>NC_064807.1:14213121-14523078 GCF_023721935.1 Panthera uncia
AAAAAAAAAAAAAGCTTGATTCAGAATTCTATTACACTGAAAGAGAAAAAGCAACCCCCCCCCCCCCCCCCCCCGCCATGAAAGCATTTGTACAAGAAGCGTCAGAACTGCTATTGGCTGTTTTTAATGCTTGGAAGGGGTAGACCCTTCAGTGACAACATACACAAACGTGTACAATGACAGGCTTTAGAAATAATATTTCTGACATTAACACGTTTACAAACGGCCTTTCATTTCTTTGTTAAAACTGAGTAGGGGACGCTGGGTGGCTCAGTTGATTAAGCACCTGCCTCTTGACTTCGGCTCTGGTCATGATGTCATGGTTCGTGAGTTGGAGTCCCCCTATACGGCTCTGCACTGACAGCACTGTACCTGCTCGGGATTCTCTCTCTTTCCCTCTCTGCCCTCCCCGGCATATGCTAAGTCTCTCTCACTGTCTCTCTCTCTTTCTCAAAATAAATAAACATAAAACAAAATAAATAAAACTCAGTAATGGCATAATGCTAACTATAATATCACACACAGAGAAACTTTCTGAGAAACTTCGATAATCAAATGATCAAAAATTTTATATTTTGAAATTACATAATGAATTAAAAGTAGAAAGTTAGGGGCGCCTGGGTGGCTCAGTTGGTTGAACATCTGACTGTTGATTTTGGCTCAAGTCACGATGTCACAGTCTGGGGGATTGATTGAGCCCCCAGTCGGGCTCTGTGCTGACAGCACAGAGTTTGCTTGGGATTCTCTCTCTCCCTCTCTCTCTGCCCCTCCCCAGCTGTGCTCTCTCTCTCTCTCTCTCTCTCTCTCTCTCTCTCTCAATGATAAATTAAAAAAAGAAAAAGAATGTTAATTGGAAAGGCATATTCCATTACACTGAAGTTTTATTTAAATTATAAATTTGCATGTTTAAATTACAAATAAATTTTGTGTAATTATGACCTTATTTATTCTACTTTTGTTAAAATGTTTATTTTATTTATCATGACCTGAGCCAAAGTCAAGAGTTGGACGCTCAACCAACTGAGCCACCCAGGTGACCTTGTTCTACTTTTTATTTTTATTTTAATCTAGTCCCAGATTTATTTGTGGAAAATATTTTCTTTAATCTCTAAGAGAGTTTTTTTTTCTTTTAACACGATAAAGAAAAATCATGGTAACATGGGGAACAACGACCTAAATGACCAATATAGGAAATGAATTGGCCCTGAGGAAAGCCAGGACCAGGTGAGGTTAGGAAGATGTTCTCCTATGGGACAAAACTGATGTCTCTCAGCAGCGGACATTACAACATGTCCGCAAACTCAGGAAACAGACGATAAGCTGACTTTTAAACTCTGTTATTTACACTTTCAAATAGTATACTCAGTATGTTTTCTGGGGAAGTACTCTAAAGCAATAGATCCAATTGTTATTCTGGGGGGAAAAAAAACATAATTAATACAACTACAGAGTGTCCAGAACATCTGGTAACACAGGAAGAAGAGTGTATTTATTATGCGTCACCCCAAAGCATACTGAACATAGTATTTGGAAGTGCAACCGAACAGTTAGTTACACACTGTTTAAAAATAAGTTTCTCCTATGTTTCTCGCCTTTGCAACACTCGTGACTGCCAACTGAACAAGGCAGGTGCAGCGTGAGTGGCCTGCCAGTGGACGGTGACAAAAACAAGAATTACTGAAACAAACAAGTGTTTCTTATAAATAATTTGGAAACGATTTTGGAATCCATTTCTTGGCATTGAAAACAGTACATTTCAGATCCTGTTAAGTGATTGATTTAAACATGGGAAGTCCTCAGTCGGTGGTTCCAGAAATACCGAATGATGCTGTGCTACGGTCAGTAAAGTTGAGAGGATATCCTCCAGCAAATGAAAATCCCAGAGGAGAGAAGCTGCGTGGGGGCATGCTGTCTCTGCACGGTCACGGTCATTAATATGGGGTTAGTGCTGTAGAACTGTGGTGACACATCGGTTGCAACGAAACAGACCCTGGGGGCTAGACTGGAGACAAAACAGGAATCCCAAAGCAGCTCCATTATTTGTTTGGACAAAGCACCAGTCAACTTTTCTGTATTTTTCCATTCATATGACTTCCTCTCTTTCTGGGACCCACTTGTCAAGTACATTTTGCCCACACATGGGACAAGCCTACGGTCCAGAAGTCAATCCTGTTCTTCCCAGCTGTAAACTGACTGCAGAGGGGACCACACACGCCATGGAATTGAACTTAAAGTAGTATTTTTGTTTTTTTTATTCACTGCTGCATCGGGTGGCAAAAAAATTTTGAGGGAGTTTCGACTGTGGGGTCGCTGACTCCGCCATTATGCACGAAGCCCATGAATTCCACATGTATACTCAGCATTGTTAGTAGACTGAATAATAATATGTCTTGCATATCTGTCTCCTCTTTTTATATGCAGTAGATATGATTAGTTAATGCAAATTCAAATTATTACTGAGTTCACAGTATTCTTGAAACTATGTATTTCCTCGATTTATACTAAAGGTTCAATTAGAATACATAAGGCTGTCACTGTTTTTCATTTTATTTATTTATTTAAAAAAAATTTTTTTTAACATTTATTTTTGAGACACAGAGAGACAGAGCATGAACGGGTGAGGGTCAGAGAGAGAGGGAGACACAGAATCCAAAACAGGCTCCAGGCTCTGAGCTGTCAGCACAGAGCCTGATGCAGGGCTTGAACTCATGGACCGCGAGATCATGACCTGAGCTGAAGTCTGACGCTTAACCGACTGAGCCACCCAGGCGCCCCTGTTTTTCATTTTAAAAAGGGATTCTCGGCCTGGGAATGGTTGGGAACCACTAATAAAACTATCAGCTTCATTGTGCTGTAAATCCTGTAACACTCTATGAAAGCTTCTTCCATAACATAGTGATAATTTCGTCTATGTAATTTTTAAATGTTTTTTTCTTTGAGGTATAATTTACATACCATAAAATTCACCCATTTTAAGTGTAAAATTCATGATTTGGTAAATTGACAGTGTTGTGCAGTTATCACCACAATCCAGTTTTAGTACATTCCCATCACCTCAAAAAGATCTATCATGGCCAGTTTTAGTCATTCCCCATTCCCACCCCCAGCTTCAGGCAACTAATCTCCTGAGTCTATAAAATTGCCTGTTATGAACTTTCCATATAAATGAAATCATAAAATATGTAGTTGTTAAGTCTGGCTTTTTTTTTTTTTTAAGTTTATTTATTTATTTTGAAAGAAAGCATGAGCGGGGAACGGACAGAGGGAGAGCAAGAGAAAGAGCCAGAGCAAGAGAGAGAGTCCCGTGCAGGCTCCACACTGTCAACGCAGAGCCTGACATGGGGCTCAAACTCACGAACCATGAGATCATGACCTAAGCTGAAGTCAGACACTTAACTGACTGAGCCACTCAGGCGCCCCAAGTCTGACTTCTTTCATATAACATAACATTTTTGACATATATATGTGTTGTAACATGTATCAGGAGTTCATCATTTTCTCTCTCTCTCTCTCTCTCTCTTTTTTTTTTTTTTTTTACTAAATAGTACCCCTCTCTATGGACATACTAATTTTGTTTACTCATTCAATTTCACTTTATAGCTATTGTGAATAATTCTGTTGTGAACGTTTGTGTGTCCTTGTGTGAACCTATGTTTTTATTTTTCTTGGGTATATATACCTAGGAGTGAGCTCTCTTGGTCATGTGGTAAATTTATGTTTAACTTTTGAGAAACTACCGAATTGTTTTCCAAAGCAGCCACACCATTATACCATCTACCATCGATGTTGAGGGTTCCCCACTGAGAAGGTTCCACATTTGTAATTATTAATCCATTTTGATTATTGCCATTCTAATGGGTCTAGAGTCTCAATGTGGTTTTTGTGTGTTCCTAATGACTACTGATATTATTGACTCTGCATCCTTTTATATGCTTGTCTACCAGTTGTATGTCATCTTTGGTGAAATGTTTATTCAACACTTTGCCTATTTTTTTAACTTTTAATTTTTTTTAAAGTAATCTCTAAGCCCAACGTGAGGCTTCAGCTCAATGAACCCAAGGTCAAGGGTTGCATGGGGTGGGTTGGGGGAAAGGGTAGCTTCTGGCTGGCTCATTTGGAAGACCATGTGACTCCATCTTGGGGTTGTGAGTTCAAGCCCCATGTTGGGTGTAGAGATTACTTAAAAATAAAATCTTTTAAAAAAGTTCTTTAAAGACAAACAAACAAATAAACAAACAATGAGAGACTCTTAATGAGAGACACCTGAGTATCTCAGTTAGTTTAGTGTAGGACTCTGCTGGGTGTGGAGCCTGCTTGAGATTCTCTTTGAGAGAGAGAGAGAGAGAGAGAGAGAGAGAGAGAGAGAAACTCTTAACAACAGAGAACAAATTGAGGGTTGATGGAGTGAGGTGCGAGGGTGGGCTAAATGGTTGATGGGTGTTAAGGAGGGCACTTACGATGAACACTGGCTGTTATATATGTGATGAATCATTGAGTTCTACTCCTGAAATCAATACTACACTATATGTTAACTAACTAGAATTAAAAAAAAAAAAAAATTGAGAATAAAACCAGTGCATACTCTACCTACTGAGCCAGCCCAGCACCCTTATTTTGCCTACCTTAAACATTGGGTTGAGGCGCCTGGCTGGCTTAGTCGGTAGAGCATGCAACTCGTGAGCATGTGACTTGTGATCTCAGGGTCATGAGTTCAAGCCCCACATTGGGTGTGGAGCCTACTGTTATTTATTTTATTTATTTATTTATTTATTTATTTATTTTTAATTTTTTTTTTTAACGTTTATTTATTTTTGAGACAGAGAGAGACAGAGCATGAACAGGGGAGGGTCAGAGAGAGGGAGACACAGAATCTGAAACAGGCTCCAGGCTCTGAACTGTCAGCACAGAGCCCGACGCAGGGCTCGAACTCATGGACCACGAGATCGTGACCTGAGCTGAAGCCGGCCGCTTAACCGACTGAGCCACCCAGGCACCCCCTGGAGCCTACTTTTAAAAAAATTGTCTTGTTTTCTTATTAGTGAGTTATAAGATTTCTTTGTATATATTTTATATACAAATCCTTTACTAGCTATAACTTGGAAATATTTTTCTGCCAGTCTGTGACTAGGTTTATATATATATATTAAATATTATATATACATATATATAATATATTTTTAAAATATATATTATATGTATGAAATATGATAAATATATCTCAATTTAAAAATATCCTTCACATTACATAATTAATAGTGTGCAGGCACAATAATCCATCTGGTAGCCGTGGAGATTTGGAGTCCTGAAGCCTAACAAACTACTACACCTCCAGCTACGTGCTGCATCATTTATGAAAGTTTTGGAGCAACCATTTGTGCGCACAGTTTTGTTGGAGTAAATTTTTAGAATTGGAAGACATGTAGAGAGCATGTCCAGCACGTTGCCTCAGTAGGTAAGACAGGATAAAGGTTTCTGTTAGGAATTTCTGTTTTTCTTCTGTGGCGGGTATGCTATGTGCATGTCTCGAATGACTGGGGAGGGTGGGGTGCGGCACCCCTGGCAATGTGGGGAGATGGCCTTCATTTATCGTTAAGTTGAAGTGGGATTTCAGTGAGTAAATGCATTAGCGCACGCGCGTGTGAAGGGGGTGGTTCCACTAGGGTCTTCATGGAGGAAAGAAAAAATAAGTGGATCTACCTTCAATAATGAAAACTTGTAGATTCAGCAAACCAAAAAAGTCAAATGTGGATTCTCATATCAGCTCTGATTTTTCTGGACTGGCTGCTTGTTTGCTCCCCATCAGAGAATACTTAATATCTTTGCTTGTTTTTATTCAAAAATGAGTCTGCATCAGTTATTGTTTTATAGAAAATACCTTTTTGTATCTTATATGCAAATGCCCTATACCTGCAGTCTCTGGCTGATGCAGTTTCTTTTGTCTCTTCCATTTGGTAGAATGAATTTGTTCCTGCTTGAATCTTTTTTTTTTTTTTTTAAAGATTTTATTAGTTATTTATTTGTTTGTTACTTTTTTTAACGTTTATTTTTGAGAGAGAGAGAGACAGAGAGACAGAGCACAAGTTGGGGAAGGGCAGAGAGAGAGGGAGACACAGAATCTGAAGCAGGTTCCAGGCTCTGAGCTGTCAGCATGGAGCCCAGTGCGGAGTTCAAACTCATGAACCGCGACATCATGACCCGAGCTGAAGTCGGACACTTAACTGACTGAGCCACCTAGGCGCCCCTATTTATTTATTTATTTATTTATTTATTTATTTATTTAACTCTACACCCAATTTGGGGCTCGAACTCACCATCCTGAGAGTCCCATGCTCTACCAACTGACCCAGCCAGGTGCTCTCATTCCTGCTTGAATCTTGAGCTGAAAATATTTTGTCCAGTACCCAAAAGTATAGATGCTATGAAGATCACTGTATAATGCTATTAACCCGCCCCCACCCCCACAAGAACATCAACTGAGATTAATGCTTCCTCAATAATATGATATTGGGCAGTGGTCCCCAGACCTGGGTTACATTAGAATCACCTGTGGTGTGTATTTAAAATACTAATCATCTAGCCCCTTGGACAAAGGTCTCCTGATGTATTGATAACGATCATTGTAGTTCGGGGAGCCAGTAAGGCAGGCCAAAATGGCTTGGCAGACCAGCATCCAGGCTGTGGGTGCATTTGTCATTACAGCGGGTTTAGCACGGCTGGAACGATGGGCTCACCCCTCTCGACAACATGGTACTATGGGCCCTTAGGCACAGAGCTATCTAAACCTCAGGTGTGGGCCGTAAATGTCAGGGAGAAGCCTGCCATATTTGGAAGCATTGTTTTGTAAGGGACAAATGTGGGTGACATTTAAGAGCCATAGGGAAATACAGCAATACAGATTTCTCCTATACTACGAGAGAGATGTGGGAGAAACAAATTATTGGCTGAGAGGTCTCCTGACTCCTGATCAGGTGACTTGTGACCACATGGCTCTTCTGGGTTGCAGCAACTTAACCTCTGAGGGGTGGTGGAAGGAGGGAAGTGCATCCTTTCCTGAGCAAGGATCAGAGTTCAAGCTGACTCTGTTTCCCATCCCTGCTGGCCTTCTCAGTCCTGGTTCTTTAGTGTGTGATCTCCTCACTTCTTTGGAGTGATTAAGTCTTACAAAGAGGTTTATAGAAAAGAGTTACTCCCACCCACCCCTTAAACATCTCCTTATTTTGTGTTTTTGTTGGAGGGAAGTAGTCTGTCTCTTAACGTAGACTCAGATGATGTAACTTTCAGAGATACCTAATTATACTTCTATCAGATGAGAGGAAAAGTGACAGTGAGGCTCCATTCTAATTATAACTTTGTCACTAACTGGCACTTTGACTCCAGCAAATTACTTCAAATGCCCGCCCTGAAGTTTCTGCTCGTGTAAAATAACAGAGTTGGTCTAGATTATTGGTTCTCATCATGTGGTCCCAGGACCAGTGGCATCAGCACCACCTGGGAACTTGTTAGAGACATAGCACCCACATTTTGGAGCACCACCCACACATACTGAAATATACTCAGGGCGGGGTCCAGCAATCTGTGGTTGGACAAGCCCTCCAGGGAATTATGATGTTTAGCGAAAACTGTTCTAGATTGGTAGTTCTCAGCCCTGGCTATGCATTAAAATCACCTAGGCAGCTTTTATAACCTACCAATCCTGGACTCTCCCTGCCAAAGATTCTGATTTAAATGATTTCTAGTGGGGCCCAGACGTTGTTACGTGGTTCTAATGGACATCTAGATGCTATCCGAGGTCTATTACAACTAAAAGTCACTGTTTCCAAATGTAAATGCACACATCCAGACCTATAGCCTTCTTAAGCCACTAGGTGTTGCTATGATAAAGAAAGGCACTTTCAAAACTGCCAATGGAAATGCATAAGAGGAGGAAAGTGTATCTCTTAATTTCTGGTAAGAGGTTATTCTGTGATTTGTATCTGAATACAATTTGTTAAATATTTCTTTGCAATTTGTGCAATTTTACTGAGGGGAATTAAATGGCCACCAATGATAAAATGAATAAATAAATTGTGGTATATACATACAATAGAATATTCCAGAGCAGTGAACGTAAATAAAATAGTGATAACACACAACAATACTGCTGAATCTCACAATTCAATGAGGAACAAAAACTAAACGACACAAAATAGAAATAATGTATGATTCCACTTAAATGAAAAAAAAAAAAAACAAGCAAAATTAATTTGTGTTGATAGAGGTCAGAATAGTGGATACCCTTGGAGGTAGGACTAAAAGTGAGCACAAGGGAAACTTCTAGGATTCTGGAAATGTTCTTCTTGATCTGGTGATAGTTAGGTACATAAATACACATAGATGTATACTGAGCTATACTCTTAAGATTGCACTTTCCTGTATGTATGTTATTCCTCAATCGTAAAGACTTACAAAAATTGAAATGTAATCCTCAAGGGGAAAAATTGGCACACTAGCCCAATATCACTCACTAAACTATTAATTTATTGTGCCATCTGTGGTCATGAGAGATGAACATAGCACTTTGATTTCATGTTGATATTAAGTTAAAATGTCAATCTATATGGCCCCAAGTTGTGAAGGTAATGGCGTGATCACTGTATTTAAAGCCCTTCTTGGGGCGCCTGGGTGGCTCAGTCGGTTAAGCGGCCGACTTCGGCTCAGGTCATGATCTCGCGGTCTGTGAGTTCAAGCCCCGCATTGGGCTCTGTGCTGACAGCTCAGAGCCTGGAGCCTGTTTCAAATTCTGTGTCTCCCTCTCTCTCTGACCCTGCCCCGTTCATGCTGTCTCTCCCTGTCTCAAAAATAAATAAACGTTTAAAAAAATTGTTAAAAAAAAAAAAAAAAAAGGCCTTCTTTGTTTTGACTCTTGTATGCGTCCAGGGCACACATTCTGCAGGAATACATTTGGGTGATTGATTTTCTTACAGCAAGCCACTGCTCTCTGTTCCTTACTCTTCAAATTCTGTAATAGAATCTAATAAAATGATCTCTTCTTTATCATCCTCAGAAAAAGACCAACGCTTCTCCTATCACTGATAGGAGGTCAAATGCTTCCTTAACAAATCAAAGTGAGATAAGAAGAATCAATCTGTAGCAGAGAAAAACAAATCCTGGCAAATTGTACTAAGCCATTGACTGTCAAAACAAGGCTTGTTAGAAGGGCATTCAGGGGGAAAAAAATGAAAATCAGAGTCACTTAGCAGAATGCACAGAAACCTGTTGGAAAGGGAGACTTAGCCTAATAGATGGGAAATTACTATCCATTACTCAGCTATTACTTAAAAGCCACAAGCTGGGTGATCTGACTTCATCTGAAGCCCTGCTAATCAAAAGCAGGGGCTGGACTGGCTGTCGCCTACCTATGAAATAACTCAAGGACAGCTGAAATCTTTGTTCAGCTGGGAATATATTAAATGCTGTCAGAGTTTCATCTGATCCAGTCATTTTGTAATACTATGTTCTGTTCCACTATGTACCAATCTCTTGGGAATTGGGTAGGCTACAGAGGGCAGATTTTTCCTTCAGATAATTTTTTTTATTATGCTCTGTAACTTGGTTTATGGACATGTTATAGCATGGCTATGAACGTTGAAGTACTTTCATTCATTCACTCATGCCATACTGTCCCAGGTGCTTTGGGAGGATCCACGGAAGGGTAAGGCTGTCTCTGCCCCAAGGGGTTTACAATCTACTTGGGGGAACTGAACATAAATATACACAAGTTAATTTTTTAAAACCATAGACCATCTTCCATTTGTCCTAGATTTACTCTCTATCCTGCTGCACCCTATTCTGTGACCTGGCAGGCTGATTGTATGGGTTATATCCATGGGTGTCCTTACCTTTTGGCTTCCAATTGGAATCATGTAATGGGGATCCCTGAAAGGCAAGTCCAGATTCTTCCCCTGGCTCACTTCCTGTGTGGTCCCCATGGGTAGGCTGAGGATAAGTAGAGAGATAGTCTGATGATTCTGCACATACAAACCTTTCTCTCTTCAGAAGGGCATTCTCATTGCTCCCTGAGGTCTAGAGGTGGTAATGATGTCATGTTCTTTCTAGCCTCAGGATACTCTACTATGCTTTTGTGGATTTCCTCTACCCTACTCAGTTCCTGGTAAATAGTCTCTTTTTAAAATACTCCTTAAACTATCCAATTTCTTTATTTTTTCTTTATTTTCTTAAGTAAACTCTATACCTAATGTGGGGCTTGAATTCTCAACCCCCAAATCAAGAGCCACATGCTGTATAGACTGAGCTAGCCAGGTGCCCCTAAACTATCCAATTTTAGTGTGTTATCTTTTTCTTCCTGAGATCTTGATTGACATAAAAAATTGCTCTCACAAGTGTTCCCAGAAAATAGACACTTAGAATGGGATTTTGAGTTTGGGTTGCCCATCTATTTGAAGAGCATTGCGATGACTTATTTGCCAATGGAAAATGGGACACATAATCCCTGGTATACAGCAGCATTATGCTTATTCAGATTATCACTGCGTGGGTATGAGATAAGGTACAGGAGGAGGGCAAGGCATTGGGAGATCAGGTAGCGTGGCACTCACTCATTATGGTGGTAATGTGAGAAATAAGCTCACTGACCCAATCAAAGGAGGGACTCAGAGACTTAGAGCACAGTGAAGCTGATCAAGGATCTTGCAAGAGTGGGTGTCTGAGGGACAGGCACACTCTGGTTGGTTACAGCAGGCCATTTATCTCCTAGCTTGAAGTCCCTCCTCTGATTCCTCATTGGCTGAGTAGTTCAGAGGTACAGCCTTACCCAGAAGTCGCCTATGCCCATTCCATGTAAGGCCAAAAAGCAGTCTGACCAGAACAAATGTACATTCCCTGAGGTGTCGCAGAGACTTCAGTTCTTTGGCGCATGCTCATCGCAAAGCCCGTGAAAAATAAACCCGCAAAGTGGAGAGAGGAAGAAGAACCAGGAAGTGAAGTGTCTAAGGGCTTGGCACTCCATTGTGGTTAGGGGGTTCGCACGTATTTCCAATAGGTTGTAAACCTATTGTTAAGTAGACAGCACTGCTTTTATTTGGTATTTCTGAAAAGGAATTATCTCACTTCTCACAGTAATAATGATTATATAGATCATGGAGCCATCTGGCTTCCTTTAATAGTCCTAGAAACTGTATAGAGGATAAAGGAGATACGTAACTGTGAGTTTCCAACTTAAGTGGATAATAAGAAAGCCTGGGTGGAAGCTTTCGAAGGAAGAGAGCACATCTCCTATAGTTGCTGAGCAGATGACATTGTGGTTACTGGTATAGAAAAGGTCAAGCGAAAATTCTGCAATTACACAACTCACCCCTTCAAGACAGTAAGCCGAAAGCCGTTCCCTGTCACTGGAGGAATTCTAGAGGTTGGTGCAAGCACCAAACACTTGAAAGATGCAGTGATACGATTCTATCACATCCCCATTCCACTGTGTGTGTGGCTAGTGTAAAAGTCAGATGGGTTATGGAGATGATTATATATCACTGCAAACTTAAACAAATGGTAATGCCCATCAGAACCATGGCCTGGCTGCAGTATCATTACTAAAACAAATCAATGTAGTCCCATGTATCCATTTATAGCTACTGACTTAACAAATGCTTTTTTCGCATCTTTACCATTAATAACAATGAGAAGCATTTTGAAGCAGTTTGCCTTTGCAAGGCAGGGCAACAGTATACCTGTACTGATTTGCCTCGAGGCCATGTGAACTCTCCTGCTTTCTGTTGTAAAACAGTCCAAAGGGACTTTGGTCATCTTGATAGTCTACTTCACATCAGTCTGACCCAAGGCAATGATGACATAATGCTAATTGGACCTGGGGAGAGTGAAGTAGCAAGTATCCTACACGTCTTAGTAAATCCCATTTATGCCAGAAGGTAGGAGATAAAGTCTGTGGAAGTTCAGGGGCCTGCCACATGTGTGATATCTTGAAGGGGTGCAACAGTCTGGGGCACATCTCTTTAAAGTGAGAGACAAGTTGCTGTATCTTGCATTTACCACCATGAAAGGTGCAACGTACGTTGGTTCTCTGGATTTTGGAAGCAATGTATACCACATTGGAGCATGGTGTTCCAACCCATCTACCTAGCAAGCTGTGAGGCTAGTAGTTTGAGTAAGATCCAGAGCAAGAAAGCATTCTGAAGCAGGTGCAGACTATGGTGCAAGCTTCCATGCCACCTGAGCCTCATGGCCTAGCAGACCCAATGATATTCAAAATGTCTGTGACTGATAGACTGCCTTATGGAACCTCTGGCAATCCCTAGTAGGGAACTCATAGCCTGCTGGCAACTATCACCCTTTGAAAGCAGCTCTGGCCTGCACCTGTGGCTTGGTAGAGACTGAAAGCCTCGCCATGGGCCATCATGTATGTGTGTGACCCAGACTACTCAACACGAATGGGAGCCTCCACTGAACCATCAAACTCTGTATGTGCAGCAGCAATCCATTATAAATGGAAGTGAGATACATGCAGTCAGTCCCATGCAGATCCAAGGGTCAAGTGAACTGCCAAGCAGATGACTCAGCCTCCTACACTGCCTGGTCCCCTGTTTCACTGCATGTGCATGGTCTCCTGGGAAGGTTTCTATGACCACTTGATGAAGGAGTATGGGTCTGGTAGGATCTTCTGATATGCATCTGTAGCATCCGGTGTACAGCTTCATTTGATGGTGGCCCTGAAAGATCATGGGGAAGGGAAATCCTCCCAGTGGGCAGAACTTTGAACAGTACACCCGGTTGTCACTTTGTGTGAAAGAAGAGACTGTTCAGATCTCAGCTGATTCAAAAACCGTAGTAAACAGATTGTCCAGCTTGTTAGGGGCTTGGGGAAAACAATATAGGAAAAATAGTATCATGAAGGCATGGGGGCGGGAGAAGTATGTTAAGGTATGTTTCAGAACAGAGACAGAGTATATACTACAGAAGATGCTCGTAATAGGTGGGTTGACCAGATAACTTGTCATGTGGATACCAGTTGATTTTTTTCTAATTTTTTTAATGTTTATTTATTTTTGAGAGAGAGAGAGAGACAGAACACAAGCAGGGAAGAGACAGAGAGAGGGAGACACAGAATCCCAAGCAGGCTCCAGGCTCTGAGCTGTCAGCACAGAGCCCGATGCGGGGCTTGAACCCATGAACCGTGAGATCGTGACCTGAGCCAAAGTCAGATGCTCAACTGACTGAGCCTCCAGGTGCCTCATGGATACCAGTTGATTTCTTTCTCCAGCTACTCTGATGCTTTCTCAATGAGCCTACCTATGCACAGAGTGGCCATAAATGGCAGGGACAGAACTAGGCATAAGTTGAACAATATGGACTTCCCCTTATTTGGCTGCCATCATTGCCAACTGCCCCACTTGCTCACAACAAAGGCCAGCCTTTAGCTCTGATACGGACATTTGTGTAAAACAAGAAACAAATTAAAACATGAGCACAGGGCAATATATGAAAGTGTTGAATTACTATATTGTACACCTGAAACTAACAGAACACTGTATGTTAACTAACTGGAATTAAAATAAAAACTAAATAAATAAACATTAGGAACTTGATAAAAACAGTAAATAAGTAATCAAATAGCTTAGCCTTCTCTCATTTTCTCTTTCACTTCCATTGATCAGACAAGGGCTTAGAGGAAATCTAGAAGGTTCAGTGCTTAGTTTCAGAAGGCCAGACGTTGACACTTGGGACTTAGGAGTCTCAGGCTTAGGATTTCTATTAAAAAAAAAAAAAAAAAAAAAAAGAAGAAGGAAAGAAAATAAGGGCTTAGAGCTAATTTGAACACTAATTCAGCTATGAGTATCCTGTGTGTTATAAATGACTGACCCATAAACTTTTAAAATAATATATTTATTAAATATCCACTAGAATGGCTCAAATTAAAAAGACGAACCATACCAAGTATTGGCAACAGTGAGGAAGTACTGGAATGCTCACACATGCTGGTGGGAATGTAAAATGAGACAACCAACCACTTTGGAAAACACTTTGGCAATCTCTTGAAAAGTTAAACATGCACTTAGGCTATGGGTCAGTGTTTTCAATCCTAGTCCTTATCCAAGGGAAATGAAAGCCTGTATGTACACCAAATTGTTCATGGCGGCTTTATTTACAAGAGCCCAACATTCCCCAATGTTTTGGGGAAAAACCCAAAATGTCCATCACAAGGTGAAAAGAGAAACTTTGCAATTCATGCAATTGAGTACGACTCAGCAATAAAAAGGAGTGAATTATTGACACATGTAACGATATAAATGAATCTCAAAATGATTGTGCCAAATGAAAGGAGTGACATAAAAAAAGTACATGCTGTATGATTTTATTTATATACAATTTTTAGAAAATGCAAACTAATCTACAGTGACAGAAAACAGATCAGTGGTTGTGTGGCATAGGAGGGAAGTTGGGAGGATTGGGAGGAGGAATCACAAAGGAGCACATGGAAGTTTTGGTGGTGATGGGTATGTCTATTACTTTGATCATGGTGAGCGTTTCATGGATTTATATATAGGTCTAAACTCACCAAATTGTACATTTTAAATATATGCTAGCTGTAGTATATCCATTACTTCTCAGTAAAGTTGTTTATTTGTATTTATATATTTTTACTTATAATCCAATCCAGTAAAAAAGATTGTCTGGGTTTGATTAAGCATGTAGTACAGGGGTTTCAACTGAGAAACAGATCACTGAAACCTTGCACAGTTAGCAAGAAGTGGGAAGGAAAAGGAAGAAAGGATGCTGTGTGCCAGGTACTTTTTAGGGTTTTCTGGGTTTTTTTGTTTTGTATTTACTTTTACGTACTCCTCATGTCACTCCTAAAAGACAGGTAACATTATCCTTTTTTGAAAGTAATCTCTACACCCAACATAGGGCTTGAACTCATGACCCCCTAGATCAAGAGTCACGTGCTCTACCAGTGGAGCCAGCCAGGCACCCCTAGAAGTAAGGAAACTTTAGCTCTGAGAGGAAAAGCAACCTAAGTCCATCTATATCTACTTTGTGTTCTTTTGCCTGTACCATGCTGTCTGTCTCTGTCTCTGAAGCCAGATTTAAATGGGCTTCATATGACAAATATAAATCAAAGTAAAGCTTTGGGAAAGGAGAAGGCAAATGGAGGGAAGCAACTCCAAAATGGCGACAGGGACAGCTGTATTCAGGAAACAGTGGACAAGCCAGCTCGACCAAGGAAAAGCATTCCTGTGGGGAAGCAGAGTCAAAAAGACTTCTAATGGTGAACAGTCAGATTTTTGAAGGCCATGAACATCAGAACAGAAAGTTAGGACTTTGTCCATAGGCTGTGGATCTTAGTGACTAGCAGGACCGACTTGCCAGTTAAGCAGGAGGCACAGTGTCTAGGACCCATGGTACATTCAGGAGTCTAAAAAAATATTTTAATTTTAATTTATCTCAACATGAAAGAAAAGAATATATAAAGTGAATGCAGTTTGGATCATATACATCTGTCTTTGTAATCATGCAGTTGTAAAATATATGTATATATTGAATATAATTACATATAGTTTTTTTCTGATGGAGAAAAAGACCCACGAAGGCAAAGTGCCTAGGGCCCATGGCGTCACAATGTGGCCCTGGATATGAGTAGGAGGATTCAGGAATGACTTCAGACTTTGGAAACTGCAAAGTTCACACCAAATGGCTAACTGTGTTATTGACTGAGATGGTGAAATCAGGAAAAGCAGTTTAGGGGAAATACTGCTCTGCTGAGTTGGAGGCTGATGCAGAAATTCCGGACTTTGATCAGGGTGGTGGCTTTGGGGAAGAGGAGAATTTCTTTGAACTGGGATCTAACTGGGATTGAGAAGAGAAAGTTGAATATGAGAAACCACCTCAGGAATTTCCCACCCCAGCTGCTGGATGATCCCAGGCTTCCTCTCATTGCCGTGACAGGAAGAAAAGGGTTGAGAGATGGCTCTCACCTCTGAAGGCAGTGCTGGTTCATGACCTCCTGTGTCATTAATTTGAGCCTCTCTTGTCTCCTTCACGTCACCTCATTCTCTGTGGTCCTACACACTTATGTAGGTTACATTTTCATTTATAGAGTATTTGAATTTAACTGTAATGTCATAATAATATTAGCAATCACAGTTTTTATTTGTAAGAACTTTCAAGTGCAAAAGTATTTTCTAGTAAGTGTTTTATAGGATATAATGTGCACAAGAGATAGGAGAGGCAGATGACTCGATTTCCCACTCCACAGATGAAAGAGCTTGACAGAGCTCCCCGTCTTTGGTAGAACTGGGATAAAGATCATACCCCTTGACTCCCAATTCTCTTTCACCCTTATCACCAGCAGCAGTAAGCTTAGATTTAGTTTAAAGGAAGTCGAAGTCATCACCACTTTGCAGGTTACAATTCAATTTTACAATACCAAAAACTTCTTTTTTTTTTTTTTAAGTTTTATTTACTTTATTTATTTATTTATTTATTTATTTATTCATTCATTCATTCATTTTAAGTTTCCTCTCTTCCTTTCTTCCTTTATCCACTGTCTCTCACTCCCCTCCTCCTTTTCCCTCTACCTTCCTCCCTTTTGTGTTCACATCTTGACATTACTTCCCCAGTATTTGTCTTCCATTCATCATCATTCTGTCTCCTGCATCTGCATTTAAACAGCTGCAATGTCATCAAATAGCCCTATCACACTTCCCTCCTGCTTGCTCGATAAACTTGCATTTCCAGAGTAAATCCATAAACTTTTTACCAGTATATGTTCAAACAATCCAGTTAGAAAATGGGCAAAGAATATGAAGAGACATTTCACTGAAGAGGATGTTTGGGTGGCAAATGAACACACAAAAAGATGTCCAACATCATTAGCCCTTAAGGAAATGCAAATGAAAACCACAGTATGATATCACTATGCTTCTGTTATAACTGCTAAAATAAAACATAGTAACAAGACCAAATGCTGGCAATAGTGAGGAGTAATTAGATCTCTCACGCATTGCTGTTGGGCAGGTAACATGATACCCACTCTGGAAAATAGTTTCTTAAAGTACTGGGGCTCCTGGGCGGCTCTGTCAGTTGAGCATGTGACTCTTGATTTCAGTTCTGGTCATGATACCAGGGCCATGGGATCGAGCCCTGTGTTGGGCTCTGCTCTGAGCATGGATCCTGCTTGAGGTTCTCTCTCTCTCTCTCTCTCTCTCTCTCTCTCTTACTCTCTCTCTCCCTCTCTCCCTCTCTCCCCCTCTGTCCCTCTTCCCCACTTGTGTTCTCTCTCTCTCTAAAATAAAAAAAATTAAGAAAAATACTAAACACACACTTAATGTATGAGTTATAATCGTACAACCTGAGCATTTATCCCAGAGAAATGAAAACTCATGTTTGCACAAAACCTGCACACAAATGTTCATAGAAGGTTTACTTGTAATAGCCTCAAACTGCAAACAATCAAAATGCCCTTGATAAGGGAATGATTCAACAAACCATGGTACAATGATACCATCAAATACTATTCAACAAAAGGAACAAACTGTTGGTACAACAACTTCATGGATCTCAAGGGCATTGTGCTAAATGGAAATAAGTGAATCTTAAGAGGCCGCATGTTATATCTTTCCATTGATGTGAGATTCTCAAAATGATGAAATTATAGAGATGGAAAACAGATTAGCAACAGCCTGGAGTTAGGGATGTTACTGGGGGAGAAGGTGGGGTAGCACAAGGGAGATCTTTGTGGGGTGGGATAGTTTTATATCCTGATTACAGTAGGGTTGCATGAATCCACATGTGATGAAATGGCATAGAACTATGCCATTGCATAGCATCAATGTCAGTTTCCTGATTTTGTTATTGTCCCCTATTACACTATAGTTACATAAGAGGTAATCATTGGGGAAGACTGGATGAAGTCTACAGGAGAACTTGACTCCATTGTGTCTACTATTTTTGCAAGTTTCTGTGACCCTGTAATTATTCTAAAATAAAAGTTTAGGGATGCCTGGGTGACTCAGTCTGACTCTTGATTGTGCTCAGGTCATGATCTCACAGTTCATGAGTTTGAGCCCCACGTGGCAGAAGCTTTTCTTTGCTTTTTTTAAATGTAGTAAAATGTAGCAATTAGCCAATTTTTAATGACTACTAAAAATATCTAGTAATGTCTTCATTATTTCAAAGATATGAAAAAATTCCCATATGTTTTCATTAATTTTTTTTTTTTTTAGTGTTTATTGGTTTTCAGAAACCGAGACAGAGTGTGAGTGGGGGAGGGGCAGAGACAGAGGGAGACACAGAATCCCAAGCAGGCTCCAGGCTCTGAGCTGTCAGCACAGAGCCCGATGCAGGGCTCAAACCCACAAACCGTGAGATCATGACCTGAGCCGAAGTTGGACACTTACCTGACTGAACCACCCAGGCACCCCCCATATATTTTCTTTCTAGAACTTCACATTTTACACTTAAGTCTTTGATCCACTTGGAATTTTCTTAGAGTAAGGTGTAAGATATGGTTCCAACTTAATTTCCAGATTTCAGTCTTTCCTGCCTTCTCCATACTTGGAGACTTTTGGACTTCTCTCTGGTCATCAGTGGGGAGCTGTTTTTAGCTTTAGCCAGAAATATTTCTCAGGTGGTCAAGTTCAGTCCTCCTGGATTAAGGCTGGCTGTTCTTTTGGACCTAATATCTCATCACTTAACCTTATAGAGAATTTATTCCTGGATAATCTGAATCAGTTTGTGATTTCTTGTTTTGTTTTGACCAGAAGCAGTGCATAAAAAAATTACAATGCCCAGGGATCAGCACTTGCTTCCAGAGCTCTCCTGAGCATGCAACCAGCATCAGGTATCATCACTGGTCATGTTGCATTTCTAGGATTTGTGGATTCAGAATGGGTAGAGAGTAATAGTTGGATTTAGGGGTGTGGCAGTGGCCCTAACTGCCTCAGAAGAGAGCCTATAGTTTTGGGGTGACCTCTTGGTTTGTCCCCGACTCTCCCTGTGGTGGATGGGAAAGTAAGAATAGAGGAAGCTATGGGAATGCAAGCTGGTGCAGCTGCTCTGGAAAACAGTATGGAGGTTCCTCAAAAAACTAAAAATAGAACTACCCTACGACCCAGCAATTGCACTACTAGGCATTTATCCAAGGGATAGAGGTGTGCTGTTTTGAAGGGACACATGCAGCCCCATGTTTATAGCAGCACTATCAACAATAGCCAAAGTATGGAAAGAGCCCAAATGTCCATCGATGGATGAATGGATAAAGAAGAAGTGGTATATATATATAATGGAGTATTACTTGGCAATCAAAAAGAATGAAATCTTGCCACTTGCCACTACGTGGATGGAACTGGAGGGTGAAATTAGTCAGAGAAAGACAAAAATCGTATGACTTTACTCATCTGAGGACTTTAAGAGACAAAACAGATGAACATAAGGGAAGGGAAACAAAAATAATATAAACACAGGGAGGGGGACAAAACAGGGAGACTCATAAATATGGAGAACAAAGCAAGGGTTGCTGGAGGGGTTGTGGGAGTGGGGGGTGGGCCAAATGGGTAAAGGGCACTAAGGAATCTACTCTTGAAATCATTGTTGCACTATGTGCTAACTAATTTGGATGTAAATTAAAAAAAAAAAAAAAGAATAGAGGAAGCTGGTCCGACATTCGCCTCCTTCTTGCTCATATGCCCGAACACAAGCAGGGGTTTGCATCTGGCCCCTGTGCTGATTGATCTGTGACCATTTGCTCCGGTTGTTAAATATTTTTAATATCCGTACCCGAGCCCCTACCTCCAGTAGAGGCTTTGTTCTACTTTCTCTTGGCTACAGAGTTTAGTTTCAGAGGTCATAACTTGACCCTGTTCGTTTCTCAGTCACATGATAATTTACTGAAAATTGGGATCTGCCCTACCTGATGACGGATGTTTTTATTTTGAAGTCTTGTTGGGACTTTCTTTTTGTAACTATGTCTCCATGAGCATTTTAAAGGGGAGCCAGATGGATGACTCAGCCGGGGTTCTTTAGCTGCCCACGTAACCAGGAAGAGCTTAGAAGCAGGTTTTAGAGCCAACCCCTGGAAGTTGTATCCATTTTTTGGTTTGACCTGTCTAGAAGTTGGTGTGCTAATAATTGTAAATAATATAATGGTTTACTGGATTGTTCTTTGTCGAGTTAAGAAACAATGGCTATAGGAGAACCAAATACTAGAAAGCGTCGTCTCCCTGAACTTGTGATCTCCTAGGGCCGTGGGTTGTAACTGGGGGTGTGTCAGGATCACCAGAAGCTTAAAGACCCAGATGCCTCGCTCTTACAGCTCCCATCCGGCCCTCCTGGCAGGTGCGTACTTGAGAACATGGGGATAGATGTTTGACAAGGGACAAAGGAAGACTCGTCTGCTTAACCTACTTACTGATGTTCACCCAATCTCATCTGATAGGGTTAACTCTTTACTCCTAGTGTTTCATCCACTTGGAGTCTCATCAAACATGTGGAAAAGAATAACTCATTGTGAGCTTCCACCTAGTAGCCTCACCTCACCAGGGCTCCCTTTTTCATGCTATAATGTTGCTCTACTTCTCATGATCTTTGAAATAGACTTAAGTGAATTGCTAATGCTCTCCTGCCTTAAAAAGAAAAAAAGAGAGGGGTGCCTGGTTGGCTCAGTCAGAAAAGCATGCAACTCTAGATTTTTGGGTCATGAGTTTGAGCCGCATATCGGGTGTAGAGATTACTAAAACAAAACAAAACAAAACAAAAAAATAAATAAAGTGATCCACTATATTAAATTATCTGCTGATGGTTACACAGGCTCCTGACAGTCTATGCATCAGTGTCTCTTTTCACTCTACTATGTAGTCTTCCAATAAAACAGAGTTAAACCAATTGATCTCTGAGAATGCAAACAGTTCAAAAAATCTTGAAGATTCTTGAGTGTTTTACTAATAACTCTGTCAACAGCACCTGCAAGCTCCAGAGCCTTCTATTTCTAACTATAAATTAGTGAATAAATTGAATTCTTTTTTTAATTTTATTTTTTAATTTTAATTTTTCAAGTAATCCCTATGCCCAATATGGCTCCCAAACTCATCATACTGAGATCAAGAGTTGCATGCTCTACTGACTGAGCCAGCCAGGAGCCTCTCTATTTGTTTATACTTACCAGTGTGTTACCAATTTTGTTTACCTCCTCCCCCTATTTTCTTCTATCTCCTGTGATCATTTTCAATCTTTTTTTTTTAATGTTTTATTTATTTTTTGAGAGACAGAGAGAGAGCACGCGCAAATGGGGGAAGGACAGAGAGAGGGGGACAGAAGACGTGAAGCAGGCTCTACTCTGATAGCCTGACAGCAGCCTGAGGTGGGGCTCAGACTCAGGAGCCCTGAGATTATGGCCTGAGCCAAGTCGGAGGCCCAACTGACTGAGCCACCCAGGCAGCCCTCATTTTCCATCTTTAAGAATGTCTTTTAACATTTCCCTAGTGAGGGAGTCATTTGGTGATAAGCAATCTTAGTCTTTGTTTTTTTAAGGAGGAAAAGTTGTAGGGAGTATATGGTTGTGGTTGAGTGTCTCCAGCCTGGCACTCATTCTGTGATTTCCTTTCCTTTTGTAGGGTCCATCTTTTGTGTATCCCATGCTGCTCCCTGTGTTGTTCTTATTGTTGTTGTAACTCCTTTATTTTGTGAAGCCCGCTTTACAGTGGCATCTTAAAGAGGAGCATGTCAGATATAGTTTTGGAGCCTTTGCATATCTATAAATGTCTTTGTTTTACCTTCATACAAGATTTGTAATTTGATATAGAGTTTGGCAGGCATGCCTCCTTGAACATTGTAAATAAACGTCCTAACACCTTTCAGTATTGCCCTTGAGAATTAAATGTCCTTTTGACATTTAATGGGGACATTGTCTGTGACTGTTTTTCCTCTCTGAAAGTGGTGAGAATCCTTAATTTATGTTGTTTCTCCAAAATTTTATGATTGTATGCTGGGAGTCTTTTTCATTTATTTAAATCAGGCAATTGGTGAGCAGTTTCACCCTGAAGACTATGTTCTTCTAGTCTGGACTTTTTTCTTTAATCTCAGTTCTTTGATAATTTTATTCCTTCCATTTTATCTGTCCACTTTTTCTGGAACTGCTATGAGTTACCTGATAGGTATCTATGATTTCTTCTCTCAGTTTATTGTCTTTTCTCCCTTATTTCCATATCTTTTTCTTTTATAGTTCTACTATCTGGGAGATTTGCTTAATTTTTGTAGTCCAGCCTTTCTACTGAATTTTTTAAGAACTCTGATTTTTCCAGAACTTTTTAAAATTTTTATTCTTTTTTCATAGCACCCTGTTTAGTTTTTTTTTTTTTTAATTTTTTTAACGTTTATTTATTTTTGAGACAGAGAGAGACAGAGCATGAACGGGGGAGGGTCAGAGAGAGGGAGACACAGAATCTGAAACAGGCTCCAGGCTCTGAGCTGTCAGCACAGAGCCCGACGCGGGGCTCGAACTCACAGACCGCGAGATCATGACCTGAGCCGAAGTCGGCTGCTTAACCGACTGAGCCACCCAGGCACCCCAGCACCCTGTTTAGTTTTTATGCGTGAAATATATTCTCTCATCTTGCTGAAAATAATGATAATATCTAAAAAGAGTATATTTTGCTTCATATGTTATACCTGTTTTCTTTGGATTCTTCTTCTGTACATGTTTTCTGTATTTTTCCTACTTGCTTTCAGCAAATGATAGCTATCCTTTGATTCTTTTTTTTTTAATTTTTTTAACATTTATTTATTATTGAGAGACAGACACAGAGCATGAGCAGGGGAGGGGCCGAGAGATGGAGAGACATAGAATCTGAAGCAGGCTCCAGGCTCTGAGCTGTCAGCACAGAGCTCGACGCGGGGCTCGAACCCACAAACCGTGAGATCATGACCTGAGCAAAAGTCGGACGCTTAACTGACTGAGCCATTCAGGCGCCCCTAGCTGTCCTTGATTCTTAACAAACAGCACATTCTGTGAAGGGAGATTAAGAGAAAAGGGATAAAAAAAGACTTGCTTTTACTGCTACTGTTTTGAACTAAGCACCTAATTCTTTTTTTTTTAATTTATTTTAATTTATTTTTGAGAGACAGAGAGAGAGAGAGCAAGTCAGGGAGGGTCAGAGAGAGGGAGACAGAATCCCAAGCAGGCTTTGTGCCATAAGCACAGAGTCCAATGTGGGGCTTGAACTCACAAACCAGGAGATCATGACCTGAGCTGAAGTCGGTCGCTCAACCAACTGAGCCACCCAGGCGCCCCTGGGGGACTTTTAATAGTGTTGACTACTATAGTAAGGACATATTTCTTTGTCTTGAGTTTTGAGGTCCCATACATACTTATTAGAGCCCTAGAGCCCTAGTTAGGAGGACTGTGTTCTACTTCCTGGTTGTTACTGTGTGATCATTGGTGTATCTGAACCTCGGTTTCCTCATGTATAAAATGGAATCCATTTCCCTCACTGGGCCATTAATGGGGATCAAATGTGGTAAACCAGTTGTCTTCAGCCATGAACCATCAGTCCAAATGCTCTTAAATCCCGCCATTCCACAAAGATATGCAAGTGTAACACTTGCTCTCCAGGAGGCCATTCTTTCAGGAAAGATTACTTTTTGGCTGAGAGTTGGCAAACAGCTGCCACATTTTAATTTACTGTGATTTTTTTTTTTGTTGTTGTTGTTTGTTTTCTTGTTTTGGTTTTGTTTCCTAACCTGGTCTAGTTCCAGTTTGTTGGCATCTGGATGAGAATCCTGAGGCCATATTCTGTTTTATTCAGCCTCTGATTGGTCTTTTAAAAACAAACATGGTTGCATGAAGTTGATGTCAGGAAAATGACTTTAATCCATTAGTCACCTTGGGTAGATAAGACAGGTGGCCACTGCAAGTACAAAGGAATAATCCACAGTGACTAAGGCAAAAAGTAATCCCTTTCAGAACCAGGTCAAGCAGTTTATTTAGGGCTAGGGTGGTGACTCAGCCTGTTGAGGCTTGTACTTCCAGGTTGGGGGACCTGTGAGGTGTTTTGGGAGTGTGTGTGTAGCTTGGTGGGAAGAGTGATTTATCCTTCTGGAAGAGTCGCTTTGCATCTCTGTCTCTCTCTGTCTCTCTGTCTCTGTCTTTCTCTCTTGGTCTCTCCATCTTCCTCTCTCTCATTTGCTCTGGCTCTCACACTCTTTATAACTCCCTTTTGTTCTTTCTCTTCAGACTTGCTTTGACTCCTCTTTCTCCCTGGCACATTCTTTTAAAGTCTACTGCAAGGCTTTTGCCTGAGGCCTGACAGGGCAGGGGAGGGAAGAAGACTGGTAGGTCTGTGGCTGCCCCTGGTGGAGCCTGTTCTGCACCCTTTCTATTACTCTTTTGTCCATTCCATTCTCTATCCTGTCCTCCATTTGGAACCCAGTGATGTCCAAAGAGATGCTTTAATGGGAGTCTAGATGCTATGATCATCTTTCTTGTGACTTCTCATTGCCCCCACTCTTGATGTAGTCTGTGTTTTTGTTGTTGTTCTTGTTGTTTGGGAGAGAGAGAGAGAGCGAGAGAGAGAGAGAGAGAGAGAGAGAGAGAGAGAGAATCTTAAGCAGGCTCCACACTCAGCATGGAAATCATGACATGAGCCACAATCAAGAGTCAGATACTCAACCGACTGAGCCACCAAGGTGCCCCTAGTCTATGTTTTAAAGACCCCCTAAGTCTTTGGAAATATTTCTGTGGAAGAAAACATGAGAGAGCTTTACCAGCCCTTTATCTGCAAGAGGCACACAACTGCAAATGAACAGATAAAAAGGGAAACATAATTGGGGGCGGTTAATTTTAGTTCCCAAGAGGATCATAGAGGACATCAAAGAGTAGCTAGGGATTGATTATCTGTAAGGAAAAAAAAATGTGATGCATATTTTTCTTCAAAAACAACCCAAAGTCATGACAAGCCATGACACAAATAAATACAAGACTAGTAATTAAGCACAGATCTCTAAGATAATGATCCAAGAAAGACATAGTACAGAGATAAAGAGGAATACACCTGTATTTATTGAGCCTGTGTGCTATCTGGAAAGCTGTTGCAATAAATGATAAAAATAATAAATGATTCAAAGTTCTTGGGCTAAATATAGCTGGGTAAGAACAAACGAGTAAGACTAGCAAAGTAGACTGTATTTCTGTGCACGAAGAGATGTTGTGAGCCATAATTCCATTAACTTCAGACATTTGTTAGGCACACACCAGGGACAAAGCTTTGTTCTAGAAATTGGAAGGAGCTCTACAATAAATAAGCCACTGTTATTAAGGAAATAAAGATTTTCTATTTCATATGTATTTCAGTTAATCAGATTAATGTGTTTCTTGTGTTGTAATCTGTGTTATTGCTCATTGGTCTTATTCCTACTAAGGCCGGGGGAGGATAAAACTTGTTACTCTCTCTATAGGGGATGTTCATCTGCCCTAAAGGAAGGAGCTGGGGAAGAGAGGCCACTCTCAGCCAGAAAGCTAAAACTCAGAGGGTTCTCAAAACTCAGAGCTACAAAGTATAAGCCACATATATGGCTGGGAGGAGCTCTGTGATTTGTTGTTGTTGTTGTTGTTGTTGTTGTTGTTGTTGTTGTTTGATTGTTTTCCTCCAGAGCCTTAAGCAAGGCCTCCTTGCAATGTTCCGGCTTTGTTTTCTCTGTACTTCTGATCATACAAAGAAGGGTCTCGGATGCTTTGTGCACAGTGGTTCTCAAAGTTGGTCTGTACCAGCAACATTAGCCTCCACCTGGGAAATCATCAGTAATGCACATTCTTAGATCCCACCCAGACAAACTGAATCCGAATTCAGGGTGGGGCCCAGGGATGTGTCCAGCCTCCCGGGGCATTCTGACGCTGGCTCCTGTGGAGACCCACTACTGCGCCTAAGAACTGAGGGAGAACAGAGCCCTCTGGAGGCCCTGTGGTCACAGCAGCCATGGAAAAGGATCCCTCTCCAGGGGAAAGGGGGACAAAGTCAGGGTTTCCAAGCCCATCTGTCCCTTCCCGCACAGAGACTTCTACCATGGTCAGTTTTGGAGGCTCTGGATTGATTTGATTAATGGATATTGCTCTTCTCTTCATAGAAGTCCAAGCTCTCAAGAATTTTAATTTGAGTATTTACTGTTCCATGTACTTTTCCAGTTCTGGCGTTCCTATCACTCCTTTACCTTCGGTGCTTGTGCTTAAACAGCCCTCTCAGCTGGTCTGCGGTGCCTCTGCCACGGGTCCCTTTCCGTTCTCAGCTTTTCCCTCTCTTCCTCACGCAGAAAAGTGTTGTTTCCTTTCCTCTGTGCTCGCGTAGCTTTTGCTACAGCAACACCTCTCACTGTGTGTCAGTTAGCAACTGAGTCCCCTCTCTAGACTGGAGGGCAGGGAAGACATTCTGATCCTTTTTATCCGCCAGCATTTAGCACAGTGCCTAGTTAACAACAGGTGATTGGAAAATGGTTTCCAAGTGAATAAATGGATGAATGTAACCCATAGTCTAGTTATGTAGAACTAGTTTCTGTTCCTAGAATGTCCCACCTGTCTTCCTCCATGCAGTCCCTTTCAATGTGAAATGCCCTCCCTTGTGCATCTGTGGCCTCTCCGGGTCTTACTTATTCCTGTTATTTTGACTGTTCAATAAACACGTTGGGAGTGAACTGTAGAGTATAGACTATGCACTTGATCAGGCGGGGCCACCAGTGGGCAAGTTTGCTAAGTCACACTGTTCCCAAAGGGCATACATGGTAAAAATAGCACAAATAGCAATAATAACATTAATCTATAATATTAATGGGTTACATTGATTGAGTTCTTAGCATGTGCTAAGCCTTGTGCTAAGCCTTTTACATACATTATTTAATTCTTAAATTAGCCGATGAGAAAAGTGTCGGTATCTGTAAAATAATAGAGGCATTAGAGGGGTTAAATAATTTGCCCAAGATCATATAGCTAGAAGTGTCAAAGTAAAGATTAAAATCCAGATCTGGCTGACTCCAAAGTCAACTTGAAGCTAAATTGATCACTGACAAAATATATAAGTAGTAGAGACTTTGGTAGGGCAGAATTGTGAATCTAAACATAGTAGCAAAAAACCTGAACTCATATGCCACTCCATGAGCAAACTGATATTTATTGAGCCCCTCATATGGGGCAGGTAACTTTCTAGGAGCAAGAGGATATAGGGGGTGAATAAGACAGACAAGATCCCTGCTCTCAGGGAAGTTACTTTCGTTCTTTTTTCCTTCTTCTTTAAAAAAATGTTTATTTGTTTATTTTGAGAGAGAGAGAGAATCCCAAGTAGGCTCCGGGCTATCAGCACAGAGCCCGATGCAGGGCTTGAACTCAGGAACCGTGAGATCATGACCTGAGTTGAAATCAAGAGTCGGATGCTTAACCCAGGCACCCCATCAAGGAAATTATTTTCTAGTAGGACAGTCTCTTTGAGGAGATAACATGTGAGCAAGCCATGGGTAAGTAGAAGCCATGGGAAGCTTGGGGAAGAGTCTGTTTCAGGTAAAAAGAAGGAAGGGAAAAGGCCCCGAGGCTAGGAAAACTGGTGGAGGGACCAGCAGCCACAAACCACAAGTAGAATTGACTCTGGATCAAGCTTCTGGCTCACAGGTACTGTAAGAGTGGGAGCCAAACCCAGATTGTGAGTGGCCCAGAAGTTGAAGGTAAGCACAGTGAGTTTTACGCCATCTAGGAGACTGGGTTCTACATTCTGCTGGATATTTCCTACTTTGTTGCCTTTTTAGAGTACTTTTGCAACAACCGAGCTACTTTCTCTCTGATGCTCCATTTACAGTGGCAAGATCCAATTCCCACAGTCTGTAGGGATAACATGGAGAGTCAGGAGGGAGTCCCAAGTGAGAGCGGATCTTTTGGTAAGGACACATAATTGAGAAACAGAGCTAGAGCAGACCCAAAGTCAATCTGCTTTTTATGATCACAATGCCCTAACAGTTGCATACAAGGTCCTGTTTTGCTGGGACAGACCATTCCCCACAGCAGCCCCGCTGGCATGTTGCCGCTTCGGCTCCAAATCCAGTTCACGAGGCCCTTTTGCTCCTTCTTCTTTGACTCCGTATTTGACATCTTCCACGTGGTGTCTCCTGGGTCTGGCTTCCCTCTCAGTGATGGTTGCCTTCTTATGGGTGCTGTGACGCTCTCTCTCCTTTGTCTGGGGGCTCACAGCCCTCCTCTTCACAAAAGGACTTCCCCACACCGTGCCACATGGTGTGGTCTAAAGTGATACTTCCTTCAGAATGTCCCTAAGAAAGAAGGACTCTGGGATGTGTGGAGCTCCTCTGCTCTCTTGGCCATGGCCAGTCACTGCAGTACCTCCCCCAGGACACCTGCATCCCTACACCTTTGTGGAGCATGTCGATATGTATTCATGCAGAAATATTTAAGGAGCATCTCTCTTAGGCCAGGTGCTGTCTGTAGACGCTGGGTGGGGAGAGCTGTCAACCAAACAGACATGGCCCCTGCTGTCAGAGAAAACTGTTAAGTGAATAAAGCAAGATAATTTCAGATGATGATAAGTACCATGAGGAAAATAACAGAGAGTGATGTGGTAGCAATTGGGGGCAGGGAACCCAGACTAGGCCGGCCGTGTGAGCCTCCAAGAGGGATATTTGACAGACGCACACAACAGAGTACACAGTCTGGGAAGGTCTGGAGGAAGAATGTTACAAGCAGGGGAAAACAGGGCAAAGTTGCAGAGCTACGAGTAAACGTGGTGTTTCACGAATAGAAAGAGGCCAGTGTACATGGAGCAGAGGGAGGGGAAGGGAGGTGTGGGGGTGAGATCTGAAGGCAAAGCCCATGCTAAGGAGTTTAAATTTTGTTCTAAAGACAAAGGGGAGCCACTAAGCAGGTGAGTGACCCCATATTATTTACATATACACAAATTATATTATATTACTTATCTCATTTAATCGTCTCAAGAGATCTCCAGGTAATTGGTACTTGAAAACAAAGAAGGAAAAACACTAAAAAGTTATAGGTTGGATCCAGAGGTCACTGACCAAAACACTACGCAGAGCCTGAAACCTGAATCTTCAAACTCCCAAGTCCAGCGTCATGTTCCAGCCGCAGCTGAGCACAAAGTAGAAACAATGGCCAGGATGAGAATAGGGGTGTGATGTGGTGTTTCTTTGTGCACATTCTGGGTACATGACAGAGGAATTGGGAATGAATGTCATAGAGGGATGTATATCTTTCTTTCTTTAAAAAAAAATGTTTAATTCCAGAAGAGTTAACACACAGCGTTATATTAGTTTCAGGTATACAACATAGCGATTCAACAATTCTGTATATTACTCAATGCTCATCAGGATAAATGTGCTCTTTAACCCCCATCACCTATTCACCCATCCCCCCACCCACCTCCCCTCTGAGAAGCACCAGTTTGTCCTCTGTATTTAAGCGTCTGGTTTTTTGTTTCCCTTTTCTTTCCCTTTCTTTCTTTTTTTTTTTTTTGTTTTTTTTAAAATTTTTTTAATGTTTATTTATTTTTGAGGGAGACAGACAGAGACAGAGCACAAGCGGGAAAGGAGCAGAGAGAGAGGGAGACACAGAATCCGAAGCAGGCTCCAGGCTCTGAGCTGTCAGCACAGAGCCCGACGCGGGGCTTGAACTCCCAGATTGTGAGATCATGACCTGAGCCGAAGTCGGACGCTTAACCGACTGAGCCACCCAGGCGCCCCACTTTATTTTGTTTTTAAATTCCACATATGAGTGAAATCATATGGTATTTGTTTTCCTTTGATTTATTTCACCTAGCATTATACCAGATCCAACCATGTTGTTGCAAATGGTATGATTCCATTCTTTATTATGACTAATATTCCATTGTGTGTGTGTGTGTGTGTGTGTGTGTGTGTGTGTGTGTATCACATCTTCTTTATCCATTCATCGATTGATGGGCACTTTGGTTATTGTAAATAATGTTGCAATAAACTTAGGTGTGCATACATCTTTTCAAATTAGTGTTTCATTTGTTTTTTTTAAGTTAATTAATTTTTATTTTTAAAATTTTCTAAATGTAATTAATTGTCAAATTGGTTTCCATACAACACCCAGTGCTCATCCCAACAGGTGCCCTCCTCAATGCCCATCAACCACTTCCCCCTCCCCCCCCAACCCCCATCAACCCTCACTTTATTCTTAGTATTTAAGAGTCTCTTATGGGTTGCCTCCTTCCCTCTCTGTAACTTTTTTCTTTCCCCCTTCTCCTCCCCCCGGTCTTCTGTTGAGTTTCTCAGGATCCACATATGAGTGTAAACATATGGTATCTGTCTTTCTCTACCTGACTTATTTTATTTAGCATAACACTTTCCAGTTCCATCCACGTTGCTACAAGTGGCCAGATTTCATTCTTTCTCATTGCCAAGTAGTATTCCATTGTGTATATAAACCACATCTTCTTTATCCATTCATCAGTTGATGGACATTTAGGCTCTTTCCATCATTTGGCTATTATTGAAAGTGCTGCTATAAACATTGGGGTACAAGTGCCCCTATGCATCAGCACTCCTGTATCCCTTGGGTAAATTCCTAGCAGTGCTATTGCTGGGTCATAGGGTAGATCTATTTTTAATTTTTTGAGGAACCTCCCCACTGTTTTCCAGAGTGGCTGCACCAGTTTGCATTCCCACCAACAGTGCAAGAGGGTTCCCGTTTTTCCACATCCTCGCCAGCATCTATAGTCTCCCAATCTGTTCATTTTAGCCACTCTGACTGGTGTGAGGTGATATCTCAGTGTGGTTTTGATTTCTGTTTCCCTGATGAGGAGAGACGTTGAGCATCTTTTCATGTGCCTGTTGGCCATCTGGATGTCTTCTTTAGAGAAGTGTCTATTCATGTCTTCTGCCCATTTCTTCACTGGATTATTTGTTTTTTTGGGTGTGGAGTTTGGTGAGTTCTTTATAGATTTTGGATACTAACCCTTTATCTGATATGTCATTTGGAAATATCTTTTCCCATTCCATCGGTTGCCTTTTAGTTTTGTTGATTGTTTCCTTTGCAGTGCAGAAGCTTTTTATCTTGATGAGGTCCCAATAGTTCATTTTTGCTTTTAATTCCCTTGCCTTTGGAAATGTGTCAAGTAAGAAATTGCTGCAGCTGAGGTCAGAGAGGTTTTTTCCTGCTTTCTCTTCTAGGGTTTTGATGGGTTTTCAGTAATTTTGAGTTTATTTTTTGTGAATGGTGTAAGAAAGCGGTTTAGTTTCATTCTTCTGCATGTTGCTGTCTAGTTATCCCAGCACCATTTGTTAAAGAGACTGTCTTTTTCCATTGGATATTCTTTCCTGCTTTGTCAAAGATGAGTTGGCCATACATTTGTGGGCCCAATTCTGGAGTCTTTATTCTATTCCATTGGTTTATGTGTCTGTTTTTGTGCCAATACCATGCTGTCTTGATGATTACAGCTTTGTAGTAGAGGCTAAAGTCCGGGATTGTGATGCCTCCCACTTTGGTCTTCTTCTTCAAAATTACTTTGGCTATTCGGGGCCTTTTGTGGTTCCATATGAATTTTAGGATTGCTTGTTCTAGTTTTGAGAAGAATGCTGGTGCAATTTTGATTGGGATTGCATTGAATGTGTAGATAGCTTTGGGTAGTATTGACATTTTAACAATATTTATTCTTCCAATCCATGAGTATGGAATGTTTTTCCATTTCTTTGTATCTTCTTCCATTTCCTTCATAAGGTTTCTATAGTTTTCAGCATACAGATCTTTTACATCTTTGGTTAGGTTTATTCCTAGGTATTTTATGATTCTTGGTGAGATTGTGAATGAAATGAGTTTCTTTGTCTTTCTGTTGCTTCATTATTAGTGTATAAGAATGCAACTGATTCCTGTACATTCATTTTGCATCCTGTGACTTTGCTGAATTCATGTGTCAGTTCTAGCAGATTTTGGTGGAGTCTTTCGGGTTTTCCATGTATAATATCATGTCATCTGCAAAAAGTGAAAGCTTGACTTCATCTTTGCCGATTTTGATGCCTTTGATTTCCTTTTGTTGTCTGATTGCTGATGCTAGAACTTCCAACACTATATTAAACAATAGCGGTGAGAGTGGACATCCCTGTCGTGTTCCTGATCTCAGGGGGAAAGCTCTCAGTTTTTCCCCATTGAAGATGATATTAGCTGTGGGCTTTTCATAAATGGCTTTTATGATGTTTAAGTATGTTCCTTTCTATCCCGACATTCTTGAGGGTTTTTATTAAGAAAGGATGCTGAATTTTGTCAGATGGGAATTTTGGGAGTGTGTGGGTGCTTAGGAATTTGTCCATTTCTTTGAGGTTGACCAGTTTGTTGGCATATAATTTTTCAAAGTATTCCCTGATAATTGCTTGTGTTTCTGAGGGATTGGCTGTAATAATTCCATTTGCATTCATGATTTTGTCTATTTGGCTCCTCTCCCTTTTCTTTTTGAGAAGCCTGGCTAGAGGTTTATCAATTTGGTTTATTTTTTTCAAAATACCCAGTAGTGGGATTACTGGATCATATGGTAATTCTATTTTTAATTTTTTGAGGAGGAATGTATTTCTTTTTTTTTTTAAGTGTATTTATTTTTTTTAGTAAACTCTATACCCAACGTGTGATTCGAACCCGTGAGTCACACACTCTTCTGACTGAGCCAGCCAGGCATACCTGGGAATGTTTCTTTTTCTTTTTTAAATAGATTTTTCTTTTATTTTTTTAGGTTTATTATTATTATTATTATTATTATTATTATTATTTTGAGAGAGAAAGATAGAGCATGAGAAGTTGAAGGGCAGAGAGAAAGGGAGAGAGAATCCCAAGCAGGTTCTGCACCTTCAGTGCAGAGCCCGATGCAGGGCTCAAACTCACAAACCATGAAATCATGACCTCAGCTGAAATCAAGAGTTGGACGCCCGACTGACTGAGCCACCCAGGCACCCCGGGAATGTGTTTTTCTTAGTGGGCTAGTATATGAAGCAGAAGTGCACCTTGCTTTGGAAGAGGTTAACAATTTCTGGGAGATAGAGGAACTAGTTCCAGAGAGGCTGACCTCAGGATTTTCAGAGTTCCATAGAATTAAAGAGTAATAGTGACATTGCAGTAGCTCAATTTTATGGAACACTTACTAGGTGCCAGGCACTGCTCTAAATGCTTACACACACACACACACACACACACACACACACACACACCAATTACAGGCAGGGGAAAGGGCAGGAACAAAGTTCCTGAGATACTAATAAGCCTGGCATGTTTGATGAATAGGAAGAGGTCAGTGTACTAAGAGCAGTAATGTTTTTTCTCTTCACAGCAAGCCAGCGAAGAAGGTATCGTCATTATCCGAATGTTGCAGATGACGAAACTGAGGCATGGAGAAGTTAATAATTTGCCCAAGATCACTCAACAAGTAAGTGGCAAGAACTCAAGAGCCCACACTTTTTAACCATGACACGCTGCTATTTATTGAGTGGACAATATGTATGGAAACTCTACACAAATTATTTATGACATGTCCCTGAAAGATGGCCATTATTAGCCTCCTCCTTTGATAGATAAGAGAAGTGCGGAGACTCTGAGTAATTTCCCCGATGTTGTTCAGTGAGCTGGGACTCAAATCCAGATGTGCCTGATGCCTAAATCCATGCTTTTTGCTTTACGTTCTACTACCTCTTAGTATCCCCAAGGAGGAGCCCTCTCAGACTGGACTGAGTAGCTGCTCTTTCCAATCCGAAGAAGTGCGGTGCTCAGAACTGAGCGTTTCAGGTGTTCTTGTTATTAATCCACTGAGACGCTTGGATTGAAAGAAAGTAGCTCTGGAGTCTTGCTGAGAGGGGAGTTGGGTCATAAGGCCTAAGGGGCAGGACCCTCCCAGAAGTGATGACTGAGAATGTGATTTTAAAGCCCAAAGCCACAACTTCTCCTACAAGGCAGAGGTAGATAAAGTAACAACCACCAGGGAACTAGACAGGTGCATGAAATGACTTCGAGGGAAGCTCATTCTGTGTGCATTGCACCAGACCTGCTAGTCAGTCTTCTTTTTTTCATGTTTCCTCAATGATCTGACCATTCGATACTCATTATCTTTCATATCTCCCAAGAGGAGACTTATGGGGACTTTGGTTTTTGGCCAAGAGAAGTCCAGGGTCATGCACGTACACAAGTTCTTCAGGTCTTATTTCTCTGAATACTTTTACATATTCCTCACTAATCTTAAATATCTCTTATGATTATTTCCTAACAGTCAAATTCTTCCAAATGTATTACCAAATGTAATTGTGCATATGTATGTGTTTGTGTGTGTTTGATGTTGAAGGGACTATTTATAATGACTATTATGTTCTCACGTTGGAGTTTTATAGCATTTAATCACCATGAAATTTGTACAAGGAACAACCTTTTGAAATCTAAAGGTCAGTGCCAAGATAATTAACATTTTAGACAATAAGTTTACGGCATAATAGACCTACTGAAATCTTAGTCAAATTGGTTATCTATATTTAATCTTGTTAAGAATTCCTTTAAAGTTTCCACTGCTTATTTTCCTAGGGCTTTCCAGTCTTATGAAAAGAACTGAAATAGAGCTTTAAAACAATCTATTTCAATGAATCCATGTAGTAAATAGGTAGTGTTGCCATGAGTCAGTTATAACAAAACCCAAAACTGTATGAACATTATCAGCCTGTGATTATGAGGGTCTTTTCTATTAAAGAAAGGATTTATGTCCACAGGGCTCAGAATTCATGAGGTTATACTATTTCTATAGATTATTACTTTAATTAACATCCAAGGGTAACCCTGCCAAGTGCAGCCTGGAAGTGAGGGAAGTTAATGGCTTCAGGAACAGCCCTCAACCAATGGGAATAAATGTTCCAGGCCTCCATCCTTCAGATGGACAACTCTACTTTTCAGGAGGTACCAGGGGTCAAGTTAGGAGTGACCTTGACAACGCACTCTTAATATTGGCTTTTCTTCCTTCCCTGATTCACTTTCCCCCACTCCTGTTTCCCAGAATCATCTCACAAATAAACAACCTGCCCTCAGTCCAAGTGCTAGTGTCAAGTTCTGCTTTAGGGAAAATCTGAATGAAGACATTTGGTACCAGATCTGGCTCTAGAAAGCAGACCATTGTAATGGGCCTCTTGAAATGTCTTACCTACTGATGTCATGGCTAGTGGTAAGTGGGGTGGTGTTAATCCTTTGCAATGCTATAGCGTCACAATTGCTAAGGCTCTTGGTGTATGCATTGGGATGAGGTATAAATGAAAGGGAAAGCACTGAGTTGTTCAGAGGCCCAGAACTTGAGTGGTATGGGGCAGTGGTAATTCTAGAGATGGTGGAGTTGGCTGGATGTCTGCCTTGGAATCCCTGAAGGAAAAGAAGAGATGCAAGTCAGCCAACTATTAACTCAAGGGAAGCTGTAAATGCCAGAAGGCTTGCTTGGCAGCATATGTGGAGATCTTGTTTCTTGTAACTATAGGGCAGCCTGTGCTAACAAGCAGGCTCTCAATTTAATAATAAGGTGGCAGGTCTGCAAAGAATACTAGAATGCACAGCTTCCACCAGTCTCCCATGCTAAGGTCAGGGTTCCAGGGTAAATAAATTTGCAAGGATGTGTCTGAGAACCTTGGAGCCCTCCCCGTATTCCTCTGAACCCACCTAGCTGGCAGAAGCAGTGGTCCTCCTTGCTAGAGGAGAGAGAACAGCCTCCCTTCCCTGGAGACCATGCAAAGCCTTATCTAAGATGGCTGTGTTGCAAGATGATGTTTATTCTCAAGATCTGACACTCTCTGACACTCTCATCCCCACCTTCCAGCTCATTGCTTCCAGACCAATAACTAGGGTCAAGTCTCAGCATAACCCAAGAGGGGAGGTTTAATACCTGCTGTGATAGAAATAGATGTTCACCAAAATAATCTCAGGGCATGGCTAGTCTGTACTGTGTAGAACCAAGGAAGCATGTGCAGGAATGGATTTTGACTGTGTTGAGGTGGATGAGGAGGTGGAGGAACAGAATATAGAGCTCGTTAGGGACAGTGAAATGATTCTGGAACACTCTCCCATGACTCAGGATGAAATGTCCTGGCAAAGAAACACGCAGCTGGTTCCAATATCCTTCTGGGTGGCTGCGTGAAGCTTAAACATGATGTAGAAGCATATGGAGGACGGGGTCCCTATGCTCAGAGAGGTGGGCATGCTAGAATAGATTTATTAGATAAGATTGGGGAAGCTGCCTGCTGACTAGATTCTCAAAGAGGGCTCGGAAGGTACCCCTTTTATAAAGGAGATGAGGAATGCACTAGCAAGAGGCACCAGAATCACTGAAAGTGTCAGTCGTGGCTGCCTTTGTAGGCTGGGACTGACGGTAGTAGGTGCCGTTGCAGAAATGATCCTCCTGGTGTCGATGGGAGCAGTAAGATTTCAGAATAACAGAGACCAGTGGCAGCATGTAAGCATCAGGCGCAAGGGAGACATAGATATTATAATGACCAGCAAGAGGAGTGTCAGGCAGAGCGCCTTGACCTGCAAGGATCTGCAGTGATGGTTAATAGACTATGGTGTTCTCGAGGCTGAGACAAATGGGTCACCAACTGGCGAATGCTTGATTACTATAACCAGAAAGAAAATAAGACTTGATGAGCCAAAGAGTGATGTCAGTTTCCACTATAAATGATTTCTCTTCCGGTTTTCATATTTCAGTAGTTCTGACACACAAAGCCTTCTGAAAGGGGGGGTGGGTCCCTGAAGGTAGGCTTCTGCCACCCTCCAGCAAGTAAATACAGTACATATTCCTGTAGTTCTTCCCCCCAGTAGAAGTCCACACTGGGGAAGTTTCCTATGAGCCCTGTCCATATAGGCGTAGGGTCTGAGCTCAAAATGTTAAAGGCTCCCCATTATATTCCTATTCAATTCAGTTGCATAACCTTTGCAAAAACCAGATGGATGGTTGCAATAAAGGTCGGCTATATCAACTTAAACAAAGGTAGCCCCAATGATAGCTGCTGTAATATATGTGGCATCTATTTGTTACAGATCTGCTGCTCCATATATGGCTATTGGAGTATGCCATAAGTGGCTGCTCCCCATATGGGGAATGCAGTTTCTTTTTTCCCCCCAATTCTGTCAGTAACAGATGTCCAAGGTGTTCACAACATAGAGCAGACAGTGATGTACTCACTGGCTTGGACTAAGGTTATATTAACTCTCCTGATAGCTGACACAAAATAATCTCCATGGACCTTGACCCTCTTGATATTTTGCAACATAACATGTTGATCCATTATAGCATTGATATAATATTAATTTGACCTGGTGAACAGAAAGTAGCATATACTGTATATGCTTTAGTTAGAGTTATGTTCTCCAAAGGATGAAAGATAAAATGAAAAATATTCAGAGGGCTGCCATATTGGGACAGTTATTAGAGGTCCAATTGCCTGGGGTTTGCTGGGATATCTTCTTTCAGTAGAAAACCAAATTCTAGCACATTGTGCCCTCAGCCACTAAGAGGGAGGCTTAATGCTTATTGGGTCTCTTTGGATTTGGGACATAACCAGTTTTGAGTGGAGAGCAGAACAAGGGAGGACTTTACCGTAGGCTAAGGTTATACAGCAATCTGCCCCAAACTTGTGCTAAATGATCCAGCAGATCCAGTCATGCTAGGATGTATCTGTGCTAGATGTATGTATGTGTATATCTAGTGTTTAGTCTCTGACCTCCTCCACTAGGAGAATTGCAGCACAGATCTACAGGGTTCTGGACATAATCATGCCTTCTGTAGCAGAGAACCACTCACCATAGGAAAAGAGGTTCTGTAAAGACTGAGTAACTGATCATAGTGATGAGAATAGTGTTGCTCACCATGGGCTGGACATCATCATGACCACTGAGTCACAGGAGCTGCCACAATCCATCGTATAATGAAATGGTTCATAAAGGTCACGTCCAAGCAGGTCTAGAGAGTGTCACCTTTGTGACACTAGTGCCTTTTCCTCAATTCATGCACATGATCTCACAGTAGCTTCTAGATGATCCAGTGGTAGGAGAGGAAAATTCTTGTGTCTGGTTCATCAGTGTATTGGAGGAGGAAGAAGATGGACAGTTGTCACACTATAGTCATTCAATATTGACTTTCAAGGACAGGCTGAAGGGAATTCTCCCAGTGGACAGAGATACAACTGGTGCACTTGGTTGTTTGCTTTGTAGGGGAGAAGTGGGCAGTGATATGGATACACATAGGTTTCCAGGCAGGGACAGATGGCTTGGTTAGTTAGTCAGGGACATGAAACTAGCAAGATTGGAAGGTTGGAGACATGAAGGTGGACCTATAGGAGTGGGCACAAGGGCATCTGCTCCAGGGGCATGCTCAATAACCAGGTGGACAGGATGACCTACTCAGTGAATAGCAGCCAATATCTCTCCCTGGCCACCCATTGCTTGAGCAAGGAGTTGGCCATACCGGTAGGAATGGAGGCTCTGCCTTTTCCCAAAAGAATGGTCTGCCTCTCACAAGGCAACCTGTTGGCCACTGGCTACTGCCAATGCTGAATTTCCAGCATGTTAGCGTCAGAGAAGGAAATCACACCCTCAGTAGGGTATGCTGTCTGAAGGACATCAGCCAGCTGCTTGGTGGCAGGTTGATTACATTAGGCCTTTTCCACTTTGGAGGTGACACTTCAGACCGTATTCTGCCAGTCTATAGCTGGGTCTTGATTCTATTTAAGGAGAAATATAATTCTTTTGAGAGTAGAATCATAAAAAGGATCCATAAAATTCTTTGAGGTATTTCTGGTTTCAGCATAATTACTAACAAACCATTTGGCCTCATTCCCTCCAGTTCTTCCTTTAGTGGACATGAGGTGGGACAGTGGCCCATTACCATTTTTCATGAGAGAGCCTTTATTTAAAAAAAAAAAAAAGGTTGTAAATGGCTTCTCCATGAGTTAAAAAGTCCTAGTCCCAACTTCTCAGGTTTTTCTGCATATCTAACCCCCCTCTAAATTTCTAGCATCGCTTTCTTACCAGAAGCACATGAGTGTTTGCCTAGTCTTAACAAAAAAGATTCTGACATTTGGAACCATCTTTATAGAAACATTAATTAAAGCAGTGACGGGGCACTTTCTCCCTGCTAGTCGCTAGGCTAGGTGTTTTTAATAAGGTATTTCATTTACTTTCCAGAATAACTGTACCGGGTAAATGTTATAATCACATTGTCGATGAGGACACCAAGGATCAGAGAAGTTAGATAACTTGCCCACAGCTGGCCAGTTGGGCAGCTAGGATGGAATCCACCTGTGGTCTTCAGCAATGTGTAGAAGATTCTCACTTGTTTTTTGAACTTCACAGTTACATAACCCACTGGACCGATTGATTCGTTATGCTCCAAGCATTACCTTTCCTCTTCTCTTTTTCATCCCCAAGTATTTATTGGACATCACATCACCTACACAGGCACTGTTCCAGGTTTTGGCGCATTTACTAGCCACAAATATCACATGTGTTTTGGTAACGCAAGGCTCTTGCCTCTGCATTCGTTGGTGCAGGACACTGGAAACTAGAGATTACAGCTAGGGCATTTTGGCTTGATGGATGAGGAGAAAGGAGTGCAGGAGGCTGGTTGGCTGGACTAGCAGGGCGCGGTTATACCACTGCTGGCCACCAGATGGCAGAGGCGTCCAGGGCAGCGCAGCCGCAGGGAGGCTCTGGTGCGCTGAGGCCCGGCTCCAGGCTTGAGAGCCAAGGGCCGAAGGGTTTGTTAACACTGTTTTCACCAGGGACGTTCAGTTGCTTAGACAAATATAATCCAGAAAGATAGAGAATAGGATTCTCTGGTAACTTTCTTTTCTTTTCTTTTTTTAAGCTTTATTTATTTTGAGAGAGAGTATGCGTGCACAAGCAGGGCAGGGGCAGAGAGAGAGAGAGAGAGAGAGAGAGGGAGAGAGAGAGGGAGAATCCCAAGCAGGCTCTGCCACAGAGCCTGATGCAGGGCTGGAACTCACAAACTGGGAGATCATGACCTGAGCCGAAATCAAGAGCCAGACACTTAACTGACTGAGCCACCCAGTTGTCCCTCTGATGACTTTCAAACAGGCTCATTGGGGTTCTGATGGAGGATTTATGCCCAGAAAATGAAATCTAGAAGAGTATGTGTCTGAGTGTGTGTGTGTGTGTGTGTGTGTGTGTGTGTGTGTGTTCACGTGTACGCTTGTGTTATGTTTTGGAGGTGGGGGTCATCGGAAGAGATAGTTTCAAAGAAACGATCAACACAGAAAATGAACAAATGAACCAGACAGTAGACTAGATGTGATCAGCAGACAAGATCCAGAAGAAATGATTTGTATCTTAAGGTGAGTTATGGAACGTGAGTGAACTTCGGTTGTGATGAGGTTCTAGAAGGGGATTCTTAGCACTTTTTTTGTTCCCCCAGTGCAACGAACCCATTTGATAGGCTGGTGAAATTTATGGGTCCTGTGGTAGACTATGTTTTACAAAAATGGCCTCAACCATATCTTGGGTCTCATTTTTTCCCAAAAGCTTATTTCTTTCCCACCAAGTGGTGGAGTCTGTGGACTCTCCCCATGAACCTGCGTGGGTCTTCGTGGCTGCCTCAACTCATAGAGGAGGGTGAAGTGACACAGGACTTTGCAGATAAGCAATAAAAGGTGGTACAGCTTCTGTCTGGCTTTGTCTCTCGACACTCTGAGCTGCCATTGTAAGAAGTTGGGCAACCCTGAAGCTGCCATGTTCAACCACGTGGAAATTCTCTGAAAGAGATTCAGGGCAGGGGTGGCGCGGGGAATTAAAGAGTACATTTATCATGATGAAAAAAATAAACAAAAATTCAAAAAGTTAAAAAAAAAATTAGAGATTCTGAATGAGCTCTGCCCTGTCCTAGCCCCTGGCTGTTCAGGTCCTCCCAGCCTAGGTGCTAAACACGTAAATGGATCATTCCAGTCCCAGCTACTCTGTATTTCCATGAGACCGCAAGCAGGAATTCCTCAGTGGAGCTGTCAGCCCCAGAACCATGAGAGATAATAATAATAATCAGAGGATCGTTGTTTTAAGCCGTGAAGTTTTGTGGTGATTTGTTACATAGGAACAGATAACACAAATAGACCCTTTTTCAGAATACTCTTTCCAAATGCTTCAAATAAAATATGTAGGATTACAAAGGACTATTGAAATATGAAATACTCCAATAAATGATAATACATGTGCTTCTTTATTAAGATATTAGTGCTGGATATGATGACTACTCAAATTTCTAAGCGTTGATGAGCGTAAGTGATATCTGGAGATAGTCTGCATAACAAAAGTTTTTGTCTGTAAAACAAAAATATAATATAAAAATATCTTACTTTTTTGATAACAAAGTCACAGGTACCTCTATTACTATCGTGACATGCTGGTTTTATTCATTATAGAAGGAAGTGCTCAATTTCAGTTACAGATGAGTGAAAATAAAGGAATCAAGGTATAATTTTTTTTCTCCAAGTTCTTGGATTGCTTTCCTCCACCCCCACACCCATTGGGAACCATCAGCAGTGGGTGCTTGTGAGACTCTCAGGGACTATAAAACAGTCCTGTCTTTTCTGGATGGTGGAACGGAGGCTGTGACATCAAGTCCTTGCCAGAGATCATGTGACTCCTCGGTAGCAGTGTGTTTTCCCAAGCCACTGCTCTGCTCCTTTTCTCTACAGCTGTTTTGTCTTGCATTCCCCTTTCATGGATCTGTTTCTCTCTTTGTACCATGGCCCTTTCTTCTTCCGTGATCCCTCCTCATCATGGAATTAAATGGCGATCTTCAGTTTTTAATTTTTTTAAATGTTTATTCATTTTTGAGAGTGGGTGGGTGGGGAATACAGGATCTAAAGCAGGCTCAGTCCTGACAGCATAGAACTCGATGCAGGAACTGTGAGATCATGCCCTGAGCCAAAGTCAGACACTTAACCGACTGAGCCACCAGCTGCCCCTCCAGACACTCCCATTTTTAGTATTGCTACTTATCCTGCCCTGCTCTTCTTGATGAAAACTTTCAGGGCAGAGAGAAAGGAGTAGGTAGTGAGCATCGATCATGTACCAGATCCTCTGTAAGATCCAGTAAAGTAGATGTCATTGACTTTGTTTTACAAAGAAGGGAATTGAAGTTCAGAAAGTTGGGTAAACGGTTCAGGGTCACGCGATTAGTAAATGGTAGAACTGAAACTTAGAGCCTTGGTATTTTTTAGCTTCAGAGACTCTGCTCTTCTTGTAACATAGACCTTATTCCACTTCACCCCAGGGTTGAAGCTTAGCCACTTTTCATATGCTAAGTCCTAACATGTGTTCCTTTTCTGCAATAACCTGAACCTAGCCTTAAGCCTTTATACATTGCTTTCTCATTTCTTGCTGAACCACATTTGATGAATGTCTTTCTAAAAGTTATCTTCTCTTTTCTCATTCTTTATACTGACCTTATTTTTTGACCTAGATGCTGGGTGCACGAATCTATCCCCAGCTATTATTTCCCCCTTGAGCTTCAAATCCATATGCCCAAACGCCTAGTGCCATTTTCATAGGTGAATGCAACTGAAAATTCAATAAGCTGGACTTTCTCTTGGCCTTCCTTCCCACTGTCTTTTTCTACAGACCACCTCCGTCACTGTGGCAGATTCTGTGGAAGGGCTCTTTTGGAACATCTCTTCCAGCCTCTATTAAGTGGACTTCTCCAATGCAGAAGTTGGGCCATTCTTTCTCTTCTCTTCTACCACGAAATTTCCCAGGGTCCCAGGGTTCAGACCTACACTCATTCCTCAAGTGGTCTCGTCCAGGTCAAAGGTATTTAATAACGTATTTTTGCTGATGAACCTCAAATTTCTGTCTCTCCAGCCAGACCTCTCTCTTGAGTTCAGACTTGCATATTTGACCGCATGTGAGCATCTCCATAGGGGTGTCTAATCAGCATCTCAAGCTTAATATATCCAGAGGAGAACATTGAGGTTCCTGCTGCCTATAAATGCTCACCTTCCACGTCGTAGATGATTTACCTTCTATCTCTTTCAGGTCTCCGCTTAGAGATGGCTTGCTCTACCCATCCTGTATAAAACAGAGCATGTAGGGGCGCCTGGGTGGCTCAGTCGGTTGAGCGGTAGAACTTCGGCTCAGGTCACGATCTCACAGTTCGTGAGTTCGAGCCCCGCATCGGGCTCTGTGCTGACAGCTCAGAGCCTGGAGCCTGTTTCAGATTCTGTGTCTCCCTCTCTCTGACCCTCCCCCGTTCATGCTCTGTCTCTCTCTGTCTCAAAAATAAATAAACGTTAAAAAAAATTAAAATAAATAAAATAAAATAAAATAGAGCATGTATCATCACCTTAACCCATCTAACTTTATTTCCATGGTATTTGCTTGACATCAAGTTATGAGACATTAGGTTATTTATTGCTTGTTCCACTACAACGTAAGATCCACTACAAGGTAAGCTGTCTAAAAGCAGGAACTTGTCCACTGGTGTATCCCTGGAACCTGGAAGGCTTCCTGCACTTAGTAAGTGCAAGAAATACTTCTTCTTAGATGCCCGCTGCCACTTACCTATTGTAGGCACACCATCATCTCTCACCTGGCTTGCAGCAAAAGCCTAAATGCTCTCCTAGCCTCTAGTTCCACTTATTTTCCAAACTGAAGCCACTTTGACTTTCCTAAAATGAAAAGCTGTTCATCCACTGCCCTTAGGCTTTTCTGGGGGAGATTCTGTGTTCTTCAGGACTCTGGATCTCAAGCAACAGAAACCTCCAATCTGCCAGCTGTTCTGGTTGATTCCCCACCGTTCAGATTTTGGCTTAGTCATACTTGCTTTGACAGCCTTTTGTGACCATCATTGGGGTGGGTACCTTCCTTTTGAACTCCATATATCATCCTGTAATTATTAATATTTCAGACCTACTATATTATATGACAAGTGCCTATTTTTGTGATTTCTTCCCGCATACTGGAAGTAACTGCGTGAACATCTAAATTACTCACTGATGTATCCTCATCACCTCCACTGTACCTGACGTGTAGGAATTGCTCGGTAAATATTTATCAAATTAAAGAGTACTCTGTGCTTCCCATTCCTACCGTCACTGACTACTAGTTCTTGCTGTCTCTTCTCTCTGCATAATCAGAGCTGTTACTCTACCTGGCCACTATGCTATTGCCCCAGGGCTCTGAAATCTACAGTGTGTCAATTTTTTTTTAATTTTTTAAAAATGTTTTTATTTATTTTTGAGACAGAGAGAGACAGAGCATGAGCAGAGAAGGGGCAGAGAGAGGGAGACACAGAATCTGAAGCAGGCTCCAGGCTCTGAGCTGTCAGCACAGAGCCCGATGTGGGGCTCGAACTCACACACTGCGAGAACATGACCTGAGCCCAAGTCGGACGCTCAACTGACTGAGCCACCCAGGCGCCCGGCAGTGTGTCAATTTTAAAAATGATTGTGCAATTAATCCAACAGCACATGCATGTAGGATCACTGAGCTTAATACCTAGTTAGCAGGGGCGCCTGGGTGGCTCAGTCGGTTAAGCGTCCGACTTCAGCTCAGGTCACGATCTCGCGTGAGTCCGAGCCCCGCGTCGGGCTCTGGGCTGATGGCTCAGAGCCTGGAGCCTGCTTCCGATTCTGTGTCTCCCTCTCTCTCTGCCCCTCCCCCGTTCATGCTCTGTCTCTCTCTATCTCAAAAATAAATAAACATTAAAAAAAAAATTAAAAAAAAATACCTAGTTAGCAAGAATTAGTTGAAACAGGAAACCACCAGATGGTAAGTATTATCAATGACACCAATATAGGAGCCAAGACATGAATTCCAAAGTTAATTTGAGGGCATATTTTGTGCTTGCCCTGGCACCAAAATTGCTAGCTATGGCTCTGTCTGGAAGTTCCTTTCTACACAATAATTTCTGATGGCAGATCTCTTGACTTTATTCACTGTCTGTGGGCCCGAGAAGGTAGAAAATACACTCACACCACCAAGTTATGGGAAGGATAGATTATGGGGCTGCCTTTCTGGATCTGTCCTGTTAATTGGAGTGTTAGGATTTGAGGTGCCACCAAAAGAGGTTACAGCATGACTTACCAGTGGTGGTCTGCAAAGATCAATGAAATGCAAGATAGAAACGTGTCCACCAGCGAGTACAGCCACCCCTAGTGCCTTTAGTTCTAGGACCTTCAGAAATATGAGTTGGTGCCTTAGAGGGAGAATGTTTACTCTTCTGGACAATCAGTCAGTGCTGCAATGGCCCCCGATCTCCCCAAGGATGTGGGTGTTTCCCATGTCTCCAGCATTCAGTTTTAACCAGAAAAGTATCAGCACATGGAGTCCTCTACTGAAGAAAATTAAAACAAACAAAAAAAGATGACTGCCTGTGGACATAGCGTGCAACATTCAGGGCTCCGGATTTTTCCCATTGTTATCTAATGAAATTTTTCTTTCTGTCCAAAGTCCTGAGTCAGACTCAGAGTTGCTTTGGAAACTCAAGAGGTCAGTCATCAACCATCCCATTTCCTTCTATTTCTTCACTCTTATGCTTCTTTCAGAGACCCCCAAGTCTTGTGTCTCATACAGCTGTGCCAAGGAGTCAGTTGTATCATCACGCTGGCTCAGCTTCTTGTCTGCTTCTATGGCTCCCCCGGGGCCTGGCATTTGTGATGGAGAGAAGATCACATAGTACATCACACCACAAGCCTCCCCCCCCCCCCCCCGCCACCTATGAGCTATGGGGCCTCAGACTCCTCATCAGTATACTGGGGAAGACAGCAGTGGCCATCTCACTTATAAAGTGTTCTCACAGGAACTTCTGAAAATCTTGTAACTGAGTGCCAGCAGGACAAAACATCCTATCCCTCCTCTGCTAATGGAATAAATTCTGTCTCTTCCCTGCCACATCTTCCATATGCCCCCAGTTGATTGATTGCAAAGGCTTTTCTCATAAGTAAATTATGGGGCATTCACCACTGAAGCTTCTATTTCAGTTGCAGGAAAGAATGTTATTAACAAGGAAGCCAACCTCGTATTCAGAGGATCAAGCGAGGTCCTCAGATCCATTGACCCCTCAGTCTGATGTCTTATAAACTGATAAAAATCAGGCTATCACTTTGTCTTTAGGTGTGAGGGATAAGCAAAGAATAGACTTTTATCTTGAATGGATAGAGGCTTGAGTGGGAGGTGTAGGCTGGAAAGATGTGATCACATGTCTATAGGCCATCTGTGTGTTTCAAGGGAAATCATGACTGAGAAATTGTTAGGATGAAAGGGACATAATAGGACACTGAGATACCTCTCTTGAAATCAGATTCATGTAAACCAAGTGTTGGGTGTGTAAACCTTGGGCGGAGGGGAGACACCATATCATCCTGTGCGTGATCAAATGTATTTGTTTCCCATGACAAATACTATAACAAATCATGTAAAAAGAAAGCAGATGTTCTGTAACTGTGTATAGTGTTGGATGTTAAGGTACATGTATGGTGGTGATCATTTTGTAATACACACAAATATCAAATAATTATGTTTCACACCTAAAATGAATATGTTACATGTCACTTATCTCTAAAATTTTTTTTAACAATTATTTATTATTGAGAGACCGAGAGACACAGAGTGTGAGCAGGGGAGGGGTAGGGAGAGGGGGAGACACAGAATCCGAAGCAGGCTCCAGGCTCTGAGCTGTCAGCACATAGCCCGACGAGGAGCTCAAACTCACCAACCGTGAGGTCATGACCTGAGCCGAAGTCGGTCACTTAACCAACTGAGCCACCCAGGCACCCCTCTAAAATTTTTTTAAGCAAATTTATCTTACCATTATGGGTGTTAGAGGTTGAAAATGTGTCTGCAGGGCTTTGTTTCTTCTGGAAACTCTAGAGGAGAATCTGTTGTCTTGACTTTTCCAGTTTCTAGAGGTTTCCCACATTCCTTGGCTTGTGACCCCTTTCTCCATGTTCAAAGCCAGCATGGAGCGTCTGCAAATCCCTCTCTGACCATCCTACTTCCCTGTTATAAAGACCCTTGTGATTGCATTGGGCCCACCCAGATAAATCCAGGAGAATCTAATCTCAAAATCTCTAAGCTCATCTACAAAGTCCCCTTTGCCATCATAACATAACATATTCCCAGCTTCCAGGGATTAGAATGTGGGCATCTCTGGAGAGGCATCGTTCAGCATACCACATCAAGGATGTGAAAATTATTTTTGTTCTATGTGACTTTTGGGTCATGTTGGCATGCAGGCAGTCAAGTGCTCCAGTGATGGTCACTGCTTGTCATGACTTCCATTTCTCCTTTAGGTTTCCTGGACTCCACTGTGCTACAGGAGTGCTGACCATGTAACCAAGGTCTCCTAGACCTTCAGCACCAGAGGAGTCAATGTCAAGTCATAAAGTATGGGGACTTGAAGGGATCTGAGAGATTATGTGATCCAATCCTTTTCATTTTGTATGTGAGGAGGATGAAGTACAGAGACTCCAAGGTGACCTGCCAAGGTCAATGCCCAGTTAGTGGCACAAAAAAAGGGTACCTGCTTCCTTCTTTTCTTCTCGTTACATCACTGGGATTTCAAGTTAAGTTTGGGAAGCTTTATGGAGCTAGTCACCGATTGCCTGAGCTTGTCATTTTTTTCCTCCTGTTACATTGGGTAAATAACATTATGTATAAAAAAACAACTAAAAGTCGTGTCTCCATGAAGTTCACCAATCTGTTTAACAATGTGGCTAATGTGTAAGGTGACAGAATAATGGCAAATGAACTTAAATCTTAGGATGAAGAAACTTTTTCCTTAGTTCATAAATATGGTCTAAATCCTTGGGCTTTTTTTTTTTTTTTATAAATTTTTTAAAAATGTTTATTTATTTTTGGGAGACAGAGACAGAGTGCAGGAGGGGCAGAGCATGAGGGAGACACAGAATCTGAAGCAGGCTCCAGGCTCTGAGCCGTCAGCACAGAGCCCGATGTGGGGCTGGAACCCACAAAGCGTGGGATCAGGACCTGGGCTGAAGTTGGACGCTCAACCGACTGAGCCACCCAGGTGCCCCCGCTGTTTTTTTTTACACTTCTTTTTCTTCAAAGGGTATAGAAGAGCATTTATTGATGGCCAGCTGTATGTGAGATACTGCTTTAGGTTCTGAGGAAAAGACAACAAAGAAGGTTTTGTGGCGATTTATTATTTACCATTTGGATTTCTCAAACTCCTGAAAACACAGAGAAAAACAACTTTAACATTTTAAATGAAGTAACTTGGAGGCAGCTTAAGTAGAGCACTGAGTGAGAATAATTGAATATGTGGTACAATATGGAGGCCAAAGTGTATTCACAGTCCTTTAACATTCCTTGTGGATGGGCACCTGTTCTTTGCTCAAAATGAATTGCTTCGCCTGCCAATGTTAGAAGAGCCAAAGCACGGAGACGTGGCTATGGTGTGGAAATCCAGCATTTGGACAGATCCAAATACGGACCGGAAAAATAAGTGTAGGCGCCCGGGTGGTTCAGTTGGTTAGGCGTGGGATGTTGGCTCAGGTCATAATCTCACAGTTCTTGAGTTCGAGCCCCGCATCTGGCTCCCTACTGACAGCTCAGAGCCGGGAGCCTGCTTTGGATTCTGTGTTTCCCTCTCTCTCTGCCCCTCCCCTGCTTGCACTCTGTCTCTCTCTCTCAGAAATAAATAAACATTAAAAAAAAAAAAAAGAAGAAAGAACGGAAAAGAAGATACACCTGCCAGAGCTCTTTGCATTTGGGTTCATAGATCTCACAGGCCTGGTTTTCTTATTTGTGACTTATTTTTCCTATGGAATTTGTTAAATCAGTTCCTCCTATGCCATAAATTACTCCCCCAAAACAAGGCAGTTTGCTTTGGAAGCCAAATGAACATTCTGAGGTCCCTTGGTATCTTGTGATACAATCCATTTGTAACTGTATTTCGGAATGCGGAAATATTTAAGGAAACCAGTAAACTAGAGACGATATGCATTATTTGCCTCAGGGAAATACGTTTTTACTTCTTTGTAGCTTTGAAGTCACCAGAAAGGGAACTGAGCAGAAAGAGGAGAGGAGAGACATAGTGTTGAAAAAGGATGTTTCTGGGAGAAGTTGGAGGTGGTGGGGAAGAAGGGGGGCACCTTGAAAACCAGAACTGGTTTTAGACCACAACTCGTATGACCTGCAGAGATAGGAGGTGTTTTGCAGAGGGTGGATTAATGGCAGCCTGTTGTCTTGTGATGACCAGATCAGACTCTGAGGCAGTTGATCAGTCAAACAACTTGGAAATGGGCCACTGGCTCAAAGATTGCACAAAGAATAAAGGCAACAGTGAGTAGAGAGAATTCCAGAAGGCTTTGTTACTCTCTTGAAGCACTCATCTTGGGTCTCTGTGCAACCTTGAATGGAATACCACTGAATTCCACCTGAGGGAAACAAAAGAGGTAGGGTTGGGGTGCCCGGCTGGCCCAGTCAGTACACCATGCAAATCTATCTTGGGGTTGTAAATCTATCATGGGGTTCAAGCCCCATGTGGGGGAGGGGTAGGGGTAAGGAAATTCCTTGTGAAGTGCAACCTACCTGGCTTAGATGCTTCAAACTAACAGGTTAAAAAAAAAAAAAAAGTAACAGGGTTCCTGGGTGGCTCAGTCGGTTAAGCATCTGACTTCGGATCAGGTCATGATCTCAGGGTTTGTGGGTCTGAGCCCTGCTTTGGGCTCTCTGCTGTCAGCACAGGGTGCACTTCAGATCCTCTGTTCCCCTCTCTCTGTGCCTCTCCCGTGGGCTCTCTTTCTCTCTCAAAAATAAACAAACAAACAAACAAAAGAAACAAAGACAAAGCAAAACTTCTAGGTTTATGAAGATACATTTTGTCTTTAAGAACTCCCACCTAAATGTATTCTAGTTAGCTACATTGCAATACAGTAGCTTTCAAATTTGAAAGCAAAATAGCTTTCAATTTCAGATGATAAAACCCATGCAATTGCCACTGACTTGTAAAACTTTCTGAAGTGTTAGCTTCCATTATCATTCCCCAGCTTAACCCAGGTCATGAGTTATTCAAAGGGCTTAATCCACAGAAGGATCATTTGGATGTGTAAGTGCTTCTCAGAAAGGGAAGTGTGTCCTTGACTTCGTTTAATTTTCACCCTGATTTTGGAAGTAATGCATGTTCACTGCACAAAATGTGAAAAATAAACACAAGTGCAAAATAAGGGATAGTGTTGTCCTGTAATCCTGCCCAGCCCCCCCCCCCCCCCCCCACCGCCTTCCACGTGTATGAAGGGAGAACACGAAGGAGCAGTTCCCCAAAGGCAGCCAAACGTGTGATGGTTGGAAACTTCTCAAAACAGTAGTCACTCAACCAGGGGCAGTTTTGCCTCCCACCCCCTGGACAGTAGATAATGCCCAGAAACATTTTTGTTGTTACAACTTGGAAGATCTTACTTGCGTGGAGTGACATGCTAAACCTCCTATGGTCCATAATATAGCCCTGCATAACAATGAACTATCCTGCCAAAGTGTTAATAGTGTCAAGGGTGAGAAACCCTGTTAATAAAGCTCTCAAAGTGTTCCAGTTCTATTTGTTTCATGACAAAATTTGCGAGTTAGGAAACTGCTGTGCCCACGACACTGGAGTCAGACTAGGTCCTTGACCGGTCAAGAGCCATTGTCAATATTTTGACACATCAGCCTCCAGACTCATGTGCAGAGACCTTTGGCACTTGTTCTGAAGTTCAGCTGCCTTGATGAGTGAGTATGTGTCCACATTTTGAAAGACAAGAGCAATCACCGGGAGCCAGCATCTCATGGCTCCAGGGGTCCCTGGCACCTCTCCCCTTCTAGAAGGAAGGGGCTCTGACCGGCAGAGGCATGAGCCAGAGGGAACACGGGGCTTAGAGAGTGGACTGAATAAGCACAAATAACCCTCTTAATACCAAAACCCATCACGTGGGACCCCCAAGTTCTCTTCCTCTCTCCCAACTAACTTTGATCTCTAACTTTTTCTTTTTTCCTTCCAACTCCATAGAGGAATTTAGAGTTTTGCCTTGTGGAGATGTTTATTCACGGTTGGTATTCCATGCCTACTGTTCTGCAACTGCCTTTCTTTTGCTCAAGAATGTCTTAGAGATTGTTCCCATGTTAACAAAGGGATCTAGTTCATGTAAGTGTTGCATAGCATTCCATAGCCTGAATATACATCTCAGTTTGTTTATTTGTTTGTTTATTGAGAGAGACAGTACCCAATCTGGGGAGAGGAGCAGAGGGAAAGGGAGAGCGAATCCTAAGCAGGTTCCACACCCAAGGCAGAGCTCGACACAGGGCTTGATTCCACAACGCTGAGATCATGGCCTGAGCTGAAATCAAGAGTCTGATGTTCAACCAACTGAACCGCCCAGGCATCCTTGCATCATAGTTTGAAGTACACTTCGTCCATAGATAAACATTTAGGTCATTTCCATTACTTTACAATTAAATATAATATTGAGGGATAACCTTGATAATCATTCTTTTTTGTGTTACATGTGAGTATTTTGCTGCAGTAGATATCAAGAAATACAATTGCTTTGTAGAAGGCTGTGTTCATTTAAAATTTCAATGGAAATTCCCAAATTGTCTAAAAAATTGCTAACCTAATCTAAATTATCACTGGAATCTTTTTTTCTGTTATTTATATTCCAACTATTTTCATCCAGTTTATTCTTTATCTTTAAAATTTGGGGGTTGTCGTTCATTTTATAGGTCTTAAAATATTGAAGTATTCAAATTTATCTTTCATTTCCTTTACAACGTAGGTCTTTTGGATGTTCAAGAGGCCTCCTCTCTTTCAGTCTTCTTCGGTATTTTCTTCTAATGTTGTCATCGTTTGGACGTTTGCACTTACCCTTTAACCTCTGCAGACGAGGCTGGCTTCCTAGGCATGTCACCTGTGTACTTGTACAGGCTCTGTGCTTAGGAGGGCCCTGCAAACTATTACTAATTTTTTGTGAGGATGTGAGTGGTGTGAATGAGGCAGTATAGACATTCACTTGAATTTGAATCTTGCCTCCAATACTCATCAGCTGTGTGACACCATGCACATGTCTTAATCTTCCAATGCCTCAGATTTCTCATCTTTAAAATGGGGGTAGTGACAAGATCAAGCCCATGTCATTGTTTTGTTGGTATAATGTCATCCAGGTTAAGGCCCTTAGGACAGCATCTGGCACATAGTAAATGTGTACTGATGTTTGCTTTTATATAAGGATTTTTTCCTGTCGTCATTTTCATATATATATATTTTTAAGTGTCAAGACTTACCTTTCACGTGAATCTCTTTTACGCAGTACTGACCAGGTTTTGTTTTGCAGGTTCCAAGATCCAAAAGACATCCATGGAAGGGGATTGAGAGGTTGCATAATCTACAAATCACACCTCCAGCACCTCCAGGTACAGAAGATAAATAACTAACTAAATAAATAAATAAATAAAGGCAAAACAGAAGTGACGACCAGAAAGGAAAAAAAAAAAAAAAAAAGAAGAAGAGACAAAGGGAGAGGGAAAAAAAATGTGATTTTCAACTGGAAAAGGTAAGCAACAATTAAAAAAAGAATTCTAAAAACTCCTATAAATTAAAATTATTTTTATTTCGAGAGTGGGAGAAATTTCAAAGCATATGCTACATTCATTCAATTGGAAGCACCCCGAACAGATACTAATTAGAAATGAGGCCAGGTGGTCTAAACAATTTAGTTGGGAAGAATTTACTCGACTCCTCAGCACCTAATTAAATCAAACCAGTTATTTAGCCAGAAATTTGAATTTCAGCCATATAGTCACTATTAGGCGGCCCCCACTTCAATGTCTATGTATTGTAGGTTCTCTGTGACTGTGTATTGCTTGATTAATGTTTACATACAGGTTATCTCCAGCATTCAAATCCAGCGGCTTAAAATGTTATTTATTTTGATTACATAGAAATGGCCCAGAGATTCTCAAACTTAGTCAGCATAAGCAAGATTGGAAGCTAGCTATTATCTAGAGGACTGGCTTCCAAATTTGACTGTGCATCTCATTTACGTAAACAGTTAAAATACAATAAACACAAATTCCCAGAGCCCCTATAGACCTGTATTAGAATATATAGGAAGTGAGGCTCAGAAATCTGTATTGTAGATATGCAGAAACAGTGGAGGGCATGTGATTGGGACATAGATGTCCAGACCAGTGTTTCAGGACCACTAGTTCCATTGAATTCAGGCAGCGCCTTTATAATAATTTCTACAGGGAGCCTTGGCTAGTGATGGAGAGCTCATCACCATTAAAAACACCTCAGCCTGTTAAAGATTCTTCTAAAATTGAGTCCAAATCTGCCTCAGTGTGCATAGTTTTCATCTTTTAACATAGGAAGATCATTGCCACGTCACTCTTATTCACTGATGACCTGAAGGAAGAGTTTATTAGACAGTTTGCACTTTGTATTTTTTCCATCTCCCTCTGCCATTTTCAGGGTTAGAAAAGATCACTTTTAAGAGAAAATAGTCGGCTGATGAGGCTAATTAACCTCTGTTGACTATTCTCATCTCAAGACACTTTGGAAATTTCACAGTTGGTTCTCTCTCTGAGTGAGGCAGACTTTCAATCCATAATCAACAATCCATCAACAAATATTTTCTTAAGAACTAAGCTTATGCCAAGGACCCTGCTAGGCAATTTACATGCATTAGCTCCATCATTGTTCACAGTAGGCCTTCGAAGCCAGTACTAAACTGCTCAAGTCTCACATGAAAGAAGACTAAATCTCAAGATTTTAAGTAGCTCGTACAAGTGGCAGAGACAGGAGTTTAAAAAAGGCTGTTGGAGGGTGCCTGGGGGGCTCAGTCAGTTACGCGTCTGACTTCGGCTCAGGTCATGATCTCACAGTTCGTGGGTTTGATCCCTGCATTGGGCTCTGTGCTGAGGGCTCAGAGCCTGAAGCCTGCTTCGGATTCTGTGTTTCCCTCTCTCTCTGCCCCTTCCCCACTCACGCTCCGTCTCTCAAAAATAAACATTGAAAAAAAATGTAAAAAATAAAAAAATAAAAAGGTCTGTTGGAATCTCAAGCCCTTGTTCTAAGCAAGCACCCCATGTCCCTAGAGCTGCCTGCCTTTTTTGTATCCCAAACGTCCTGATCTTGCCCTCTTCTTTCTGGATGTTTTGATTCTTAGTAGATTCTGAGTCAGTTGCCTGCCCAGAATACTAGGGCTGCTTGGATCTTTAAGTCATGCCTGAGATAACTTTCCTCCTGCACTTGTGACCTCTGAGTCTCACCCCTTGCTCTTCGAGATCACTGCCTGGCTCAGAACTGTGGTGCCAGGGGCTCCTCCGTGGTGGACAGCTCTTTCTCTGCCTTGCCAGAGACCCATGGACTGTTTTCCTGGGGGAGTTCTGCTCTGGCTTCTTTCCCTCCCTTTCACATAGTCCCTCCTCCTCCTAATCCCCCCACCCAGCATCCATATCTTCTTCCTAAAACCTTGGCTCTGACGTTATTTACAGCTGAAGATGAAACCTTAGCTTTTAGGCTTTTTTGTTGACTGTATCTGTTCATTTGCTTGAGTAATTATAAATATGTTCTCAGATCCCATGTCCTTTATTCCAGTGTCTTTTTTATCTGAAAATTTATTGTTGGTTTTATTAACATTAGCACATAAATATATGTCTTTGACAACTAAATTTACAGCTTTGGGTTAAATGTAAAATGAATAGTTTCCTTAATGATTAATTCTGAAGTATGCTATACTATTTTATGACTTTATTTATTAACAGGAAACATCCAATAGATTACATTATTTATATAAATTATATAAATACAATCACATAATATATGACATATATAAATAGTATATAAATATATATTATATAAATAAATAAAATAAATTTATTTAAATTTATTTAAAATATATAAATATATATTGTATATAAATTTTTATAATGTAAATTTATATCTAAATTATATATAAATTTAAGTTATATATATAAAATATAAATGTATATATTTATACTTTATATAATATATAAAGTTCTAGAGTATATATGCTTTATATATATTTATATATTATGTATACTTTATATATTATATATACTTTATATATTTTTATATATTATACATATACTTTATATATATTTATATATTATACATATACTTTATATATTTATATAAATAAATAAATTATATAACTTAAAAATATAAGTGTATATTACATAAATATATATTATATATTAAATTACATACATAAATATATATATTCATATTTATACTTTATATAGTATGTAAAGTTCTAGAGTATATATACTTTATATATGTTTATATGTATTATACATACTTTATATTATATGTATTTTATACTTTATATATATTTATATATTATACATATACTTTATATATATTTATTAAATAAATAAATTACAAAATTAAAAAATGTAAGTATATTATATAAATATAAATATATATTAAATTACATACATATATAAATGTAAATATATATTCATATTTATATAATATATAAAGTTCTAGAGTATATATACTTTATATATTTGTATGTATTATATATACTTTATATTTATATAAAGTATATAATTTAAAAATATGAATATAGATTATATAAATATAAATATATTATATTATTATACATAAATAATCTATAATACAAATTATATAAATATAATTACATAATATGTAATATATTATATGTAATTGTTTTTATAATTATATTATTGCTTATATTATTATAGCATCCATATGATTATTTAAAGGTATATTCTAAATAATATCTAGTTATTTAAATATATATTATAATCATGATGATAGTGATATTTTTTATTTTAATTTTTTTAGTGTTTATTTTTATTTTTGAGAGTTAGGGAGAGAGAAAGAGAATGCGAGCTGGGGAGGGGCAGAGAGAGAGGCAGACACAGAATGAGAAGCAGGCTCCAAGCTGTCAGCCAGAGCCCGATGCTGGGCTTGAACTCATGAACGGTGAGATCACGACCTGGGCTGAAGTCGGACCTTTAACCTACTGAGCCACCCGAGTGCCCCAGCAATGATCCTTTTAAATAACCACTCCTTACCTCCTGGCACCCATTACTTCAAGGTTTCTATTCATGCAGAATTTTCTTCTTTTATCCTCACAACTTCCCTGTGTATCTGGCAAAATTAACATGGTCCCCTCCGTAAATCATTTTTCATGGTATGCAAGACACTGGGTATGTTCTCATGTGGTCTTTCACCTATTCATATGCTCCTGTCCACATTTTTTACAAGAGACTAGTATAAGGACGTAAAATGCAAGAGAGATATTAGCTGACCAAGCACTTTAGGCATTTCAGTTGGTGACCCCAGTATTTGCTCCTCATGGTCTCCAAGTCTCAATCTTAGAATTTTATCTCTGGGATGTGTTCTAGAGTCTCCCTACTGACATGTGGTCTCCAGACCAACAGCACCAGCATCACTTAGAGGCTTGTTGGAAGTGCAAACTCAGGCCCCACCCCAACCTGCATTTTGGCGAGATTCCCAGGTGACTCATTCATCCATTAAATCTTGTTGACTTTATTTTTTTTTTTTATTATTTTTTTTTAACGTTTATTTATTTTTGAGACAGAGAGAGACAGAGCATGAACGGGGGAGGGTCAGAGAGAGAGGGAGACACAGAATCTGAAACAGGCTCCGGGCTCTGAGCTGTCAGCACAGAGCCCGACGCGGGGCTCGAACTCACGGACCGAGAGATCATGACCCGAGCCGAAGTCGGCCGCTTAACCGACTGAGCCACCCAGGTGCCCCAAATCTTGTTGACTTTAAAAGAACCCTGGGTGCAGCATAGAGCAATTGTCTTCGTTATCATCTTACCGCTTTACTAGAGGGAGAATCCCCATGATGGTGCTTGAACATACCTGTTGGGAGGTATTACCTTCATACATATCTAAATAATTTGAGGAGACCTAGGAATTCTGTAAAAGGAATTGGAAGTGCCCTATTATCTCCTTTATTGGTTCTTTTATAAATGAAGGAAGATGGTGAAGAGCACATTTAACAGGCAAAGTGCTAGAAGGCCCGTGTCTATGCTTATTCAATTTAATTAATTTTCTTTGCCTTTTTTATAACAGCTTCCAGCCTCCTTTGGTTAGCTCCAGCCTAGTGATAACAATAGCAACATGGGGCCGGCATCTAGCAGTGCAGTTTTCTCATCTATAAAATGGGAAATAACAGGACTTAACTCATAGGTTGTCGTGAGGGTTCAATGAATTAATACAAATGAGATGTTTAAACCAGTTCCTGGCATATCATAAATGCTCAATAAGTGTTAGCTCTAGCTGTTTAAAAGTGCTTCCTCAGGCCTTGCTATAAGCACCTTAATTACCTTATTTAAGGTCATCTTCCACTGATATTGTAATTCTGCAGTCTCTTAGATAATTTCCCCTCTTTTTGATTTATGCTTTCTTAATGACTTACCATCCAAGAGGCAGAGTAAGGTAAAAACATCACTGAAGACAATCCTCATTCTTTGATTTCTAGCCAAAAAAAGAAAATGGAAGGAAAGATACATCCCACATTAAATCTTTCCTGGGGAGGAAGTAATAAAGTTACACATTTATGTTAGCTATTATAAAAAGGGAAATAACTAGCTGAGTTTTATTTTCTTCATTAAGACATGAAAGAGGGAAACTAAGGTAACTGTCTTTATCAAAAACTCACCATAAAACTTCTAGTTCCAGAATATTTTAAGTTTAGCTGTCTTTTTTATTACCAAATACCATTCCCTCCCTTACTTTCTTTCCTGAAATATAATTGCTTACAACAAAAACAAAAAAATGAAATGAGATTGATAATGTATAGAGAATAATACCCTGTTAAAAATCCTTCTAACTATTAGCCTAAAGGAAAATATTTATGTATGCGTTCTCATAAACTAATGCTTTCACTGCACATGATCATATTTATAAGGTAAAACATTACATGATAGTTAACAATAGTTAATACTTCTTAAAATTATGGGAAAGAAATAGATTGGCTAAAAAATAGCATTTTTTGACCTTTTCATTTATGACCTACCTGCCTTCTTGAAGGTTTTTGGGGAATTTTCCTAGGTTTGAATTTTTTTAGAGGTTAATGACGAGTAAAATTTCTGACGTAATGAAGTCCGTTGTAACTGAAACCAACAAGGCAAGTTCCTGATCTACTACATTCCAAACAGTTTAAACAGTAAAAATCATCCAAGTCCAAGGAAATAGACAGGAACTTTTTCACTTGAGCACACCTATGTCTACAGAACTTAAGTTCCTTACTCATAAAATCAATACAAGACTAAGTCAACACTTAAACTGATTAACTTTAAATTTGGCTAAAGATTTTTATGTTTACTATGCTATATATTAGTTCAGATGTACAGAGCCTTCTGGGCATATATTTCTTCATTATATAAATTAGTTGGTTTTGATTAAAAAAAAAACCATATAATCTTTATAGCAGAACTTAGTTGGTATATTCAGAAAGCCATTTGATTTTAAAAAATAATGTTTATTTCTAAATGAATATTTAGTTCCAAATTAATGCATTCTTTTTGAAACAAAATACCAAGAATAGTAACATCCCACTTGACCACGTTCCCACCAAACCCCGCGGCTTCCCCAAATGTAACCACATTATCAATATGTTGGATATCTTTTTTTTAAAGCTTTTTATTTAAATTCACGGTCGTTAACACACAGTGTTATATTCGTTTCTGACGTACAATACAGTGCTTCAACACTCCCACACGTCACCTGGTGCTCATCGCAAGTGCACTCCTTAATCCCTATCATGTATTTCACCTATCCCTCTCCCTTCTGGTAACCATCAGTTTGTAGTCTATATTTAAGAGTCTATTTTCTTGGGGCACTTGGGTGGCTCAGTCGGTTGAGCATTCGACTTGGGCTCGGGTCATGATCTCCTGGTTTGTGAGTTCAAACCCCCATTGGGCTCACTGCTGTCAGTGCAGAGCCCGCTTCGGGTACTCTGTCTCTCTTTCTCTCAAAAATTAAATAAACATAAAAAAATAAATAAAAATTCTTGAACCTTGTCTTTAAAAAAGAAGAGTCTATTTTCTTGGTCTGCCTCTCCTTTTTCCCCGTTTGTTCATTTGTTTTGTTTCTTAAATTCTACATATGGGTGAAATCCTGTGGTATTTTATTTTTTTAAATAATCTCTATACCCAACATGGGGCTCAAAATTGCAATCTGGAGATCAAGAGTCCTACACTCTACCGAATGAGCCAGCCAGATGCGATATATATTTTTAAAGGTTCTATGGGGTGCATGGGTTATTTCAGCATCTGACTCTTGGTTTTGGCTGAGGTCAAGATCTCAGGGTTGTGGTATTGAGCCCCATGTTGGGCTCTATGCTGAGTGTGGAGCCTGCTTAAGATCCTCTCTTTCCCTCTGCCTCTCCTCCACTTGCACTCTCTCTCCCTCTAAAAAACAAAACAAAACAAAGCAAACCAAAACCAAAACCGAAACAAAAAAGGTTCTGTAATGTTTAACCATATGGATTTACTATAATTTATTTAATAATTTTCACAGATTGGGTATTTCTCATATTTTTGTTCATGTTTGAATATCTCTCTAGGATAAATTTATAGAAATGGAATTACTAGGACCAAGACATAAACCTTATTTAAAGCTTTTGACACAGATTAGCAAATTATTTTATTTTATTTTATTTTATTTTATTTTATTTTATTTTTTATTTTTACTTTTTTTTACTTTTTTAATTTTTTTATTTATTTTTGAGACAGAGAGAGACAGAGCATGAATGGGGGAGGGTCAGAGAGAGAGGGAGACACAGAATCGGAAGCAGGCTCCAGGCTCTGAGCCATCAGCCCAGAGCCCGACGCAGGGCTCGAACTCACGGACCGCGAGATCGTGACCTGAGCTGAAGTCGGACACTCAACCGACTGAGCCACCCAGGCGCCCCAGCAAATTTTTTTTTAAAAAAATACCAATTTAGACCAATGTGTGACATATTCATTTTCAAATCCCCAGTGCTTAGCTAGCACTTTGCCTACACTATAATAAACTCTCAGTGGATGCTGCTTATTTTTTTCTTTTCCTCCTGGACATTTTCCTTTTGCTTACGTATCTTTATTACGAGCTCGTCTTTGGCTCTGATGGCGCAGTGGCAGGCAATTATTTCCTTGAATCAAGATGACATTATCTGATTAGTCAGTCCTCAAAGCTATGTTTATATAGGTATAACCTCTTAGGTAGTAATCATGAGACTATTTTCCTTGATATACAGTATCTATACCTTCTTTCCTTTAATGAGAATTTGTTTTTCATATTCTTTCTAATTGATATCTATAGGAAATAGGTTTTGGTGAAAGCAAAGAGTTCAGTATGGATTGTGGGGTCCTGAAAGTGGCCCCTGGGTGTCTTGGAGCTCAGGGATGGAAATTTCTATCTGAGATGCTCAAGGAAAGGTGACTGGATATAAAATAATGATACTCAAGTAAATCGCAGTAGATAACTATATGATTGCATTGAGCATATGAAGTTCAAGAAGGGGCAACACAAATGTATAGCGACTGAAGATAAAATAGTGGTTAACTCTGGGAAAGCAGGCTGAACTGAGAAGGAGCACGAGAACACTTCTTTGGGTGAAATGAAAATGTTCTATATTCAACTGGAATGGTGGACATATGTTTACACAAATGTAAAATGTTATCGAGCCGTACATCTTGCATTTGTGCATTTTAATGAAAAATACCTTCAGGGGTTTATGTGTTTTCACTTCCCTTCTTATAGGGGCAAGTCAGTGGGAAAGTTTGCAAGTACCCCCATGTGAATTAGGAATTTACTAAATTGTAAATTAGCGGAGTGATGTTATTTATTCAAAAGGTATTTATTCATGTCTACTATATTCCAGATGTGTTGGTTTCCGTTAATAAGATCATTCTGGTAGAAGAGTGAAAGTTAGGTTGGCAAAAGTGATACTGGAAGCAGGGAGAAAGTTAGGAAGATGTTACACTAGTTCAGTTAAGAGACGATAAAACCTGGAACTAGGGCAGAAGCAGAAGGGATGGGAAAGAGGAAATGAACGAGAGACATGCTAAGGGCTGTGTGTACAATCTCTTAACCTACTGGTCTGTGTGTGAGGGAACAGCTTAGTTCTAACCTTTCTACTTTAGCACATCACTCAACACCGTGTTAATCAATGATCTCTTTATATTCTTCCTCACCACGTTGCGAGCCCTTGAGCAAAGAAATGCCGTCTTGGTATCTCCAGTTTGTGGCAGGATGCCTGGCACATAGCAGGTGCTTGGTAAATGTGTGCCAATTAATGGAATATCTTTTTATTTTTCAATTTTTTAATTATTGAAGGGTAGTGGACATGCAATGTTATATTAGTTTCAGGCATATAACATAGTGATTTGGCAGTTCTATATATTACTCAGTCCTCACCACAATAAGTGTAGTTGCCATTTGTCACATACACAGTTATTATAGTATTAGTGACACTGTACTTTACATCTCTGTGATTCATTTATTTTCTAAGTGGAAGTTTGTACCTCTTAATCTCCTTCACCTACCCATTCCCCCGCCTACCTCCTCTCTGGCAACGACTAGTTTGTCCTGTATATTCAAGTGTCTGTTTGGTTTTCTTTTGTTTGTTTGTTCAGTTTTTTTACTTTTTTAGATTCCACATACAAGTGAAATCATATGGTATTTGTTTTTGCTGGTCTGACTTATTTCACTTAGCATAATGCCTTCTAGGTTCATCCATATTGTCACAAATGGCAACGTCTCATTCTTTTTTTAGGGCTGGGTAATATTCCTTTGTGTGTGTGTGTGTGTGTGTGTGTGTGTGCGCGCGCGCGTGTGCGTGCGCACACACACACCACATTTTCTTTATCCATTTATCTATCAGTGGACATTTGGGTTACTTTTACATCTTGTCTATCATAAATAATCCTTCAAGAAACATAGGGGTACTGTGGCCCTTGGTGGCTCCGTCAGTTGAGTGTCTGATTTGTGATTTCAGCTCAGGTCATGATCTCATCGTTTGTAAGATCGAGCCCCACATTGGGCTCTGTGCTGACAGCACGGAGCCTGCTTGGGATTGTCTCTCCCCCACTCTCTCTGCCCCTCCGCCACTCTCTCTCAAAATAAATAAACATTAAAAAAATAAACATAAGGGTGCATATATCTTTTTCAGATTAATGTATTCATTTTCTTTGGGTAAATGCCTAACAGTAGAATTTCTGGATCATATGGTATTTCTGTTTTTAATTTTGTGAGGTACCTCCATACTGTTTTCCTTAGTGGTTGTACCAATTTATAGTCCCACTACCAATGCACAGGAGTTCTATTTTCTACATATGCTCACCAACACTTGTTATTTCTTGTATTTTTGGTACTAGCCATTCTGACTGGTATGAGACAATATCTCATTGTGGTTTTGATTTGCATTTCCCCGACAATTAGTGATGCTGAGAATCTTTCCATGTGTCTGTTGCCCATCTGGATGTCTTCTTTGGAAAAATGTCTATACTCATCCTCTGCCCATGTTTGAAGTGGATTGTTTGGTCTTTTGGGGTTCAGTTGTATAAGTTCTTTATATATTTTGGAGATTAACCTTTTCTCAGGCATATACTTTGCAAAAATCTTCTCCCATTCAGTATGTTTCCTTTTTGTTTTGTTGATGGTTTTCTTTGCTAGGTAAAACCTTTTCGTTTGGGAAATGAGATATTTTTGGCAGCAGGAAGATCAGGGGAAAGAATGCAGGAGTAGTGTAAGGTCAAAAGGCTGTGAGAGGGGTAAGTGGCAAGGATGAGCAATGAGATTGGATCTTGGGCTGGTATGGGCTGAAGTTCCACGTGGTGTTTAAGGTCTAAGGGCACGAGCAAACCCTAGTTTTTTCTAAGGGTTGTTTTGCTATCTTTTTAGATAGTTCTCCCCTGATACTTAGAAGGAAGAATTTGCTGGCCTCTAGGATGTCACCTTCTGAATGAAATCCTAGAATTTAAGCTAGCTGGGAGTCCAGGGTCTTTAAAGTTGGATAGGCTGAAACACCGCGGGAGAGCTCTCTCTAAGCAAATCAGGACAGGATTGTCTGCCTCCCTGGATGGTCACCTCTGTGATAATACAAAGACATCGCATGATCTTAAGTAATTCACTTCATCCTGGGCCTTAATTTTCTCCACTCTGTTATGAAGGGGCTTGATTATAATATTCTGTAGTTCTCTCAGCTCATAAACTTGGTAGCTTTATTTCAGTCCTCCAGTTGTTTGTGAGCAGAAGGAGGAACTCTAAGCCTGCAGCTTAGACAAAACATCCTTAGTAGAAGCAAATGATATTTTATACTCTACAAACCTTGATTTCTTACCTACAGTAAGAGGAGTGTGTATGACGTAAATGGGCTGGTGCCTGTCCTGTGGACACAGGACCACTAGTGAGTCACATTTTGGATGCTTCCCTGTTTTCTGGTATATACTGTGATGAGGAAAAATGTGAAGGGGCATCATTTTAGCTTTATGCTGAGGAGGATAAGAGCAGGACTCAAAAGTGCTCTAATACTTATGGTAAGAGGAGTGATTTAATTGTGGAGCCCATGTAATCCCATTCTCTGCTGAGGACTAATGCTGAATTATATTGCAATGGAGCTAGAAAACACTGCCAGCCACCTGCAGCATCCAGAGGTGGAATATTCTTTCCTCTTTCTTGTTTTGGTTTAAAAGTCAACTACTCTTGGGATGCCTGGGTGGCTCAATGAGTTAAACGTCTGACTTTAGCTCAGGTCATGATCTCACGGCTTGTGAGTTCGAGCCCCGCATCAGGCTCTGTGCTGACAGCTCAGAGCCTGGAGCCTGCTTTGGATTCTGCGTCCCTCTCTCGCTCTGCCCCTCCTCTGCTCATGCTCTCTCTCTCTCTCTCTCTCTCTCTCTCTCTCTCTTTCTCTCTCAAGAATAAATAAACGTTAAAATAATTTTTTAAAAAGTCTATTGGGGGCGCCTGGGTGGCGCAGTCGGTTAAGCGTCCGACTTCAGCCAGGTCACGATCTCGCGGTCCGTGAGTTCGAGCCCCGCGTCAGGCTCTGGGCTGATGGCTCGGAGCCTGGAGCCTGTTTCCGATTCTGTGTCTCCCTCTCTCTCTGCCCCTCCCCCGTTCATGCTCTGTCTCTCTCTGTCAAAAAAAAAAAAATATATATATATATATATATATATATATATATATATAAGTCTACTGTACTTTTTAAGTGGCTTTGACTTATTTAGCTTAGACAGAAGTTGCTAATTTATCATTTCTCCACCCTTAGTCCTATAAATGATGTTTTGAATAAAAAGTGTTGCATGGTCAGATAAGTTTGGAAAAAAATGTATATGATTCTGTATTATAGAAAACTTAAATATACTTTGCACTGGCAGAACTTCTGAGAATTACTGAGTTGTTTTAACCTGATCTTGCCTGAATTCATTTGACCAGTCAGCTATTTTTCCTTTCAGTGTTTCTTGATATCTTTGACAGGAGGTTGGGATCTGAAGAGTGTCTCACTAGTAACCATAATCACCATAAAGATAATAATTGCTTGCAATTATTTCTCACCCCACATTCCACAAAGCATGGGACCATAATTAACCTTTAAAAAGCCTTCTGATGTTAAGGATAGGAAACATTTGTATTCTCATTTGGGGAGATTCAGGGTCAAGAGGTTATAAGAGTTCCTTAACATGACACAATGAATAGATGGAGATCTGGGACAAAAAACACCAAAGTGTCCTCATTATTCATGAGGCTGCTAGTCTGAACTTCTTTTAAGGGTTACAGAGATGTCACAGTAGAATGTGAATATTGTAGTTTATTGTAGTTAATAACTAGAGTCTATAGCAGTTCAAGATCCTAACCAAACTTTAGATATTGCCATCTATTAATTTGTTCAGTAATTATTTATTGGTCTCCTACTCTGTATCTGGTGCTATGCAGTTACAGCAAAAGACAAGGTAAACATCAGCTTGCCCCCATATTCTACTGAGAGAGAAAGAAAACCAGAAAGTAAATATATACACATATAAAAATAAATAAAATGACATCAAAAGATAAGAAAATAAATAAGTGTGACAGAAAGTGATAGTGGATAGGGAATCTCTATTAGAATTCCAGCAGGTGTTATGGGTTGAATTGTGCCCCTCCAAAGTTCATATGAAGTCCTAACCCCTATACATCAGAATGGAAATAGGGTCATCGCAGATGTAGTTTACGACGATGAGGTCATTGGAGTAATTCCTAGTCCAAGAAGACTGGTGTCTTTATAAAAAGGAGAAAGTTGTACACAGAGACACATACACAGGGAGAACATCACGTTAAGATGAGGGCAGAGATTGGGATGATGTGCTTACAAGCCAAGGAATGTCAAAGATTGCCAGCAATCCACCGATCCCTAGGGGACAGGCATCGAACAGATAGATTCTTCCTCACAGCCCTGTTGACAACTCGAACTTGGGTATCCAGCCTCCAGAACTGTGAGACAATAAGTTTCTATTGTTTAGGCCACCCAGTTTGTGGTACTTTGTTGTGGCAGCCCTAGGAAACCGATATACCAGGAAACAGATGGCATGCTCGAGGAAAAAGAATGTAATGAAGGGAAACTAACAATGGATGCTGAAACATTCCAGGCCTCCAAATAGGAAGAAACTGTTACACCTGGGCCTGGAGGGATGAGGGAAAGGAGCCATTAGTGGAGCCCTATGGGAGGCTATGCCTATAAAAGTCGCCAACTGTTAGAAACTTTGGTACAGGAACATGGCCACCACTGACCAGCAACCTAGTGTCGGGGGAGCCAGGGAAATAAATACCCAGATCTTTCTTTCCTCCTGTCCTTCTATTTTCTGTCATGGCTCCCCATTGGCAAAACCCAATGGAAAGAGAGATCAAGGAGGCCTGATTGATTTATCCCACGAAGGTCAGCTTTCTAGTGAACAGAGTAGGTATAGGTAGATGGTGGATCCAGAGGAACAAATAGAAAATAGTTAGCAGTGGTTAGAGATGATCTTTTTTGAGGAGATAACATTTGAGCTGAAACTTCAGTGAAGCAGATATCATAGGGAAGTGTGCTCCTACAGAGGAAACAGCAAGAATAAAAGACTTGAGGTGGGCATGGACTAGTATATTTGAGAAACAGGAAGACAGCCAGAGGGTCCATAGTGTGAGGAGCTCAGGGGAGCATGTACATGATCAGCTCAGAGAGGTGGACAGTCATTGGAGCATTTAAAGCCTTGTGAAATGAGGGTACGACTTTTATTGTAAGTGTAATGGAAAGCAAATGGAGAATTTTAAGTTATTGAGATGTGATGTGAGGATCACTTTAGCTGCTCTGTGGTGCCTCATTGTAGGAGGGTTAGTATAGAAGCAGGTCCCTGCTTAGGAGGCAGTAGAGGTGGCCAGATGAGCTACACGAAGGTGGTAAAAAAGGAGGTGGAGAGAAGTGGACAGATTGAGGGCCTGTGTTTAAAATAGGGAAGATGGGACTCGTTCTTGTATTGCATGTGGGAAGAAAGGAAAAATGAGGAATCAAGGTTGATGTCTAGGTTCTTTGGCTTGAGGGATTCAATGGTTATCATGATATTTACTGAGATAGGGAAATTAGGGAAAGAGAAAATTTGAGAGGAAGACCTTGAATTCTGATTGGGATACATTAGGTTTTAAATATTCTGTAAACTTCCAAGTAAAGATGTCAAGTAGCAGCTGGCTGTGAGTCTCAATCTCAGGAGAGAAGTCAGGGCTGGAAATATAAATTTGATGTGTTATTTGAAGCATGTATACGAGATTGGATAGAATTGCCTACTGCAAGATTATACATAGAGAAGAGATGTCTTTTTCTGGCAATACGAAAAGCTAGAGATTTTGAAACTCATGTCTGCTACGTGACATCTAAAAATACTCAACAACAACAATTAAAAAAAAGAAAACCCTTTTGAGATAATCTGATGAGCCCTTTAAGAAACTAATGGAAATCCTCTGAGGTTAGGAATAAAGAGGTATAGGAAAACCTGGAGGTACATGACATGGACAGAATATTTGTGTTCCCTGCCCCCAATTTCATATGTTGGAGCCCTAACCCCACCCCTCAGCCCCAGTGTGACTGTATTTAGAGATGGGACCTTTAAGGAACTAACTAAAGTAAAATGAGGCTATAAGAGTGGCACCCTGATCTGATAGGATTAGTGTCTTTATAAGAAGACACCAGACCTCATACTTCCCCCTAGTTCCCCCAGCATGCAATTGTTGAAGGAAGGTCCACATGAAGACAAGACACAGGGAGAAGGTGGCCATCTACAATCCAGGCAGAGGATTTTCACCACAAACCAAATTTACTAAAATATTGATCTTGAACTTCCAGCCTTCAGAGCTGTGAGTAAATAAATTGTTTAAGCTGCCTGATCTGTGATATTTTGTCCTGGCAGCCTGAGCAGACTATGACAGTAAGTGAACCCTGAATCCTTTGCATATATTAAAGCCACTGGATGTGGGTGACCTACAGCTTTGGAGCATTAGGGATATTGGAGGCAAATTCTTGGGTCAGTGCAGGACATAGATTTACCACCTTACATAGTAACCACCTTATACAAATCCGGGACATAGGAAAAGCTGTGTCCTTGGGTAAAGGGTGAATTAGAAAAAGAAGACTCGCCCCTCAGAAGCAGACTTCAATGTTGGCTTTGGTATTATTAGGAGGAGGTAAAAGAAAAGAAATGCCTCCTCTTAAGAATCCCTTTCATAGATTTGGCTGAATTTATATTATCTCTGTGGTCTTAAGAGCTACAGGTTAAGGATTGAAGTTTCTTTTTTTTTTTTTAATTTTAAAGATTTTATTTTTAAGTAATCTCCATACCCAATGTGGGGGTCAAAGTCACAATCCCAAGATCAAGAGTCACACATCTCCAACAATTGAGCCAGCCAGGTGCCTGTGGGAATTAGAGTTTAAAGTAGGCTCTAGTGTCCTCAGGTAGAGTAAAACCAGCACAAATCCTCCTTGGAGGACTCTTCCTTCATCTTGGGCCTCAAAGAATCCCAAAAAGTTAAAGCAAGCTTAAAACACATAAGGAAATAAGTTACTTTGAACAAGTGTTAGCAGAAACAATACGCAGAACTAGAATTGCAAGATATTTAAATTTGGAATTATTAGATACAGGATACAAAAGAGTTTTTTTAGTGCTTACCAAAATAAAAGAAAGAAACAAAACCTAACAAAAGAAATAAAAGATTACCAAATCGGGCAAATAGATGGGGGGGAAAAAAAGCAAATTCAATTTACAAGAATACAACATTTAATAGTTTATCAACAAATGTTTGTTGAGCACCTGTCATGAAACAGGCACTCCTCTAGTGGTTGGGTTTCCTGCAGTGAACAAAATAAGCAAACGTATTTGACCTTATAGAGCTCAGTGTCTAGATGGGGCAATAACTAAAATTTAAATATAGTGTAAGGGTTGGAGGGCAGGCAAGCTTACGTAAGAACTGGTGAAGTAGAAAAGAAATCTAAAGAAGCAACACAGAAATCAACAAAGAAATAAAACCACCACCACAAAATAAAGAACAGAATTCTGCATAGAAATACAAAGACATGAAAAAAATGTGACAGATTAATGATAGCAAGGGTGTAAAAGATGAAGTTACAAAAGGAGATAAAAGAAAAAAGTAGGAAGAGCAACTTGCAAAAGTTAATGGTTGATAACTTCATGAGAGTCATGGTTTTTCAGATTCCTATTATAGAAGTAAGATGTTAAAAGTAGCCCGAGAGAAACGACACTTCATAAACAAAGCCTGGCAATGACACTGACACTTGACTTCTGAAGAGTAGAACCCAAAAGATGCGGAGGAGTGTCTTCAGTGTGCTGAGATAAAATAACCAGCAACCTGGAACGTGTATGCAGAAAAACTGTACTTGAAGAATGAAGATTAATTAAAGAACTTTCAATACAAGAAAAAAATGGAGTCTACTTCCCCCCAAAACCCAAATATGCCCAAATAAATTTCTCACAGGTATACTTCAAGGAAAAGGAAAATGGTCCCCAAAATGGTTTGAGACACAAGACAAAATAGTGAATAAAGATTATGGTAAACTCTCTAGGACTATATAAACAAATACTGATATTCTAAAATGCTAATAATGCTTAAATTATGGCATTAAAATTAAGATAGAGCTAAAACGTAGGGTCATAATTGCATATGAAAGAGAAAGGTAATTACATCCAAAACATTTCAAAATCTTTATATTGTATGTGAGGCAAGTAAAGACGAACTTTATATTTTGTTAAGCTGAGTGTCCGTTTAGTGACTAAGAGAATAGAAATAAGGTGTATATCTTCCAAACCAATTAAGGGATAAAATGGAAGGAGAAAAAATATCTACAGTCAGTGTAAATGTAAGGAGAAAGGGGGAGGGAGAGAGAGCGAGAGAGGGAGGAAGAGAGAGAGAGGTGGAGGAAGGGAGAAAGAAGGGGCAGGAAAAAACAAAAGCTTGAAATGTGATGGAAAAATAAACCCAAATGTATCAGTAATCACAATAAATTTAAATGGACTTAATTCTACAGTTAAAGATCATAGATTCTCAGAATAGCTTTTCAAAAACACATGCGTATATTGTTTATAAGATATACACTTACAAGGACAAAATGAAGTTAGGAAAAAGAGAATGGAAAAAGATATCCAAAGTAGACATAACCAAAAGAAATCTGGTGCATCTATATGTATGCCTAAGTAGAATTTAAAGAAAGAAATATAATACTAGAGATAAAAAGGATTATATATAATGGCACAGAACTGAATTTTTCAAATAGTGCTAAATTTGTATATTTCTAATCACTTAGCTTCCAAATATATAAAGCATATAGATAATAGATATGTGATAAATAAACTGATTAAATTAAAGCAGCAATAGACAAATATACTATTGTAGAACATTTTAATACCTATGTCTCAGTGTTTGACAGATTAAAAATAAATCTTGATCTAAAGAACAAAGAGCTCTTTGTTAAGCAAAAACAAAATGCAAAAAACAGTGATTTGAATACTGTGGATTTCCTATCAAAAAACCACAAATGGCCAGAAGACAGTAGAACAATGTAAAGTATTAAGAGAAAAGAATTGTCAACCCTGAATTCTGCATCCAGAAAAAGGAAATATCCTTCAGGAACACAAGGAAAATGATGACATTCTCAGGTGAAGGAAAAGTAAGAAAACTGTCAACCATCAGAGCTATTCTAGAAGAAATGGTGACGTTCTAAGCTCTTCATGGAAATTATATCCGGGAGAACCTTGGTGCTTCATGAACAAAGGAAGACTAACAGAAATGGTAAATAGGATAGACTGTTTTTTCCTTTCTTATGCCATTTAAAATACATGTGACAGTTGAAAGCAGAAAGGATAATATTACTGGTGGGGTTTTCAATGCAGTACAACTGATGACTATAAAATCAAAAAGGAAGCATGAGGGAACCAAACATGGTTGTAAGCCTTTTATGTTTTATTTGAGGTGGCAAAATATTAGCTCTAAGCAGATTGAGAGAGAAGGTTTGTGTATTATAATCACTATAGTAACTACTACAACAATTGCCCCAAGAGATATATTCTCTTGGCAATAAATAGAATAAGTAAACAGAAAATCAGCAAGGACATAGAAGACCTCGAATTCTTTCAAGTGCAATTGGAGTATTCACTAAGACAGACCACATAATGATTCATAAAATGCATCTTAAAATTTTGAAAGAGTACAATTCAGACAAAGTAGGTTCTCTCACCATAATGAGAGTAAATAAACCCATGTGTGTGGTCTATAGATTTCTGGTAAAGGCTGATAAAGGATAGTTTTTTTCAACAAATGGCAATGAAATAATTATGTATCCATGCCAAAAATAATTTGCCTGAACCCAACCTTCATACTTTGTACAAAAATTAACTGGAAATTTATCATACAGCTAAATATAAAACATAAAACTATACATCTTCCAGAAAAAAAATAGGAGAAAATTTTTGTGATTGTAAATTAAGAGTTCTTAGACACCAAAAACATGATTCACAAAAGAAAAAAAAAATAACCCCAAACACTGATAAATTGAACTTCATCAAAACTAAAAACCTTTAGGGGTGCCTGGGTGGCTCAGTCAGTTGAGTGGCTTCGGCTCAGGTCATGATCTCACGGTTTGTGAGTTCGAGCCCCACGTTGGGCTCTGTGCTGACAGCTCAGAGCATGGAGCCTGTTTCGGATTCTGTGTCTCCCTTTTTCTCTGCTTCTCCCCCGCTCATGCTCTCTCTCTGTCTCTCTGTCTCTCTCTCAAAAATAAAGAAACATTAAAAAAAAAAAAAACAACCTAGAAACCTTTGTTCTCCAATGGATGTTTACAAGAATAAAATGAAAAATCACAGACGAGGAGAAAATATTTGTAAATCGTATGTCTGAAAAAAGGACTTGTAATCAGAAAATATAAAGAACCCTCAAAATTCAATGATAAAAAACAAACAGCCCGATGTAAAAAAAAAAAAAAGTAAGCGAAGGATTTGAACAGACATTTCCCCGCAGAAAATACACAGACGGCAGATAAACCATGAAAAGGTGTTCAGCATCATTCGTCATTAGGAAAATGCAAACTGTAGTCATAAATGGATGTCAGTACACACTGTTAAAATGGATAAAATAAGGTGAAAAGAAACCTGATAATACCAAGTTATGACAAGGATACAGAACCCCTGGAATTCTCTCATTCATTGCTGTGGGAATGCAAAGTGGCAGTGTGTTGGGAAAATGGTTTGACAGTTTCTTATAAAGGTAAACATACATTTGCCATATGACACAGCCATCTCACTCCTACGTATTTACCCAAGAGAGATGAAAATGTATGTTTACACAAAAATCTGCACATGAATATTTATAGCAACTTTATGCTTAATTGCCTCACACTGGAAACAATCCAGATGTCCTTCAACTGGGGAATGGAATTAACAAACTGCAATACCTCCATACAATAGAATCCTACTCAACAATAAAGAGGAATGTACTCTTGATGCACAAACAGCATGAATGGATTTCAGTTGCATAATGCTGAATGATAGAAATCATATCCATAATGATACCTATGCTTTGGTACCATGTACATGACCTTCTGGAAAAGGCAAAACTGGGTGGTTGGCAGGCTGAGAGGGAGGGGAAGGACCGACTACAAAAAAATAGCATGAGGAAATTTTCCTCCCCTAGGTGATGGTTGCAGTGGTGCCCACTTTATTCATAAAATGGTATATATGTGTGTTTTCTTAAAAAATATTCACTTTATTGAAACTTGAAAAAAAAAAACCTGTTCACTTATTTTCAAGAACCAATCTCTTGGCAGCCACCAATCTCTTCTCTGTGTTGATAAGCTTGGTTATGTATTGATTTGTTTATTTTTAGATTCCACATATGAGAGTGATCATATGGTATTTGTCTTCCTCTAACTTATTTTACTTATTAGCATAATGCTCTCGAGGTACATCCATGTTGTTGCAAATGGCAAGATTTCATTCTTTTTGATAAATATAATTTCTTTAACTATGCATCTATCGATGAACACATAGGTGTTTCCATATCTTGGCTGTTGTAAATAATGCCGTAATGATCAGGGTGGTGCGTATATCTTTTCTGGTTAGTATTTTCATTTTCTTCGGATAAATACCCAGCCGTGGAATTACTGGGTCATATGGTAGTTCTATTTTTAATGTTTTTGAGAAATTTACATCGTGTTTCCCATAGTGGCTGCACAGTTTACATTCTCACCAACAGTACACAAGGGTTCCTTTTTTTTAAAATTTTTTTTTGTTTAATTTTTTTAATGTTTATTCAGTTTTGAGAGATGGAGAGCAAGCAGGGGTGGAACAGAGGGAGAGGGAGACACAGAATCTGAAGCAGGCTCCAGGCTCTGAACTGTCAGCACAGAGCTGGATGTGGGGCTCGAACTCACGAACTGCAAGATCATGACCTGAGCTGAAGTCAGACACCTAACTGACTGAGCCACCCAGGTGCCCCATGGGGTTCCTTTTTTTCCACATCCTTGCCAACACTTATTTCTTGTCTTTTTGATTCTAGCCATTCTGACAGGGGCAAAGTGATATCTCATCGTGGTTTTGATTTGCATTTTCCTGCTGTTTGGTGATGCACTGCATCTTTTCTTATACCTGTTGGCCATGAATGTGTCTGCTTTGGACAAATGTCTATTCAGATCCTCTGCCCATTTTTTAAAAATTGTATTGTTGGTGTTTTACTATTGAGTTGTATGAGTTGTATGAGTTCTTTATATGTTTTGGCTATTAACTCTAACAGATAAATCATTTGCAAATATATTATCTATTCAGTAGGTTGTCTTTTTATTTTGTTGGTTGTTTCCTTTGCTGAGCCAAAGCTTTTTAGTTTGATTTAGTCCCACTTGTTTATTTTGGGGTGGTTTCTTTTGCTTTTAGTGTCAGATTTTAAAAATCATCCAAAAAATAAATAAATAAAAATTTTAAAAATAAAAAATATCACTCATCAAGACCTATGTTAAGGAAGTTTACCATCTATGTTTTTTTTTCCCCTAGAAGTTTTATGGTTTCAAGCCTTACATTCAAGTCTTTAGCTCAATTTGAGTTAATTTTTGTATGTAGTGTAAGATAGTGGTCCAGTTTCATTTGTGTATGTGTGTGTGTGTGTGTGTGTGTGTGTGTGTGTGTGTGTATGACTATCTAATTTTGAAGAGACTGTTCTTTCTCCATTGTATATTCTTGGCTCCTTTGTTGTAAATTAATGGGCCATATATGCATGGGTTTATTTCTGGGCTCTCTATTCTGTTCCATTGATCTATGTGTCTGTTTTTATGCCAGTACCATACTGTTTTTAAATGACATTTAAATGACATTCTGGAAAAGGCAAAGCTGCAGTGATTGCCAGGTTGTGGGGGGACTAAAGACACAAAAAGATACAACGAGGAATTTTTGTGGTGATCAAACTGTTCTGTATCTTATTTGTGGTAGTGGTTATAAGACTGCATTTGTGAATTTCAGTGACTATAAATTTTTAAAATAAAGTTTACCTTTTTAAAGTTTATTTATTTTGAGTGAGTGAGAGAGAGATAGAGGGTGCAAGCAGGGAAGGGGCAGAGAGAGAGAGAGGGAGAGAGAGAATCCCAAGCAGTCTTTATGCTATCAGCCTGAAGGCCAATGAGGGGCTTGAACCCACAAACCATGAGATCATGACCTGAGCCAAAAACAAGAGCCAGGCACTCAACTGGCTGAGCCATCCAGGCACCCCTCAGTGACTATAAATTTAAAAGTAAGTTAAAAATATTAGTAGAAAAAAAATCCATGGGTGCTGGCCAGGAGAGATGCTGAGAGTTAAAAGAAATAATAGAGAAGGTGTGTGTGTGTGTAGGGTGGGGGGGATTCTAATTTATTATTCAAATGGAAGGATCTGGGAAGACTCAGGAAGTGACTCTAAGCTGAGCTATGAGGGATGTGAGGAGTCGGCCAGCAGAGAGGTGGGGGAAAAGAGGATTTTAGGTAGAGAAATAGTTTATACAACTACTTGACAGGCCAGGAAGCACTTTGATTCTCAAATGCTAAGAGAGAGCTAGTGTGTTTGCAACCCAAGGGCAAGGGTGATAAGAAGTGAGACTTCCCGGGAGGGACCAAACCCTACAGTACCTTATGGGCCATTTAAGGACTTTGGCTTCTTTCCAAGAACACTGAGTTCTTTACTAGCACTTAGGAATAGCATGATTAGATTTATAATTGTGCTTTAAAATTAAGGCTACAGGGGAGCCTGGGTGGCTCAGTTAGTTAAGCAGCCAACTCCTGATTTCTGCCTAGGTCACGATCTCTCGGTTGGTGAGTTCAAGCCCTGCGTCAGGCTCTGTGCTCACAGTGCAGAACCTGCTTTGGATCCTCTGTCTCCCTCTTTCTGACCCTCCCCAACTCGTGCTCACTCTCTCTTTCTCTCTCCCTCTCTCTCTCAAAAATAAATAAATAAATGTCAAAAAAATTAAAATTAAGGCTACAGGCTCAGGATGAAGGAGAATAGAAGCAGGAAGCCCTACTTGTTGAAGTAACGATACTATCAGAAATGAAAAAAATGGTCTGAGCCACAGTCCTTTTCAGGCTGTAAATCACACCCTCCTTCTTAGAAAAATTAGCATTTTCAATAAATGCTTATGTCAATTTTTAATAAATTTTGATGGAATGAAGACTTGCTCTGGGTAACTAGTGACTCACACAGTTGACTATCAAGCTGTCAGCTAAGAATCTGGTGACCTTCAACCAGAGTGTTCTTTCTTTCTCTATCTAATCCATTTTTTTTTTCCCTAGAAAGTTTCCCTACCAGGAATAAATGTTTTATTTGACATACAAAGAGCCATATTTTTTCTTGCTTGCATACAAGATTATAGCAAAATGTTGACACATGTTGATTAAAAAGAAAGATTTTAACAAAGTTTCTGGAAATAAGGTCAACATCCAAAAATGAATTGCCTTTGTATATATCAATAAAACACCAACAAACATAGGTTCTAAGATATAAATGCCATTTATAATAGCATTAAAAAAATAAGAAATTTGGGGATAAATGCAACAAGATATGCATGATCATTGTGAAGAAATTTTAACTTTGTTAAAAGCACAGGAGTTTCCTATGACTGCTGTAATAAATTCCCACAAACTTGGTGGTGTAAAACAACAGAAATGTATTCTTCCCTGTTCTGTAGGGCAGAGCTGCAAAACCAAGATGTCGGCAGGGCCTCACTCCCTCTGAAGTTTCTAAGGAGTAATCCTTCCTTATCTCTTCAAGCTTCTGGCAGTTTCAGGTGTTCCTTGGCTTGTGGCTGTATAACAGCAATTTCTGCCTCCCCCTTCACATGCCCTTCTCTTCTGTGTCTTCTGACACTTGCCATTAAATTTAAGACCCGGGGTGAAAGCATCTTAATTCCATCTGCAAAAAGTCCTTTTTCAAATAAGGTCACATTCATAGGTTCCAGGGGTTATGAGCATATCTTTTTGAGGCCATCATTCATCCCACTACAGTAAAGAACCAAATAAATGGAGGGGCGTACTGTGTACAAAAGAAGACAAGTATTATAATGTCTTATATTATAATATTATAATGCCAAATTGATTCGATGTATACTTATATCCCCAAAGAATTATTTCAGTTGAACCTGACAAAATTGGTCCTAAAAGGGACAAATAGTCAAGATACTCTTGACAAGAAGTAGGTAAGGGGGGGGGTGCCTTTGTTGCTCAGTTGGTTAAGCATCTGGCTCTTGATTTCGGCTCAGGTTATGGTTTCACAGTTTGTGAGATTGAGCCCAGCGTTGGGCTCTTTCCTGACAGTGCAAAGCCTGCTTGGGATTCTCTCTCCCTCTGTATGCACCCCCCCATAAATAAATAAACTTAAAAAAAAAAGAAGTAGGTAAGGAGATGATGGAGCGCCTGGGTGGCTCAGTTGGTTAAGCATCTGACTCTTAATTTCTCTTGATTTCAGCTCAGCGTGGAGCCTGCTTAGGCTTCTCTCTCTCTCTCTCTCTCTCTCTCTCAAAAAAAAATTAATTAATTAAAAAAAAAGTAAGGACATGAGATACCACCAGCTAGATATCAAGATTTATTTGAAAACTCTCCTACATACAACTATGTGGCATTGGTGCAAAGATTTAAAAACTGACCAATGAAACAGAAACTAGCCTACACATATATCAAAACATGATATATGGAAGAGGTTGCATTGCATATCAGTGGGGAAAGAATGTCTCTTTAAGAAATGCTCCCAGAGCAATAGGTTATCCACATTGAAAAAACTGAAATCAGATCCCTACCTCACATCATATCCAAAACATCAATTCCAGATGAGTGAAAGGCCTACATGCAAAAGCCAAAACTTTAACACTATTTGAAGAAAACATAAAAAAATTATCTTTATGACAGCAGAGCACTAAATAATTTCTTAAGCAAGAAACAAAATATACTACTAATAAAAGATAAGAATGATATATTTGACTATGTTAAAATTAAGAATTTTTGAATGAAAATGTATTATAAAGAGTAAAAAGACAAGGTGAAAACTTAGAGAAGACATTGGAACACACACAGCAAAAGATTGATGGCTGGAGTATATAAAGAGTTTCTAAAAAAATGAACGACCAACAAAACATATGTACATATTCTATTATATCCCTTTATGTTATTATATCTATATCTATTAAATTCTGTTCTAATATAGAATTGGGCAAAATAGGTGAGCAGGTATTCTGAAAGAGGAACTGAATAATTAACGAGAATATGAAAACATGCTCAATCTCATTATTGATCATGGAAGTACAAGTTAAAACACCAATGAGATCCCATGTCACACCTTTTAGCTTAGCAAAAATTAAAAAGTTGTAAAAAGTTGGTCTATTCTGTTGGGCAGAAACTCTCGTTGGTAGTAGTGGAATTTGGTGCCAGCATTTTGGATCATAATATGCCAATATCTAGTAAATATCAACTTGCACACACCCTGTGACTTAGCAATTCTCTTCCCAGGAGTAGACTTGGGGGTCCAGAGAATGTGTCAGACTGTGGATAGCAGACATGTACAGGAATGTTCACAGAAGCAAGGTTTGTGATGACAAGTAACTAGAAACAAACCACACATGTCATTAGGAACATACACAAATAAAAGATGTAGCTATGGGATCGAATGCTGGAAAACCATAAATATCAATGATTTATAGCTGCTCACATAAGCATGGAGAACTCTCTAAGACTTAACATTAAGGGAAGAAAAAAGTGTGGCTTCAGTTAATGCATTCAAGTTCTTTAAAGTTTACATTTTAGTTTTATAAAGTTTACAAATAAGCTAAAGGGCATTTTCCATTTCATAAATTGGGCAATGGGCAGGACCGTGACTTGTCTCAGCTGCAAATCTAAGGGGTCCCCTAATCAAGACAAATCCTATTTTAATGCTAAATTTAAAAAAATCAAATTGGCAAACCACAGTCCTCAGGCTAGATACCTGTTTTTTAAAATATAAGTATATTGGAACCAAGGCTGGGATTACAATGAGCCAACTGAGGCAGTGTTATAAAACTACAGGATCGGATCCTGCTATTTATTTATTTATTTATTTATTTATTTATTTATTTATTTAAGAGACAGAGACAGAGAGAGACAGAGAGGAGAAGGGAGTGGCCGAGGGAGAGAGAGAGAGAGAGAGAGCACATTCTAAGCAGTTTCCATGCTCAGCATGGAGCCCAACTTGGGGCTCAATCCCACAACCCTAGGATCACAACCTGAGTGGAAATCGAGAGTCAGACGCTCAACCGAGTCACCAAGGAGCCCTGGTCAGATCCTGTCTCTATTTAAAATGTTCATGTTTGGGGGCGCCTGGCGCCTGGGTGGCGCAGTCGGTTAAGCGTCCGACTTCAGCCAGGTCACGATCTCGCGGTCCGTGAGTTCGAGCCCCGCGTCAGGCTCTGGGCTGATGGCTCGGAGCCTGGAGCCTGTTTCCGATTCTGTGTCTCCCTCTCTCTCTGCCCCTCCCCCGTTCATGCTCTGTCTCTCTCTGTCCCAAAAATAAATAAAAAACGTTGAAAAAAATTTTTTAAAATGTTCATGTTTGGTGTGCTATGGATATTTTCACATTAATTTTGATTTTTATCTAAGATTTTTAAAAAAGTTTATTTATCTATTTTGAGAGATAGAGAGAGTGCAAGTGGGGGAGGTGCAGAGAGAGAAAATCTCAAGCAGGCTCCATGCTGTAGGTGCAGAGCCCAACACGGGGCTTAAACTCACAGACTGTGAGATCATGCGCTGAGTCGAAATCAAGAGTCGGATGCTTAACCGCCTGAGCCACCCAGGTGCCCCTTAATTTTGATTTTTAAATATTGTATTAAAATATTATTTATCCTAAGTATTCGTGTTTTTGTTGGTGCCCCTTAAATTTTGCACCCACAGCAAATGCCTCACTTGCCCCACCGTAGTCCTGGTCCTTGTTGGTTTTACTCTTATGCTTCATAACTTGCAAAAATGTTACATGCATTCTTTTGAATTTATCTAGTATTTCAAAATTTTTAAATTAAGTAAAACATGAGACATAAAGAAGAAAAGAGATCTAGGGAAAGAATTGAGTGGTTTCTTCAAATTTCAGTAATCTGGAAGAGGAGCTGTTGCAAGTTAAAGGGAGCAAGAAGGAGAAGCAAGCGAAGTAGGAGGAAAAACAGACTGGCAATTTCCAGGAGTGGAAATAATTTGGAACTCTATCGGTCAAGGCAACGGCTGCTATAAATAGCTAGAAAATCACCTGTTAAATATGCACCTTTCAATCATGTAGACCTTGATTTTGAAAATCTTGCTTAATTATAACCAACTGCAAGAAGAAAATAGAGTGTGCATTCATGCACATGAAACATAAATTATAATGTAAAATTACGAAAAGGTAGCTTTTGAACAATCAAAGGTTTTTAGCATTTTGCATCTTTGAGATAGCATGCTAGAGTTCATGGGAGAGGCTGCTGTACCTGCCCCCCCACCCCCCACCGGCTTACTGCTGGCCGGTGTGTTCTTATTACCCTCAAGTTTCAGCTCAAGTACTGGTTATTCCTAGACAACTTCCTTGAGGTCACTTTCTCTTCTGTTTTTCACAAATTCAGAAATTCTTCTGTTCCATAATTGGCCTCTAGAACAGTGTAGACAAAAATATTTTGAGGCATGCTTTGGACAGGAGAAAGGGCCAAATTAGAAGTAAGGAGAATAGATACAGGATCTCAGATGACTTAAGACAATGGGGTAAGCTGAGATCCTCTGGAGGAAGAACTTGGTTTATTTCTAAGCTTGTTAGAGCAGAAGTGTTTGAGAATATGAACCAATACTTGGAATTTGAAAGTATGAGAGGGAAGCTGGTTATGTATAGTTCTGAGGACTGTATTCAGATGCTGGACAAATCAAGTCCTCCTGCCTTCCTTCCTTCCTTCCTTCCTTCCTTCCTTCCTTCTTTCCTTTCTTCCTTCCTTCCTCCCTTCCTCCTTCCCTCCCTCCCTCCCTCCCTCTCTCCCTCCCTGCTTCCCTCCCTCCCTGCTTCCCTCCCTCCGTGCTTCCCTCCCTTCCTTCCTTCCTTCTTTCCTTCCTTCCTTCCTTCCTTCCTTCCTTCCTTCCTTCCTCTGCCTCTCCCTTTTGCCCTTTCTCCATCTCTCCCTCCCTCCCTCCCTCCCTCCCTCCCCTTATCTTCAACACTTATTAAATATCTGCTATATGCCAAGTGTTGATTTAGACACAGAGGCTTCTGAGATTAAGATGCCAGACATGACAGCGTAGGGGTATTCTCATATTTTGTTGATTCCAATTTGTGCATTATTTTTTTCACATTGCATCATCTATGAAATTGGAATATATCTTATAAGCATGTTATAGTTTGATAGCATCTTACTTTATTGCATCTTTCAGTTTGAAAGTGACTTTGATTCGATAAAATACTGTAGAAGCTCTATCTGTGTCAATTTTACCTGACAGCTAGATGTAGGTATACAGCCTCCTACAGGGCTTCTTTTTAGAATCCCAAATAGGGTGATAGGGAACAAGCTTCCCGCTCTTCATGATTGCCTCAGTTCATATCCCTCCATCCCTTTAAATGAACAAATTTTGGAGAGGTGAACTTCTGACCATGTCTTTCTCTTTTCTCTTTCTTGTCCTGCATCTTCCAACCTCAACCAAGGAAGAAAAAAATATATGTGGACTTTTTCTTCTTTTATGTCATATTATCCTTAACCAAATATAAGATCCATTGTTAAACTCTAATGGTATGATGAGTATCTTCTGTAGTCTGTGGGAGGGACTCTATACTCTTACTCATAGGAATTGATTCTTGACGTGTTTAGTGGGAGCCACAGGAATTTAGCAAAACTCATTTAACAGCTGTCTTCTGTCCTGAATTTGTAAGTCTCACAAGGGTGAAAGATTGTAAGAAACATGAGCTAACGTGGGAAGGAGGGAGGATTAAAATGTGCCAGTTTAATGGATATGGTCCCTTTTGAAATGATTTTCTTTCTTTCTTTCTTTTTTGGTCTTTTTGCTTGCTGAGAACAATATTAACTACTGCAAACTTCAACAGACATACATACAGATTTTGCCTAACTGTGGTCCTGACTGCTTTTTTGAGGAAAAAAAAGTCTTAATTGTATTAAGAAAATGTCTTAGTCTTAGAGTTTTTATCAGAAAATGATGTTGATTTATACACATGCCTTTGATTGATATATCAAATCTATCAAAATTATCATGGGATTTTTTTTCTTTGATATATTAATACAATACTATATATTTTCTAAGAGTGAATAATCCTTGCATTATTGAAATAAACATTGCTATATTGTATTATTTTATTTTAGTATGCATTCAATTTTCTGGTATTTTATTTTTGCTTTTTTCCATCTATGTTTAGAGAAATAACCTACATGGTGTGTGTGTGTGTGTGTGTGTGTGTGTGTGTGTGTGTGTGTTTGCTATTTCAGTCAGGTTTGCTATCAACATTATGGGAGTTCTTAATATAAATTGGGAAGCTTTACACGTTTTTTTTTAAGATGCTGTGAAATTTGAAATTCATGCTCTGCCTCTTACAAGATGTATAACTTTGGGCAAGTTGCTTTACTTGTTTTTAAGTTTCTTTTGTAAAAATTAAATACTCAAGTTTTTCCCATGTTCGAAGTAATTTTTATAATTTATAATTATTTATTTTATATGTATATTTATACTTTATATCTTCCTCTATGAATTTCAAATATATCACCAAATATATACAAAGGATTTTGAAGTTATAATGTATGTCAAATCTGTGGTAAAGTTTGCATATAAATTTTGCAAATCTGATTGCTAATTTTGTACCTTGTACTTTTAAAAAATATTTTGTTTTTTAGTCTTTGTAGTAGTTTGTAGTAGTTGTCTGTCTTTTTATAACCTAGACCCTAGGTTAATTTATCAAATATTTCCAGATTCTCCAGTGTTACAGTTACATTTTTCTCTTTTTTTTTTCATTTTTATCTCTTTAAAAAAATTTTTTTAAGTTTTTTTCATTTTTGAGAGAGAGAGTGGGGGAGGGGCAGAGAGAAGAAGACACAGAATCCGAAACAGGCTCCAGGCTCTGTGCTGTCAGCACAGAGCCCGACGCGAGGCTCAAACTCATGAACCACGAGATCATGACCTGAGCCAAAGTTGGATGCCACCCAGGTGCCCCTACATTTTTATCTCTTAAACTGACAAAGTCAGTTAAATTTAATGTATTAAATGCATATTCGATCTCCTGGATTTATTCTCCACAGCTCTTAGCCTTTCTTTTACCCTTTTTATTTATTTATCATTTTCTCCAAGTTCTGGGAGGATTGTTTAGGGCCTGGGTTCTAATTCACTGATTTGTCACTTGACGACCAGGTTTTCTATTTTTTCAATGTCAGCTCTTCTCCTGTTTCATTATTGCTTATTCTAGTCCAATATGCAAAATCCTCTTCAACTAATCAGAGAATTTCCAAAGTTTCATATAAGAACATTCAATCTCATTACTCAGATCATCATTCAGATTGGTGCCTTTTTTTTTGACTTGCACTCTTTTCCTATTTTTCCTTATTTGCTAAATGAGAGAAGGAGGACTGAGTTGATCCAGTGTTGGTTGTTTAAGTTCTTTTAGAGATCATGGGGATTTGAAGTTTCAGATCAAGTGAGCCTGAGCTTAGCTGGGACAGTAGCATATTCTTCTGCCGGAAGAGTTGTCTTTATGCAGAGAAAATAGCGGTAGCCTTTTTCTGCTTTTTCTAGCATGGCCATCCATGTTCAGTGCAAGATACTTGGAAGTACCCCAAGATTCCTGCTCTTTGTGGCTCTGGCGTACCGTGCATTCCTTTGAGGTGGGGGCTGACTTATATGTGCCTCTGACAAAGTCACCAGTGACTTATCACTACCTCTAGCCCTTGCCACTGCAATGAAGGTTATGGTCAGATTTTGCAGAGGTCTCTTTTCATTTAATTTCCAGACTTCAAAGTAACCTAGAGTGATAGGCCTTTTCTTCGTGGTCTCATCTTTATGATATTTAACAAAGATACCTTCATAATTACCAACATCGCTATGTTTCCTGTTTATGATATCTAAAGGCTATTTCAATAGAAAACTTGGATGGAAAAAAGGGGCGTTAAATGTATCCTCAAGTCACCATTTTTAGCTGGAAGCCATCTCTGCCTTTCTGAAATCTGGGACAGCTACCAAATTAACACCTACGTGTACTAGTAATGGCTGGCAGAGTAGGGAATTGGGGGCAGAGATTTATGCTATATATTTATTCCATTTCTCAGTCATCACCTACAAGCAGATGTCTTCCACAAGAACATCAATTCAGTGGCCAAGAGTATCTTGGAAAGAGGAAGCCAAGATATTTTTCATAATGGCTGGCCTTCCGATGTTTTTGATATCTCGAAGTCACCAGATCGATTACATGTCCAATTATGACCTGCTGTTTTTTGCATTCTGCGGTCCCATCTGTTGCTGCTGTGAAGGCCTTTCAGGAACAGAGGTGGCTGCCTTTATAATGTCTCTGTTTCACGCCCTGCAAACCATTTCTTGTTCATGAAATTCACCTTCAGGTGGGTAGAAATTCAAATCATTCCTCCCATATGTAAGTTTTCTTCTTCTAAATTTAGATTGTCAGCATCCCAGCGCACATACATCTTCCAGGAATAAGGAATTTTGACGAATGTGCCCAAATTTAATAGTGATATCAAAGCGTCCTTTTAAAATTCTAGAAACACATACATAGCTTATCATTTGACATTTAGGTTCTGTTTTTTTGTATTTTTTTTCTTCGGTTCTGGACAGATTTCCTCTTACCTGCCCCTAACCACAGTATACTACACAGTGCTCAAATTCAGTGAGTCAGGAGCAAAACTTTCAGAAGCTTAGCATTTGGCCAAAGCCTCTAAGCTTCAGCAAGGAGAAGAATGCCAAGACTTCAGTTATTTCTGGGAGGTAATGCACGATAGGATCCTTGAGCAGGAAAGCCTGTAAATGGCTGAGGTTTGACACAAAGGCTACCATGGGGACTCAGTACAGGAATACCTCCTTGGTATGACATTTAACGTGGCGCATGCCCAGTCTTCCTCACAGCAAGATTGGCAGGAGCTGTTTGATTGCTAACACTTATGAACGAAATCAGCAGCCTACTAAACTTACAGGCGATTAGACAAATTTCAGCAGAGTAATAGTGTTTACTACTGATGCTAGAAGTGATTGTCATGGGGCTGCCTGGTTCCTCAGTTGGGGTGAGCTAATCATTAAGGAAAAGATTATAGTAAAAAGAGGGACTTAAGAGAATTCCGTCATTCTACCAATTGGGCTTCATCTAATTCTTTAATAAATACTGATATTTAATATTTTTTTACTTTAGAGAATTTCAAACATATATAAAAGTAGAGCAAATAGTATAATGAATCTAATGTGTTCATTACTTAGCTTCAGAAATTATTAATACATGATCAAGCTCTTTTTTGTCCATATTTCTTCAACTCTCCCCTCATCGAGATTACTTTAAAGTCCTGAATATCATATAATTTCCTCTGTAAATATTTCAGTATGTATCTCTACAAATAACGACTCTTTTTTTTAACATACAGATATACATTATCATTATATGGAAACAAATTTACAGTAGTTCATCAATATTATTACATTGAACTGATTGCTCTATTTAAAAAAAAAAAACTTTTTAGGGCACCTGGGTGGGTCAGTCGGTTAAGCGTCCAACTGCAGCTCAGGTCATGATCTCACAGTCTGTGAGTTTGAGCCCCACGTTGGGCTCTGTGTTGACAGCTCAGAGCCTGGAGCCTGCTTCAGATTTCTGTGTCTCCCTCTCTCTCTGCCCCTTCTCTGCTCATGCTCTGTCTCTCTCTGTCTCAAAAATAAATAAAAACATTTAAAAAAATTGTTTTTAAACTTTTTTGTATAGTTTTTTTTGAATTGCAATCCAGGTAAGGTCCATAGTTTGTTATTGTCGATAGCTTTTCAAAGTCTCTTTTAAACTATAGGATCCTCCTACATCTCTTTTCTTTTTCTTGAATTTTTGGTTGTAGTTTATTTCATAGCTCCCATAGTTTGGATTTTTGGATTGCATCCCTATATTAAGTTTAAAATATTCCTTTATTTGCTGTATTTTCTATAAATTGACAGATTTAGAAGCCTATTTAACATTAAAATTTTTTTCAACACTATGTAGGTGTGTTTTTCCGTCGTGAGGAAAATAATGTCTTCGTGTCTCTTGTCTTGTGACACTCATTGGGGGTTACAAAATAGTGATATTCTATCGTTACTTTTTTATTTACTTTTTAGAATACTTCTATAAGAGAAACGTGGCCTCAAGGGCAGGAGTGGCTTGATTATTTCTCTTCACTTATCAGATTTCAAGATAATGAGATGTTTTCCTGGCATTTCCAAAGGTGACCAATGCGTTTAGTTTTAGTATAATGACAAACTCATCGTTTTAAACATGAAAGTATTTCAGGCCATTGAATTATTATGTTCATTGATGCTCAGATCTATTTCAGCCCAGCAGAGTTCATGTAGGTTGATGTCTGACTACTTCTGACACAATCCTGGTGGTTTTCAGTAGCTTCCTTCTTATTTTGAATAACACTATGTTCCAGTATTTTTTTTTTTTTTTACAGTTCTTGTTCTAGACCCAGAATTAATCATTTTTCCAAAGAGGCTCTGTTTGCTTAAAGAGAGAAATGATAGTTAGAGATCATAATCTGGACCCTTGAGTGCTCATTGCTACCAAGTTAGTCATTGGTTCTTTGCCTTGTCAGTGGTTAGAGTTAGGGAACGTGTCTGGATTCTGTTGTTAAGATGAAGTACATCATGAATTTATACTTATACTATCAACTCCAAGTTATAACTAGATTTTTATTTAACTTCATCAGTTGTACTTCTGTATCTCCGGGTAATGGCACACACACGGATTTCAGTTCTCTATGGCACCAGCCTAATTAGACATTTTATTTTTACCATACAATGCACATAATCATCTCAGAAAGCAATTCTAACACTTACCACCTCCAACAAGATTACTGAAAATGGTTGGTTTCTTTTTTTTCTCCACAGCTCTTCTTGTCTTTAGAATATGTCTCTAATGTACCCTCTTAGGAATATACAATTATTGTGTTCTAAAATCCTTTGTTGTATCTTCTCTTTCTCTCTCTCTCTCTCTCTCTCTGATTATTCTACCAACTATAATACCTACAATATAGTTAGGTTCATTTGTTTACTATTGCTTTTAAATTCAGAGACTGCTTTTATTATTTACTTTTGTTTTAGTTTTCATGTTAAATATTTAGATCGTTCTAAAGTCAAACACACTAAAGAAGGTATATTTATAGAAGTCTTCTGTTGCTGTCCTTTTTACCGTTTCCTCCTTCTTCTTATAACTAGCCATTTAAAAAGCATTTTATCTCATCACTTAAAAATATATAATTATATATTATATAATAATTATTTATTGACCTTTGGACCCAGCTCAACTACGGATGAATATAGTTGAGTCAACAACCCACATGGAACTGTTAAAAACAAGACAATAGTTCCCAAATCAAGTTGCTTATGCTAGGCCTCATGTTACCAGATGAAGACTTAACTTTTGGCTCTCTCAGAAATGGAATCTTAAACCAGACATTCAAGAATCATCTGCAGCACTAATTAGGTAATCTGCCTGATAGACCCCTGCTCTCCCCTAAAGGAAAATAGCCTTCCAATAACCAATCTGCTTTATTGCCTAGTATGATTTCCTTGTTCCTGCTCTCATATGCATATAAAACTCTTTCTTTTGTATATTTCCTTGGAGCTCCTGTCTATTCACTAGATTGGATGATGCCCAAATTGAATCAATTTTTGCTCAAACTTTTTAAAGCTTTAATATGCCTCAGTTTATCTTTTAACAGAATAAAAGAACTACACAGCTGAGCCCTGACCAAATCCTCATCCCACAGAATCATGAGAAATAGTAAATAATTGTTTTAAGTAACTGTGTTTTGGGTTGGTTTGTTACATAGCAATAAATAGATTAAACAACATGTATCCTGGCCTTACTACTATAATAGTGCATAAAGATAATGAGTATTTATTTTTTATTGTGCATCATAAAATAGGTTTGTCACCGCATGCAAAGGGCTCACTGCTTGGAGTGCCTCAGCCAATAAATCGGCCCAAGTCCATTTAGCTTGAGCAAACAGCGTTTATGACGTGCCGCAAGTAGGGAAACGGGGAGATAGTCTCAAAGCACTGTCTTCCCATGGGGTTAGTACAGGAAGCTTTTATTAAGTGTGTTAGCTTTTATTCAGGGTATTTATTCAGAGGCAGGGAGCTTGCATATATATTAAGGGACTTAAACATATTCTATTACTTAGGCATCTTGATTTAATTGCGCATGCTCAGCATGTCAACATTCTAATACATACATTGTATGTTCAGGAAAATGGTGGAAAATCCCACCTGTATCATTATCGTATAGATAAGATCTATAGTATAGATCTTAGTATTATAATAAACTAAAGGTGACTTCAGGACAGCTCAGCTTCAGTCTGGCTCAAACTGGCTCATGGAAAGGGGCTACTAGGTGAAACACTTAACTGTGCATCGCCTTGGCTGGACCTGCACAAAAGCCCCATGTTCCTTCTCTTCTTTTGTCCCTTCCTCCTCCTCCCTTCCACGGTTAACTTTCAGCCCTCCGATCTGAGTAACTTCCTGTTGCATCCTAGTCAATGAATTTCCAAAATTTTTCATTTGAGAGTAACAGCTAGGCTGCAAATCATCATTATTAGGCTGATGTGGGAGGGATTAGCCCCACAATCAACTTCATCACAAAGATACTCTCTATGGAGAAGTGGCATGAAAATATACCATCTGCTGGTGTAGGGGAGGAAAAATAATTTTCCCTGTACCATTCTGAGTCCTTGGCTGAGACCCCCTATAAGAAAACACAGATTAACAAGAGAAAACAAACACATTTATGAACATATATATATATCATGTGTGCCGTGGAAATACCAGGGAACAGTATCTCCTGAAGACGGCCTAAGCTATCACCTTAAATACTTTATTCAGCTAAAGACAAAAGAATGATGTGTGTGGGAAGTGGGGAGGCCAGCAATAGGAGGTTACCAGGAAAAGCATAGTATACAAGGATAAGGTTTGTTCTGCAACTTAAGTACCTTCTGCATTGATGAGTTTCTTATGATTTAGTCATTTTTCTCTTTCTGGTACAGGGAAGGAGACACTCTTGGAGACACAAATGGAGATTTCTTTTATAAATATAAATTCCCTTACAAAAGGGTAACTTCTACTCTGTTTTCAGAGCTTCTGTGCCTGCAATTTCTCAAAATAATCAGCTCAAAATAATCCCTGTGCCAAGGAGGCATATTTTGGGGTGGTACATTTCGCTACTTTTTACTAGATTTGTTCTGTGGCCTAATAGAGATGTTGCCAGAGTCTTTGGTTTACAGGTAAATTTGAACATATGATCTCAGCAACATTATTAGACATCCTCCAAGGTATCATAACACAGTAGTGTTCTTATCATTCATTTAGTACAGATTATTTATTGCTGGCTTTTGAAGGTTCTTATTGAACATGTGCATTCATTTTCTAGGCCTGCTGTAATGAATCACCACAAACTGGGTGGTTTAATACATCAAGAATGTATTCTTTTCCCACTCTGGAGGTTTGAAGTCTGAATTCAAGGTGCTGGCAGGGCCATCCTCTCCCTGAAGGCTTTAGAGGAGGATCCTTCCTTGCCTTTCTCTTTGCTTCTAATTGTTGTTGGCAATCCTTGGCAATTTTTTGGCTTGCAACTGTGTCACCTTAAACTCTGTTTCCATCTTCACATGACCCTTGTTGGGGAGGAAAAATAATTTTCCCTCTACCCTTGCAGGTTCTTGGCTGAAACACCTCTGTTATTTAAGACAGATTAACAGAAGAAAAACAAACAGAATTTTAGTATCATGTATACATGGGGGAGACTCAGAAAAACTGAGTAAATCCCAGAAATAGTCCAGGCCACCTCCTTAAATACCATACTAACTAGAGACAAAAGATGTTTGGGGTTGGGGTGAGGCCAGTTAGAGGAAGTTACCAGGAAAAACATAGCAAACAAGAGTATGATTTTGATGCTGGCAGGCCAGGTCTGAGGACCCAGAGGGGATCCCTCAGGGTCAGCCAAGAGGGTCCTTGGCTTCATTCAGGATGGAAATCAAACATGAGCCAGCAGGAGGTGAAAACAGAGTTTACTGAAGATATATAGAGAGAGCAGACACAGACAGAGTTGTCTGGGAAACTCAGAAAGGAAAGGACCATGACTCTTATCTTTGTTTGGGACCTGGGAGTTTTTATTAGAGGATGGTGGTCTAATGTATTTGTCCCCTCAGACATTCAGGAACCCATTAGAACAAAGATGAGGGTCTGGATGTTATTTCTTGGAGCCACGGGTCCTTGGTGTGGAGAAGTCTAGTGCCGGGTGAAAGTGAAAGTGATGTGAGCACAGTGTTCCTGAGTTTGTGGAAAAGGCAACAGTAGTGACATATACAGTACCCTAGCCTGTAGCCATGAGACCATTAGCATACCTCCGTGTGTCTGATGAGACAACACATAGCGAGCATCTAAAAATATCAAATTGATCTATGGCAGGTCTTTGTAAATATAGAACCAGGTTGCTGCCAGAGCAACTTTTTAAAAATGTTGAGATTTAGGCTTAACCAGATCTACTGCACCAGAATTTTGGACATACGGAGTCTGAGATTCTGTATTTTAATAAAGTCCCTCAGGATGATTCTCATGCTCAGCCAGGATTGGACACTAGTAGTATATAATCAGAAATAGGAAGAGAATTCGTTCTAACCACAGGAAAAGGGGAAGCCATCCTATTCCTCAACATCCTTGCTGGCATTCCCAAATTTACCTTCTTTCCTTTGACTCTCCTAAAACAATATCCATAAATCAAAATTGAAAGCAAAGATATTGACACCATTGCTATGTATCATTCCTTCTGCCTGAGAGTGTTTCTGGGTTCTTATTGATGTTTGGCAGTCTTGCCAGCACATCCTAAATTAAATAAAATAGCTCTTCTTCTAGCACAGCATTGGAATGACTCCAGCTAAGAATTGATCTAGTAACAAACAGCTTAATTTATGATGCTATAAAAAGCCTCAGCCTCAGAAAGTCTATAATGAGGAAGTACCCAGCTGAGATGGAGGTGTGCTAAAAGGATTATTCTCCTCGGTTTTCTTTGCACACTGTGCACACACACACACACACACCTCTTATTTTCATAGATTCTCACATTCAGAATACTTGGGAAGAAATTGTTTGGTCTATCATGTGGGCTTTTAGGCTTTTTGAAAAAATAAAATAGCCTGAAACCGTGATAATCTTAAGGAATGAAGATGCTCCCACCAGCCATTCAAAGTGGAGAGGAGATGAAGAAAAGAGAAAATAAGAGTCCTTTATAAAGACCATCCATACTCTGGTATGTTTCTAAACTGTAAAATGGACTCAATAATAGAAATCTACTCCCATTTCTACTCCCGAGTCACCCACCCCACCATATCCCAAATCAGTTGTGGTTAGCTTCAACTATGAGTGACACAAACTTTCACAGACCATTGTTTCAACATGATAAAAACTTATTTCTGTCCCGCAAAAACAAAAGCTCAAAGGCAAGCACTTCCAGGCTGGTGTAATGAGGCCACTGTTCTCATGGACCCAGACTCTTTTCTGTTGCTTTGCTATTGTCAAAATGGGGCTTTTCTCTCATACTGCAGGTAGGTGGCTTAAGTTCCAGGAAGCAGTTCCATAGTTTGGCTGGCAGGAAGAAGTGAGAGAGGAGAGGAGAGCAACCCCCTTTATGGCCAAAATGTTGCCCATAATTAAGCCACATCTGTTTGCAAAGAAAGCTAGGAAAATATCATCTTTATTGTCATGTAGTTGGCCTTGAAGTTAGCTAAAATCCAAGGTTCTTTTACTAAGGAATAACTGGAGAATAGATAATGGGAAAACAAATCATTGTTTTGAGCCCATCTTTTTATAGGCAACCGTTATTAGTAGTTTCTTGTGTAACCTTTAAGAGATATTCTATATAAATAAATAAGCATATATGGATGCATATACACACCCGTTTCTTTTCTTTCTTTCTTTCTTTCTTGCTTTCTTGCTTTCTTGCTTTCTTGCTTTCTTGCTTTCTTGCTTTCTTCTTTTCTTTTCTTTTCTTTTCTTTTCTTTTCTTTTCTTTTTTCTTTTTTAACAACTAGACCTGTACAAAGTATACTTCATTGTTTCTGATTGGTTTCATGATTTTTTTTTCTGTATAAAATAGTTTTAGGAGATCATTCCATACCTGTCATTATAGGTTTGTCTTGTCCCTTTTTAATGTCTGCAGGGTTTCCCATTAAAGTGATACACTAAGTAAAATCCTACTAGTGGCATTTAATTATGTTTTGGGCTGTCCTACCATAAATAATGCTACAATGGCGATCATTCTAAATTTGCTCACGTGTGTGAACAAACCTGTAGGATATCTTTCTAGAACTGTGGGTCTAAATTTGGATAGCTGTTAACAAATTGCCTCTGAAGAGTTTGTTCTATGTTACACTTCCTCAACAAAAGGTGTGATGATGCCTATTCCCGAACAATTTCCTGTACTGTGTTCTATACACCTGCCCCCCATCACCACCCATAAGTGAAACATATTGCCATGTCATTTTGTGTACAATTTTCATCTTTTCATTGGTTTTAAAAGCCATTTGTGGTTTTTGTTCTGTGAACTGTCTTCGTGTTATCCGATCATTTTTCCATCGGAAAGTGAATTTTTCTCTTACTGATTTGATCTCTTTTGGTATTAAGGAAATTAGTCTCTTTCCTGTCTAATGTGCTACAAGTATTTTTCCCTGGTCTGTTACTTTCAACTGTCTTTAAGTATTTTTTTTTCCATGCTGAAATGTTTCATTTATATGTTTTAAATATATCAGGAGGCTTATTAATATCCTCTAGATTTTGCTTCTTGCTTAGTAAGGTCACGTCTGCTCTACTCTTATAAAAATGTTCTCCCATATTTTCTTCTAGTACATTTATAATTTCATTTTTCAGGCTAAATTCTTTTCTGTCTGGAATTTATTTTCTTATAAGAAATGAGGAAGGAATCCAATTTTACTTTTGCCAGATGGTTAACCAGTTGTATTATACTATTGTTATTTATTGAATAACCCATCTTTTCTGCACTGAATTTAACTGCCACCTTTATCATATTCTAAATTCCCATATGTATCTCAGCCTATTTCTGGGTTCTTCATTCTGTTCCATTTATCTGTCTATTCAGGCACTGTTACCAAACTGTTTCAAGTACTTGTAGATTTATACTGTCTTTTCACATACAATATAAGCATTAATTTGCCTTTATCATTGGTCTTTTTAGAATTTTCCTAGCTATCTTACCTGTTTGTTCCCCCCATCCTCCCATCCCCCCGAAATTCTGGAATCTGCTTGTGTAGTGCAAAAAAACAAAAAGTCTTTAGGGTTGGTGATGTTGTAAGGATTACAGCCAAAATTTTGGAGGACGTAAGGGAAGAAGTAGAGATTAAGGGTATGCGCTCTGGAGTTGGACTGATCGTTTTACTTCCTGACACCATATTTATAAACATCTGTATTTGGACCCGTCATTATGTAGCCAACATTTACTGAGTGCTTAGTAGGTGCCAGTTACTGTGCGACATAATCATAATAAACGCTCAGTAAATGTTAGCTATCATATTGTTTAGTGCAGTACCTGGCACTTGGTGAGCACATTGTACATTTTAGCTCTCCAAAGACATGTTCGGATATGGATGGTTTTAAATTAAAAAAAAAAAAAACAGGTTAAACATGGAATAATTTCCATCGTCTTTGTGAAACATGGATCAAAGAAATCTGGTGAAAGTGTGGCTGTGGGTGTCAGGAAGAGCAACGGGGAGTGGGAAAAAAGCTTAGGTCAAGACAGTATAGCGTTGTTAAATAGTGGTGAGGGTCTGCCGAGACCGGATGCCATAACCACTAGCTGCTCCACTCCTACATCGTTGAGAGAATGAAGTCATTTTCTCCAGCAGTCCTCGGCAGCCTGGAGGCAAGTGTTCAGACCAATCCAGGTTAGAAATTGGAGAGTGAATGAAATACAGGAACAAGGGAATAAAAAAGGATGGCATAATAATTGTTGTAACACAAAGTCCCACGGAGTCTTACTAAATAGGAAAGGAAATGAAGCCAGGAGGGCATAATACACGGGTCTAGATGGACAAGAGGGAAAACTGTAGGCTTGGTAGAAGTATGGAGGTGAGAACATTGATACTGAAAATCTTTTTAAAAAATGTTTATTTATTTTGAGAGAGAGAGAGAGAGAGATGGAGTGCGAGTGGGAGAGGTGCAGAGAGAGAGGGAGAGAGAATCCCAGCAGGCTCTGCACCAGCGCAGAGCCCAATGCGGGGCTTGAACTCATGAACCATGAGATCATGACCTGAGCCAAAATGAAGAGTCAGACGCTTAACCGACTGAGCCATCCAGGTGCGCCAATACCTAATATCTCGATAAGAGTGCAGGCAGAGTCCTCAGGGATCCAGCCTTAAGCACAAAAGCATCATCTCAGATCAAGAACTTAAAAGCTTTATAAAAAATTGATTAAAAACCCTATCACTTGCTGTGCAGGCACAAAGCTGTAAGAATGATCAGCCTGGCTTATTTTGTTTTGGAGGAGTCATTTATACATGTCTCAGAAGAACACAAGAACTCTGTACTCTGGATTCTTATTTATGATATTAAACACTCAAAAAGAAGGGGCACCTGGGGGGCTCAGTCTGTTAAGCGTCCTACTTGGGCTCAGGTCATGATTTCACGGCTCGGCATTGGGCTCTGCACTGATAGCTCAGAGCGTGAAGCCTGCTTTGGATTCTGTGTCTCCCTCTCTCTCTGCCCCTCCCCTGCTCACGCTTTGTTTCTTTCTCCTTCAAAAGTAAATAAACATTAAAAAAAATTTTTTTTAATAATAAACATTCAAAAAGACAAAAGTGACACAGGAACAAAAGCTCAAAATGGCAACGTCTCCCCTTTTCCACTCCTGATTCCCAGGTGTAACCAGGGATGATGAAAACATTCTGGAAATGGTTAGCGGTGATGGCTCCATGACAGGTTGAATGTACTTAATGTCACAGAATTGTACACTGAAAATAGTTACAATGGTAACTTTATGTTATGTATATTTTACCACACACATAATACGCAGAAGGACTCCCAGCCTTGTCTTTTTAAAGGGGGTGGGTAGTCTGGGGCATTCATCCATTAGCTCTTATTCCCCATTGGTTGAGTATTGCTTCTAGGGGTGTTCACTCACCTGCCCCTCTGGGGTGACTCTTGTTTGCAAGACCCAGTAGGTTCCTTTGAGCAGTCCCCAACACAGAGTATGGAAAGACCACAGTCGTGCTCTTCTGGTGGGACATTAATCAGCATGCATCTGAGCCCGTGTGGCATCATCTACCACAGCTGTGGCTGAAACAGGTCTCTGGCACAATAATGTGCCATTTCAGACAATTCTCTCATGTATTTACAAATATACAAATAAGGCTATCCATATCCATACCTACATACATTTTTTAAAATGTTTATAAATGTATTTTTGGAGAGAGAACAAGTGAGCACACATATGAGTGGGGGAGGAACAGAGAGAGAGAGAGGGAGAGATAGAATCCCAAGCAAGCTCTGGGCTGTCAGTTCAGAGCCTGATGTAGGGATTGATCTCACGAACTGTGAGATCATGACCTGAACCAAAATCAAGAGTCAGATGGATGCTTAACCAACTAAGCCACCCTTACATACATTTCTATAACTGATAGTTTTACTGTCACAAGTATGAAATCACACTATTATTGTTTGGTGACTTGGTTTTCTCATAGATGTGTTGCTAATTTAGCACTGTGATCGTGTGACCACTGCAGAACAGACCATTGGAGAGAGGTGCCATAATTGTTTGAAGCCACTGCAGTTGTGTTCCCATATTCATCAATAACAAAATGACTCTTGCCAAGGTCACCAGTATGTTAAATAAGATACCTTTAAATCCAATTTGAAAATTCATTTTTAGTTCTCTTCTTATATGGCCCTTCCTTGCTGTCATCTTCTTTGATGTGTTTTCTTTTATGTTCATATTACGATGGGTGTATTCTTTGCTTCAAGTCACACCGATTTCAGACATGATTTAAAAAGAGCAAATGTGATGATAGATTCAACATCAAATCGTGATAGAAGAGAGAACAGGGTTTGTTTTTCTTGCCCTTCTTTTTTGAACAAAAAATGTTTTTCTAGGCTGTTTGCAACTGAATTTTCTATAAGCAAGAAAAAACTCTCAAAAATGTTTGACTTGATGTTTGAAGAAGATATCGGCTAATTATAGTTTGCAGGCATGTACAACAAAATAACACACATGTGGATTACAGCATTTTGTATTCTTTGCTGACACTGAGTGAAATAGGCTATTATTAGTTGAGAATTATGTGGGCAGGATATAGATGGGGGATTTTTAACAATTAAGTGAAAAGACTTTTTTTTTTTTATTTTTTTCAATGCCTGTACATGTTATTGTCTCTCAAAAGTCAATCTTCTTCCATTGAAATTATTTCAGGAGATTTAGGAGTATTTATGTTGAGCTTTTATTAACTCATTTAATTTGGGGTTGACACTTGGGACTAAAATTATTACAAAGTATAATGTTCATATTAGTTGGAATGCAAAAAGCAGAGGTGCAAAGCACAGGCTCAGACATCCTGGGTGTCTTAGCTCAGGCGGCTGTAACAAAATACCATATACTGGGTGGCTTTAAACAACAAACATTTATTTCTCATAGTTCTGGAGGCCAGGAAGTCCAAGATCAGGATGCCAGCAAGGGCTGAGTTTTGGTGAGGGCTCTCTTTTTGGCTTGCAGACAGCCACTTTCTTGCTACATGCTTGCTTGGTGGAGAGAAGAAACTCTGGTGTCTCCTCTTCCTCTTATAAGGGCACTAATCCCATTATGGGGGGACTATACCCTCATGACTTCATCCAAACCTAACTACCCCCTCAAAGTCCCACCTCCTAATACCATCACATGGGGAATTAGGACTTCAATATATGAACTTGAGGAGGACACAAACGTGTAGATAAAACTGGGATATATATGTGTTTTACTACTTATTACCTGTGTGACCTTGGTCATGACATTTAACATTAGTTTTCTTACCTGTAAAATGGGAGTAATAGTTCATAGTCTCATCCTCCGGGAAGGATGGAAAGGGATAATGTTTCTAAAGTGTACGATGAAGTGCCTTTAATTTAGATCATTGTTATGAGGACTGTTTTATGAGTACAGAGTGTCAGTCTTTGCAACCGTCAGTCCAGTGGTGATCAGTTGTGTTGGAAGAGGAAGCTCTCCGTTGGACACAGTGGAACATCAAATTATTACCTGTACCAGGAAGAACACCTACTTGGAAAGATGATTCATCAGCATTGAATCATCTACACTTGATGGATTTTGATAAGGTTCAGGGATGTACTGGGGCTTCCAATAATGCTAACTGGCTAGCAGGTGGGCCAAATTCATGGGCTTTGTTTTAGCAGCATTACACTCTAACTCCCACAGGGAACCACAGAAGTGCTAGAAGCTGAGACCTGATATAAGCTTTTAACTTAGGATCCTGTGGCATCCGAGATTGGAGGGAACGGACAGGCTTCAAGTGAACACATGCCAATGGGCTTTATCTGCAGAGAAGTTTAGAGTGTCCTCAGATTTTCAAAGGGATGACCAATTCAATGAATTTAGAAGTCTTTGACCGCAAAAAAATACTGTGTTTCAGAGCATCCTCCTTAAATAAATTTGCTGTGTCCCATACTTTCAAGTGAAAAACTTGTATTTCTATTCTCTAGGAAAAAGATTAAATTTTGTTGAGATTCTCAAGATCTAAAATTTGATAAATTTTTATTTTTGGGGGGGGGTGGAAAGGGAGTTTTATATTAAGGAACAGAAAAAAAAAGCTATCTGTAAATTGGAAAATAATGAAGGAAAGAGAGCTGCAGTCATTTTTCTTAATTTTAATATTGCAAAGGAACCTGGGTGGGTCAGTGGGTTGAACGTCTGACTCTTGATTTCAGCTCAGGGCGTGATCTCCCAGTTTGTGAGCTCTGCACTGACAGAGTGGAGCCTTCTTGGGATTCCCTCTTTTCCTCTCTCTCTGCCCCTCCCCTGCTTGCACGCGTGCACGCGTGTGCGTGCTCACTCTCAAAATAAATAAATAAACTTTTGATTTTAATATTGCAATGTAACCTGAATGTTCCTAGCTTACCAACCCAACCAGTGGGCATAGATGAAGAACATTAATAAGGTCTGAATTTAGCTTCCTCACAGCCCGCTCTGCCATATGTCAGGACCTCAGCTCATCTCCAGTTTTTTGGCAATTTCACGAGTATCCCACTTGGACTCGGGAATAAGTCCACACATGTCCTGATTTTGTATCATTACTCAAGTCCATTGCTAGTAGCCACTGTATTGCAGTTCTGCAGCACAGCCATCTCGGTGAGGATCTTCAGTGGGAATGTTTCCTGGCGTTCCCACTCCACAGCTGCCCTTAGATTCCTGCCAGATGTCCCCCTGTGGTGTGCAGAGATTGGGGTCATGCCCTTCTCCTCTCTAAGTAGCAATATGGCATCTAGTCTTATTGCGTAGGCAGAGTTTCTTAAGAGTCTTTAATCATAATGCTTTTTCTTTCACTTATAACCCCTGCTTCTCTATAAGGAGGCCCTGAGAGTTGGGGTGGATAGCAGATTCTTTTCCTCCTTCTGTTCCACATCACTCTTTTCTCTATCCCAGATGAGCATGAAAACCCTCCCTGCCTTCTTTCTCTGTATGTGTTTGAGGGTGGGATAGGGTATAAGTCCTGCATACTGAGTGACAAATGCAAATAAATATCTGGGGTTGGGGATTTGAGGAAGTTATGTTCAGCTTATATATTTCATTCACTTTTTTAATATTAGTAATAATGAACCTTTTGTATCACTTAGAATACTTTGGGCTGCAAAGTAACACAATATTAATTCATAGTGTCTTAGTAGTGATGCTAATATTTTCGGCTTCATAATATGCTCTGGATAAACATCCAACGTAAGACTGTTCTATTTACTAGTGTATCCCCAAATCTTAGAACGCCCAGCAATAGTAAGTGTTCAATAAATATTCACTGAATGAGCAAATGAATATCTGTGCAATTTTCCTGGCTTTTCCTTCACAAGCACAAGGTGGCTGCCATTGCTCTAAGCATCACGTTGTCATATAGCAATGACCAAAGCAAGAATAAAGGATGTTGGGAATGATTCTATCCACATATACTTTTCCTAGCAGGAGGAAAATCTCTAAGAAGACCTCAGCCAACTTCATATGTTTCAATGCCTAGAAATAGATTACTAGCATGCCCCTGGACCAGTCACTGTAAGAGAGATATGGGATTTTCGTAATTTTTTTGCATTATTATTTTTTAAAAGATATTTGTGTGTGTGTGAGAGAGAGAGACAATGTGTAAGCAGGGGAGGGGCAGAGAGAGAGGGAGACACAGAATTAGAAGCAGGCTCCGGGCTACGAGCTGTCAACATAGAGCCCAGCGTGGGGCTTGAACCAACGAACTGTGAGATCATGACCTGAGCTGAAGTCAGACTCTCAACCAATTGAGCCACCCAGGTGCCCCTGGGATTGTCATAATTGACTTAAGCCAGTCTTGAGTCCTCAGATGAGGTGGAGCACTTTGAGACCTAAGCAAAATTGGTAACCAGGAAAGAGAGAATGTCTGTTGGGTTGTTAACTAACGCTGTCTGCCATGCTCTTTCCAACATACCTAAACCCAGTTTTTGTATTTGTTCCATTTCCTCCCTTGCAGCAACACGTTTGTCACTGGAAGAAAGTCATTAATCACGTCCTCATTTTTAAGAGTCTTCCACTGTATAGAAGTGGGCAGAATATCTGGTCTGTGTATTATTTATTTAAAAAAAAATTTTTTTAATGTTTATTTTTGAGACAGAGAGAGACAGAGCATGAATGGGGGAGGGTCAGAGAGAGAGGGAGACACACAATCCGAAGCAGGCTCCAGGCTCTGAGCTGTCAGCACAGAGCCCGACACGGGGCTCGAACCCACAGACCGTGAGATCATGACATGAGCCGAAGTTGGACGCTTAACCGACTGAGCCACCCAGGCGCCCCAGGTTTGTGTATTATTTAAATGAAGAAAGAGGCCAGCAGTCCATATCCTTAGCATGCTTAGAACTAGAATTTGGCAGCGGTCTTCAGGTTGGCCTCCCTGCCTCCAGCCTCTTCTTGCTCTAATTCATCTGCCTCACAGCCAACTGAGTGATTAATTCAGATTCTATACATGACAGTTTAATTTTTCTGCCTAAGAATTTCTGCTGGTTCCCATCACGTTTCATATGTAAACTTCTTAGTATCATGAACAATGCTGTTCAGTCTTGACTCATCCTGTCTCTCCAGCATCATCTACAGGTGCCATTTCTGTTTTTGTTTGTTTGTTAGTTTTGTTTTCAGAGAGAAAGAGAGAGGGCACAAGTGAGTGAGGGGCAGAGAGAGAGAGAGGGAGGGAGAGAGAGAAGTGGGCTTATCCACAGCAGGGCTCATGCTTACCCGCAGCAGGGCTTGAGCTCACCTGCAGCGGGACTTGAGCTCATGAACTGTGAGATCATGACCTGAGGCTAAGTCAGATGCTTATTGACTGAGCCACCCTGGTGTGCCGCCGGTCCCATTTCTTACCCATCCCAGCTTCACTTTGCCATGACAGACGTTCTCACGCATTTGTGGCTTTTACAATGCCATTCCCTCTTTCTGTAGTATCTTTCCCACTTTGTCTACGCGATTGTCTCCATTTTGTGAGCTTTCCTTGTTGTCTCCAGGAGTTGCAGGTGCAAGTATCTGTGGTTGTCAGGTGAATGAATGAGGTGGGGTAGGTGTAAGGGAAAAAAGTGCTATTGATCATTGACCTCAGTATCTTAGAGAGAACAGGGGGTTGTGGAGACTGGCAGACTGGAGAACGTGTGCTAAAGAAGGTCATTCAGTATTCAGCTTCGGCAAATTGTTGCCATGATGGAACATGGGCCCTTCATTTCCAAATATTCTGACTATTCCAGAGAAGCCAGGGATCAGTATTAGAAGTGAAGTCTCCCAATTTTATGTATTTAGAGTTTTGATATTTCAAAATATTGTAGGCCCAAACCAAACACAAGCCAGATAGAGTGGGGCACCAGTTTTCCATCTCTGCTTTGGTCATGTCCTTCTCTGAACAACCATGGTATTAGATTGAACCACAGGAAATTACTGAATGGCAATTTCATAGGTTTCAATTTGATACTTTGAACCTCCTACTGGTATAGCATGCAATACATTCGAGAATGATTTTTTGAGAATGGCTTGAGTTGTTTCATAAACCTTGGATGCAGGATGTTAGACTTCTTCTTATTTACTTATTTATTTTTTTAGAGAAGGGGAGGGGAGGAGAGAGAAGGAGAGAGAGAATCTTAAATAGGTTCCACACCCAGCGTGGAGCCCAACGCAGGGCTCCATCCCATGACTGTGAGATCATGGCCTGAGCCAAAATTAAGATTTGGACACTTAATCAACTGAGCCATCCAGGCACCCCAAGGCTTCTTCATTTTTTGAAATAAAGTTAATTTTGGCTTTCCCTTCCCAGAGTCTGCCCCAGCCAGCATTGGTAGGTATGACATACAATATCATTTAGCTTTTCATCGTTCATTCCCTTCTCTTCCCTGTGGAGAACACCCCTAACTTGCCCAATCTACACTGTGGGACAAGGCCATGGTGTTGGTTCCTGTGATGCTCTGGTCCACTCAGAAGCAGGCAGCTTTTTTGCTGTAGGCACACTCTTTCTCTGTCCTATGCAGTCCTGGGACATGGCTGTGGCTTTCAAGGACATAATGGTAAGGAGACATTCACCTTTGGGGTGCTGTATGAGAGTAGAAAGCAGGTCCTCACCACTGGTAGAACCACACCCTCTCTCTTACAGGCTTGGGCAGTCCAGCTTTTCCCAAAGTTGGGCCACTCTCCTCTCCTTCCAACTTTGGAGCACATTCCTTCTCAGACAATCTAGACTTTTGCATCACTGGGCCAGGATTTTGAAGAGCGAAGAAGGAAGAGGAGGATTAGTTTTTAAGGGTAGAAATTCACATCCAACTCTTGAGCCTTTAGTCAAGAAGACATTATGTAGTTTAAATTTGCCTATTAAGTTATAACACAACACTAGAATATCAATAAATCATGATGCTACATTCGTTCACACAAAACCCTCCCTGACTACACCTTACTAGCAGGGTGCCTGGCACATAATAGGTACCCCAAAACTAGTGAATTAGCCTAAATATACCAGTTTTATTCTGAAAAAGAAAGGGGTAGGGAATGGGAGGGAGAGAGAAGCAGGGTGGGGAAAGGAGGAAGAGCAGGGGGGAGAGAAGCATGAGGGAGAGAAATGAATAATTACCAAGTACCTACCATCATCTGGCTCTTTATTGTTATTAAAATTACCCCCCCCCCCAAATTACCACATAGATATTTTCATCTGCATTTTATTGGAAAGGAAACTGAAGCTGAGTGGAAGGTTAAGTAAGTTACCCAACATCACAGAGTTTCTTAGTTGCTCAGTTGGGATGAGACCAATCCATCTCTCACGCCACAGCAGTTACACACCTGTGCCAAATATTCCCAATGAGTCAGGTGATCCTTGAGACCCTAGTTGAAGCTGCCTGTGTTTGACAAATTCAAAATAATATAAAAAAATCCTCCTGTAGTTTGGCCTGGCGTCACCATGGAGTAAGCTGCAGGGAGCTGGAGGCCAACCCTGAGGGATGGTTTCCATAGTGGACAAATGTGTTGTGGCACAGTGTGACTTCCACTATGTTGTCTCTGTAAGAAGTCCAGTGCCCTCAGTTAACCAGTTCTGTGCATTCTAATGGCTCTGAACACCCTTTTTCAAAGGAAAGGACCCCCCTGCTACTTCTTAATAACCTTTTTCTGGTATGAAGCCTTTTACTGATGCCGGTGGCTTTTCATCGTGAGCTCCTAAAAGGACTAAGCATCAGGATGCTCATGCTGTCCATGAGAAATTATATGTGATTATTCCTCTAGCTGAGAAAGAGTGCCTTGCGTCCCTAGAGTGTAAAGCTGAAAGTTCCAGATGGACAAGAGCTCATGGGGTTCCACACCACTCTAGGGGACAGTTTGTTCCTTTCTTTTGCACTTTCTTTATTTTCAATGCCTCCTGATGTCTACGTGTCTACAGAAACTCCTTTAAAGGATTGCCTGTTCCAGCTAAGACAACTGTCTATGTCTAGAAGTCTCTAATTAGTTTCAGTCCAGTGTTGGCAAGATTTATTTTCTGTAGAAATCAGATTAAGAGAAAATGAATTTGCCCATTACTGGTGTATTAACAGAATATCAATTCAACAGAACTTACTCAAGCACCCCACAAAACAAAGGACATTTTGAATGCAGACTTCTCAATGTGTATGATTTACAAACTTGGGCTGGTTATGAGGGAGGTCAGCCAGAGTTAACAAAAACTCAGAAATATAGTTTAATGTGCTAGAAAGAACACTTTCAAAATACGCATCTAGGGGCACTTGGGTTACTCAATAGGTTAAGCGTCTGACTTCAGCTCAGGTCATGATCTTGCAGTTTGCAAGTTCAAGCCCCACACTGGGCTCACCGCTGCCAGCACAGAGCCTGCTTCAGATTCTCTGTCCTCCTCTCTCTGCCCCTTCCCCACTTGTGTTCTCCCAAAACTAAGTAAACCTTTTAAAAACAATTTGCATCTAAGAAATAGAATTAATTCGGTCTAATGTATTTCCAAGTGGAGATTCACCTAAGTCCACTTTTATATGTAGAGGCTATGTGTTAGGAACACTAATTTATACTTAAAAAAAATATGACAGGTTTTTAAAATACAGGCAATCCTCCTGAGTCATTGATCTTGAATATGATACAAATTTGACAGAATCAGAAATTTGTACAAATGTAAATCACAACTCCACCAGGCTGAACTGCTTGAAAATGAGTAAACCTTCAAAGGATGACAGCCATAGCTACTCTTCATCGTGTGCCAATACGTTACCAGCAGCGTAATCTTCCAAGGCAATAATTATTATCCTAACTTTTCTGTTAAGTTACAGTGTTTGAGGAGGTCAAACAACTGGCCCAAAGCCATGTAGCTGGTAAGTAACAGACCTCTGGGCTCAAGCTGAGATGCCCTCAGTTTGCAGACCCTTTGTTCCTAATGCCCAGTTTACACTGCTAAGAGACAATTAAGGCTCGATATAGTCCAGTGTTTCTCAAACTTGAGTGATGAGCCTATGTCTTTTAAGAAAAAACAGCTTATGTGGATTCACAATGTTGACATAAATGATTTGTATTACCAGAGGCTTCAATAGGTATAAAACATGTTTCTTTTATGCTCATGGTTGTTAGATGAGCATAAAGTCAAACTCCATTACAAATTAAACACCAAGAAAATTAAAAAAACAATAGAATTTTAATTAGTAGCAGTAACATGACAGAAGATGCTGTTTTGCTAAAACAAAATTGCCCAGATTAGCTTTAAAAATACCAAAAAATATCTACTAGGCACCACTATAGGTAATAAGTCTGCAGTTATGGGATAGTCACATAAATGTAATGTTCAGAATGTTACTAATAATTACAAGGCATGAGAAATGTTCAGATGCCAAATTTTTTTAAACATTAAAAAAAAAGTTTATGTATTTATTTGGGAGAGACAGAGACAGTGCAAGCGGGGAAGGGGCAGAGAGAGAGGGGGAGAGAATCTCAAGCAGGCTCCACGCTGCCAGCACAGAGCCTGAAGTGGGGCTCAAACTCACGAAACCATGAGATCATAACCTGAGCCAAAACCAAGAGTCAGATGCTTAACTGACTGAGCCACCCAGGAGCTCTATGTGCCGGAGGGGACGTGGGGTGGGTGCTTACATGGGTCTGACTTGGAAATTGCACATATAACTTGTGGCAACATTCTACTGGCCAGAATCATCACCTGGCCACATCCAAATGCAAGAGAGGGTAGTAAATGTAATCCAGCTCTGTGTTAAAAAAAAGCAAAAGGAAACAAGAAATACATAGCAGAATAGTCCTCATTATGAAAAAAAAGTCACTTCTTTTTAGCGAACTGGGAGTTCTCACATGAACCAGATCATACATATGAATACCAAAATTGGTCTGTAATGATGTAGAAGTGACTAGGTTTAAGTGGCCATCCTTATGATGTATGAATACTTACACTAATGTTTTAGAATATCCCTAAAACAAAAACATTAAATATAAAAATTGTCTTTGAAAACTCAGACATCTGAGAAGACATATACCAACCTGAAAGACATCTGAGAAGACCTACACAATCCTGAAGGTCCCTAAGTCCTGATTTTAGGATCCATCACCCTGAATGAAACGTCCATCCTAGTCAGGCGGGAGTGCTCCCCCACGCCTGTTCATTGGCCATAACTGTTCCTGGCCTCGAGCTTTTGTTCATGCAGTTTACTGCCTAGAATGCTCTACTCCTTTCTTTTCAGAAACTGATCTAACTTGTACTAACCACATGGCTCATGGCCTCACACCTCTATTAAGGTTCCCCAGGCTTCCTCTTCTCCAGAATCTCTGATTTTTCAGAAATCTTATCTTAAATAGAACTAAAAATTTATTCATACCGTTATTTACTTTATGAATATATGACTTTTCTTATCAAATGATTTCTCAGTCAGAATCTAGAGGAATTTTCACTCCACAAAGAAATGAGAAAGATAAAGATAGAATACTGTTTTTTTTAAGGTTTAGTTAATTTAACTTCCAAAATTTTTCCCTAAGATCACATCTTTTCTATTTTTTTATATTAAAATGACTTTTGCTTTTATAAAATGATGGTTTGAGATATACAGAACAACTCTTTCTCCCTCTCTCCCCACCCTTCTCTCTCTCCCCCTCTGTTTCCCTCTCTCTCTGTCCCAATGAAGAAACTGAACTCAAAGAGGTGAATTAACAGTCTTAAAGTTTACATTGTAAATTCAAACCAAAGTATGTCAGTTAGGATATCGTGGGCAAAAAGAACCAGGAAACTCAAATGAAATGTCTTAACCAATAAAGACAACTATGAGGAAGTCATGAAGAAAGGCTCCCATGCAGGGTTGATATTTTTCAGTGACTCAGTGATGTCATCAAGGATTCAGATTCTTTCTGTATTTCCTGCTTAGCCATTCTCATCTGGGTAGCTTTGGTTTCAGGGTGGCAGCCATGGTCATAAGCAGACATGACAGTGTTTGACAATATGAGATGGTCTCTCTGTGTTTATCTTTTGTAAAAGCGAGGAAATCTTTCTGAGAGGTTACTAGCAGATTTCTCCTTCAGCTCATTGGCTGAAAGTGTATCACGTGCTGAGAGCCAAACCAGTCACCGCAGCAAAAGGAATGGAATAATCATGATTGGTTAGGATGTACCATTGAGCGGGGTTAAGGGTTATCTTCACTTAGGAGTGGAAAACAGAACAAAATTGGGTTCTGCAAACACAAAAGAAGGGGGGCAGTGGTAGTTGTCAGTAAACAATCATTAAGGTCCACTATGTCAGACTGCTCTTAGGGGTCTTTCTGCTGAACAAAATGCTGTTTCCATAAATAGAAGTAAAAATATACATGTAGGAGAAAGATATTAAGAATGTAAATTCAGGCATAGAGAGGGAAATTGGTTCCTAATTCCTTTCTTTAGAACCATCAAATACCTTTATAATTTATGATAATGTGCATTTATATGTGCAATATAAAAATTCCTCCTTCTGGGGCACCTGGGTGGCTCAGTTGGTTAAGCATCTGACTTTGGCTCAGGTCATGATCTCGCAGTTTGTGAGTTCCAGTCCTGCATCGGGCTCTGTGCTGACAGCTCAGAGCCTGGTGCTGCTTCGGACTCTGGGTCTCCCTCTCTCTCTGCCTCTCTTCCTCTCACATTCTGTCTCTCTCTCTCAAAAATAAATAAACATTAAAAAAAATTTTAAAAATTCCTCCTTCATTCTTCCTTATGGTGTTATAAAGATAAATAAGCTCTATAAAGTCGTATGCCATAAGTAAAAGTTTTTATCACAATATTGATTTCAACTCTATTTCTAAAGAGCTGTAGAAATTTTATAAAAAGGAAAAATGAGACTTTAGGAGCAGCAAAGAAAAGTCTTACAATTGCACAGAGTTTTAAAGCAGGATTTCCCACAAAATATGTCAGAGCAGTATAAATATATTAAAAAATATTCAGCTTCACTAGTAATCAAAGAAATGTAAATTAGCATGAGAAACGTTGTCATTCATCAAACTGACTTTTTTTTTTCCTCAGGCTTAGTATTAAAAGTCTGTGTATGTATAAGGAAATAGGATTGTAACTTGCTGCATTTTTTCTAGTTGTCATTTTAGCAATATGTTACAAATGATGGTTTATTTTCTGTCTTTGCTAGACTTTAGGGTCATTGGGCATAGAAACTGTATTTGCTCTACTGAGTATTCCTGTTGTCTACACTTCTACCTAATAATTCAGTAAATATGTATCTAATCTATTGATGGTCACTAAACATCTTTCGAAGTAATAAACAGGTGTTTTAAAAAGTAGGCATAGCTTTTTTACCTGACTTTGAAGTCTCTAGGAATATATACGAAAGAAATAACAGTTATATACCAAGAATTATCTATAAAGATGTTTATTCTATTGTAGTTTATAGCATCAACAACAACAAAAAATGTCAGTGGAGAAATAATGTTTAGCGATAAGGGACTAGTATTCTAAATGTTAGCACATTCAGATGACAATCGCTCATAAAAAAAAAAAACACTGCTGAAGATTATTTAATAACATTGCATACATTCATAAATGTATATTATTAAACCAAGAAAATTTTCAAAATAGCATGATATCTTTTGTTAACCCCATGGATACATGCAAATGCTTAGAAAAATGCTGAAAATACATACAAGAAAATGTGAACAGTGATTACTTCATTATGATGGTTCTATAGCTGATTCTTTTTAATGTTTTTTTTATACTTGACATGTATTATTTTTGTAATAAGGAAGAGAAGAATAAATGTTCTTTTAAATGAGTGATTCAAAAAAAAATACCCATTTGATTACTCCCAATCACATGTCATTATTTTATTTTCATAATGGTGGCTTGATAAATATATACTCTTTATCAACCAAACTAAAGCATAAAGAACCCATTACCTGGTATTTTTGTGACAGACTGTAGGATATTTTCCCATTGTGATTCCTCCAGCATGTTTTTAAATGATATTTTAAAGATTACCAAAAAGAGTCACAAATTTCTGTGTAAATTGTAGAATCACATCCTCCAGTTCTGACCCTCAAAATTTACTCTATTATATTTGAAGTTAAGCTTCAACCTCATATGCTTCTTATGCAAGAACAGCAACTTAACGTTTTAAAAAGCTGCTTGCCTGCTTCTCTCTCTTTGCCAGTGCCATATAAAGAGGAGCGCAAGCATATTATCAATAGGATGTGTGAGTCATGTCAATAATTATGAGCAACAGCAATACTTTTCTCAAAGATGTGTGGGGTTTTTTTTAAAAAAAAAAAAAACTAAGCAAAATGGCATCTTTATGCAACTGAATGAGATTAGAGGCTGTTTAGAAGCAGTGGCGTCTTGTCTTGTTTTCCATCAGTCCATATCATTGTTGTTGAGAAAGCAAATGATTCAGAAAACACAAAGCATGGCATTTTTAATGTGACACATTTGATACACATAGTATCGGGCGTAAACCCATTGTCCCTAAGACGTGATTCAAATTCCGGAACAGGGTTTTATAAGGTCCACCATGTTTATCAGCAACCTCGAAGTAGCTCCCTGGGTTCTCCAGGGTAGATATTTAAAGTTTTTTTTCTCCTTTTATCAAACCTATGCTTCTAGCACCTGTCCCTTGTTGGGATGATGACCTCAACACTTGCATTATTCAGAAAAAGAGGAAACAGACAGAAAATGACTCTACTTGGCACCACTTAGCCTGCAAACTTACCTACCCTACCACCTGCCAATCCACTCTCCTCTCTGTGGTCAATCTGTGCTTTGGATTTCATCTTCCCTCGGCATTCCCATAAACGGTACTCCATACATTAGACCCCTTTCCTGTGTCTTCAGCTTCTGACTTCAGCCGTGGGCATTTCAATATCCTCTTGGACGGTACGTGAAGAGCATCAATAAAATGGCGATTCCCATCTACTAAGCATTTTGTCTGTACGGGAGTGGAGGCAGAGGCTGTTAAATCTATGAACTTACTTCTTTCCACCTCTCTTCAAGTTCAGTGCTGTTTTCCATATTATGCAGATGAAGGGACTGAAGCTTAGGAAGGTTGAGCAGCAGCTAAGATCATGCGACAAGGATGTGGCAGATAAGGGAGTCAAACTGAATTCTGTCTGATTACAGGATTGTATCTTGACCACTTTGTTACTCTGTGCTTGTTCATCTCTGAAAACCCTTCTTTGGGACCTAATTTCTATTTCATCATAGACAAACTTCCTGAAAGACTTGTATTCACTCTCCATCTCCACTTCTCACTCCTCAACCCACTGCAGCTCAGCGTGTGCCTAACAACACTGACACCACTCCAGCCAACGTTGTCCATTACCTTCTTGTTTCTAGAGCCCTAGAATCTTCTGAGTCACCTCCAGAACTTAACTTGCAGCAGCTTTTGACTCCATTGGCAGCTCTCTCCTTGCAACATTCTCTTCTATGGACTTTCATAAAACATCCATTTGGTGAGTTTTTCTCCCATTTAATCTGTCTTTGGGGTTGTGAGTTTCTTCTTTTTTCTCTGTCCCTTATGTGTTGAAATTCCTCCAATCTGTCTTCTTTTTATTACAAATACAAATACTTTCATCACGAATACTATCTTGGGGATTTCATCCACTCCCATGGCTTTATGTCTAAGTGCTGATAAAGCTCACATTTCTATCTGGAGCCCAGGTCTCTATCCTGACCTTCAGACCTGAATATCTGCTGTCTATTCACATCTGACTTAACATGTCCCACAGGTCCAGAAGTAGAGTAGTGATGTATTGAGAGCCTCCTATCTAGACTCAGATCCCTAGACATGAATCCTGGTACCACCGCCTAGAACCATGTACCTCTGGGTTTTCATCTCTCTGGGCCTCCATTTCCTTACCTGTACTTACTGACCACACACAAAAACACACACACATGCATAGTTTTTCTCTTTTTAAGAGAAATTACACAAATAAAGATATATAGAATTAAGGATACTATTATACTATTGCATGTTATTTTTCATAAGTATTATGCAAGCCACCTGTCACCTCATCAAATGAGAAAATGATGTTATGTTCTTTATTTTAATATTCCAATATTGTATTTGTTACGGAGCAAAAACTATAAAGGGGAGAGAGAGAGAAAGAGAGAGAGGGAGAGAGAGAGAAAGAGAGAGAGGGAGAGAGAGAGAGGACAGAAATAAAACAGAGGAAGGGAGAGAGGAAAAATGATTGAAACTTGAAAAACAGAAAAGAAAACTTGAATTTTCACAAAATTTTATACATATTACTATTTATTTTTTTATTTTTTTCCATTTATTTTATTTTCTTTTCTTTCTTCCTTTCTTTCTTTCTTTCTTTCTTTCTTTCTTTCTTTCTTTCTTTCTTCTTTTCAATATATGAAGTTTATTGTCAAATTGGTTTCCATACAACACCCAGTGCTCATCCCAAAAGGTGCCCTCCTCAATACCCATCACCCACCCTCCCCTCCCTCCCACCCCCCATCAACCCTCAGTTTGTTCTCAGTTTTTAAGAGTCTCTTATGCTTTTACTATTTATTAATGGTATCACTCAGAGTAATTAGTATAAATTATTCACTAAGAAGGACTAGTTGCTTTAGGAAGATTAGTACTCAGTAAACAATAATTGAGTAGTGTTTCTCAAATCTGATGATCATCAGAATCACTGCAGAAAATTTAAAATGTATGTATGTGGATTTCTCCCCAGGCTTACTGAAACAGAATCTCTGAGGATGGAAGCCAGGAATATGTATATGTTAAAGTGGTCAACTGATTCTGGTAATGAGCCTTTTTTGGAAACCACTGACGAGCAGGGTTTTAGTCATTTGATATACCAATGTACTAAAACCAATATAATAAAATAGTCATGACCTTTTTTAAAACAAATGAAAACTATTTTCAGTGCTATCTGATATTTTATGTTTCAATCCTGGATAATTTGAGAGAGAGGACTCAAAGCACTCATCATTAATGATTACATCTATCAATCTCCTTTGCAGGGAGGTGTGACCATGTGACTAAGTTCTGCCACTTGGGTGAGAACAGAAATGAGGTGTGCAGATTAGGGACTTGCCTTTTGAGCAGCGTTTGTTTTTTTTTTTATGTTTGTTTATTTTTGAGAGAGAGAGAAAGACAGAGTGTGAGTAGGGGAGGGGCAGAGAGAGAGGGAGACACAGAATCTGAAGCAGGCTCCAGGCTCTGAGCTGTCAGTATAGAGCCCTACTCGGGTGCCAGAACCCACCAGATCATGACCTGAGCCAAAGTTTGATGCTCAGTGGACTGAGCCACCAAGGCGCCCCTCAAGCAGTGGTTTCTAATGGTTTTTGTTCCGTACACTGTTGGTGGCCTACTAGAAGTCTAAGGACTCTTTCTTAAAATAATATTTTTATATGTATAGGATAACATATTTAGAGTTACAAAGGAGACCAATTATATGGCATACTGTTATCAGAATAGTAAAAGAAAATCAGTGATACAGTGATATAGATGTTTATCAACACATTCAACAACATGATACAGCAACAGGTTATGGCAGAATTATGAATGTTAGAGTTGCTCAGGGTGAAGGTGGGAGAGATATTTCAAGGTAGGGTAATGTCTTGGATTCAGAGCACATAGGTTTATCTGGCTTCTAAGAATGAATGGACTCTATTCTCATGTTTCCTAGACCCTAGAAACTTCTAATTATGTCCCTGTCCTACTTCAACAGTTACATAGAGGAAAATTCTATATATAAGTTTATAATTTAATATAAATATTTAACTTATTTTTCAACCTTGGTACCTAGTTTGTTTATCCATTAATCAGTTCGTCCATCCATCCATCCATCCATCCATCCATCTATCCATCCATCCACCCATCCATCCATCCATCCATCCATCTATTCATCTATCCATCCTTCCATCCATCTGCCAAACAAACATTTTTGAGCATCTGCTATACTCTAGTCACTATGCTGGGGTGTCTAATAAATGTTGGTGACTCACAAACTTGCCAGATGTTGAGTAACGGTTATGCCCGTAGTGACAGGCAAATGTCATCTCATCTTTGAGTCTGACCACATCTGCTTGCCCAGTTAGAACAAGACAAGAATTGGGTGTACAAGGAACTGAAAAGAGATATTGCAGAACTGGTTAGTTTTTCTATCCCTATTTCAAGTTTATCCTAACTATCTGAGCTTTTCTGAGAGTATTTGTCTCTCTTTGAGCAAACTGTCAGTCTGCAATACTCAGATCCGTTCAAGGAGAGCATACAAAGTCAATCCTAGGAAATTGACAAGAAGAAAATTCCCTGTGACCCTAATGATTCAAACTGGCCATCTGCATGGTTCAAAATGAGGAAATCCGTAGCATTACAAATGTCCATTCTTTATGGTTTAAGTCAACCAGGTTGACTTAGCCTGGTCTTTTTAAAACTGCATGACACTTGTTATAGTTAATGGCACTGCTTCACTTAGAGTGGAATATAATTATATCCTTAAACAAAAAACAGCATTTGAACCAAATTGAATCAAAACTAATTTTTAAGTTTAAATTAATTGATGGGAAAAGAAATCTCTTCTAAAATGAAAAACAGAAAAAAAATATGAAAGAAAGTCTTTCCTGGGAGAACCTACCAGAGACCTGTAGATTGACTTATTCTTTCCTTCCAGGCTAGGGCTTGGAAATTTGGACATTCTCTCAGGTTATCTGCCTACATTTTCATGGTGGAGATCGAGTGAAATGATGTATGAGACTGTGCCTTGTACGCTGTACTGTTCTATGCCAAAATAAGAAACTCATCATGACCTACAAAGTCATTTCCTCCAAAAGAGGTTAGATGGTTTTCCCCATTCAATTGTTATGTACCTGTTTATCTTCTGCTTTTGGCTTGTTTGCTCTTTTTCTTATCTTTGTGTGACTATAAGCCATTTATGAGAGAGGACTTTGAATTCTAGCTCAATTCCATCAATATTTTGTTTGGTGGTTTCATTTGAGCCATATACTTCCAGATTTTCCTGTTTAGTGGTTTACTGGATTTTTTTTAAGTTTATTTATTTTTGAGAGAGAGAGAGAGAGAGAGTGCAACTGGGTGAGGGGCAGAGAGAGGGGAAAAGAGGGTTCAAAAGAGGCTCTGTGCTGACAGCAGTGAGCCTGATGTGAGGCTCGAACCCACAAACCGTGAGATCATGACCTGAGCTGAATTTGGCTGCTCAACCAACTGAGCCACCCAGGCACCCCATGGTTTACTGGATTTTTGTCATTAGTTATCCAGATCCCCACAGAAAAGGGACTTATGATAAATGGAAAATCAATTCATATCAGGAGATGAATGTAATTGGCATGGAAAGGAAAAGGTACAATAAACAAGGGTTTATGACTACTTCTCTACCTGCCTGTTACCACCGTATTATTTTTGAAGTATTTACAAAGCTATCTCCATAACTAAGTGAATGTCAAATGTCAAATATATTCATTCACCATATTATGTTGTCTTAAATAAGGGCTTCAAACACTGGAGTGGTGGTGTGGTAGGGTGGAAGTGTGTTTAGATGACTTTCTTACCATTCTTCTGAAAAAATCTGCTTTCCATGGGCAATCTCTTTTCTAACTGTAGTCGTAATAGTGAAAATAATATAAAAACTATTACTGTCATTTTTGAGTACTTGCCATGTACTAGGCATTTTTATATCCATTTTCTCATAACAGTGGAAGATTGATACACACACACACACACACACACAACACGTTGATGTGATTATAGTGGATTGGTTATTTGCATTAGCATTTTGACAACCTTCCGTAGGAGTTCTTTACCAGCTCAAAACCCTCATAGGATTCCTGTGAGACAGGCTGGCAGCCAGCATCTTTATTTAGGCAGGGCTTGAGCCTGATTCAGTTTTTTGCCTAGCACCTAACTTATTTTTAGAATGCAATACATGGTAAAAATAAATAAATAAAATAGTGAACAACAATACAATCAAAGCAATACAGTTTCACTCCTCAGATTGGGTGAGATCTCATTGGAGTTTCTTTTAGGGTGTCTGATGTATGTCCTTGCCTGGCGGTAAGAGATGAAATAAAATTACACCAATTTAGCTTTCTTTTGATTAAGAAATTAGTCAAGCTTTTGAAAGAATAGGCCAGCAGCCTCTCTCCCTGAGAAAGCCAGAGAATAAGCCAGGCAGGGTCGGAGTCTCCACTGGCTGCTTCGTTCCTGGCATTTTGGCCATGGCGTACTGAGTGTATTTTCCTCACTTTACCTCCAGACCTTTGGGTATTCTCCAGCTGTGTCCACGGTCCTCAGACAGCGTTAACCAACACCTCCTTGTTTTTAGACCAAGTTAGGACTTAGCAGCACATAGGATGAGGTTAGGGAATCACTGAGGAAAATGTACTGGTGGGACACACTCAGGGCTCATGGCATCCACTGTAGTATATTTTTCACATCTCATATTCTGGACTTCAATCTTACAGCTCCAATCACTGCTAGAGTCCCAGAACTTTCCAGATACAGGGAGACAGATTAATGCTCACTTAGCTCACAACAGACTCCATGTAAAACCTAAAATGCTAGAGTTAAACAGTGACAATGAGAAATGTTAACTGCTGAAAAGAATCCCTGCTCGGTGGAATCTATATGAGAGGCTAAGTGTTCATCAGAGGGTTACTTGGTTACATGAAGGCAGGGCAGGAGAGCTAGCAGAACGAGCTGACCATTAAAAAGTCCCAGGTTATATCTGCCTGGGAGGACTTTTGCTACCAAGATGGGAAAAGGCAAATTCCTGAGCCAGAGCATTTCCTCCCTCTGGAAATTTCCTGCCTTGGAGATCACTTGTGCCTGGTGGAAAACATTGGATGACACTAGAAATATTTCCCCTGGTCTCTGACACCTTCTCCAGTGCACTTCACTGAACAGGCACTAAGAGAAAGATAGTTAAACACCAATCCCTATAGCACATACACGTAGAATGCTCTACATCCACATTAGGAACCCATCATTTTTCTGAAATAAAATGTCAAGTAATTTTCTTTTATTCGTCTAGTGAGAGAATAAAGGTGACATGTTAAAGTAAGCCAAAATAAATGGAAGAAGTGGGTGGGTTCAGTGCCATTTAATGGCTTCTTTACATAGGTAAGAGCTGTTTTAAAAAACAGATACTCCCAGGAGGTTTAAATCTACCTAATATTCATAGCTTGGTGCACTTGAATGAGTAATTTTTTGGTGAGGTCTAACGCTTGATTTATAGAAAATGATGATTAAGAACTTTACATAGGAAGAAGCTGAGGCCTACAGCTCTGAACACAAGCAATTGGGTAGAGGCCAAGGGCAAAGTGCACACTTGCTTTCTCAACCCTTGTCCAAGGCTTTTTAAACAATTAAGTACAGCTTATTTTTCTCCCATTACCCAAATAAGGGTAAGCGAATTCTGGCTTGAGAGAGAAGCAGAATGGAAAGGAGTGCTCGTTTGAGAATGAGCCATGAGTGGACTTAAGAGGAATCCCAATGGAAGGTCATAAGGTGCAGGGAGGACCATGATGAACATCTCCATTTCTGCAATTCTTCTAGAATTGGTTGGCAGCTCTCATGCCAGGCTTTTTAAAAAATTTTTTTAAATATTTATTTATTTTTGAGAGAGAGAGCGCGCATGTGCGAGTGGGGGAGGGGCAGAGAGAGAGAGAGACACACACACACACACACAGAATCCAAAGCAGGCTCCAGCCTCTGAGCTGTCAGCACAGAGCCCAACAAGGGACTCAAACTCATGAACCATGATATCATGACCTGAGTTGAAGTAGGATGCTTAACCAACTGAGCCACCCAGGTGTTCCTCTCATGCCAGGCTTTTTTGTAGATTTTGCTCTACTACTTAAACGACATCAGCTTTTGCTTACTTGCTATTTCTTAAATTAATTAATTAAGTTTTTTTTTTTTTTTTAAAGCACAATACCTCCACATCAAGTACATGAGGGGAAAAACAGAGCTATGAGAAGATAATGATACTAAGACCTGGAGATTTTGGTTAATGGATAACTTATAAGAATGGGACAATCTCATTTTGTTTCATTCTACATTTATTGAGCACCTGTGCTGAGATAAGCATGGGGCCCAACCCAGAGGACACAACATGAAAAGCACATGGTCCCTGCCCTCAAGAAGCCACAGTCCAATAGAGGAGACCTTCTCTGAAGCAATTATAGTGTTGTACATTCTACCCATTGATCCAAAGAAATAGAATATACTTCTATTGAGAGTGGTCAAGGGAGGCTGAAAATGGCCTCCACACATTGAGTCTGAACTCCTTATTATGGCATTCTTGAGCTTCCATTTATTCCCTAATTCATCACCATTATCGAGCATCTCTATTATGTGCTAGTTGCTAGAGATAAAAGACAAGTTAGAGGAGGTATTTGCTCTGGAGGAACTCACAGTATATAGTGCAGTTATTCTCAATCCTGGCTGCAGTTTAGAATCATGGGAGAGCTTTTAAAACTCTCTCCCACTGTCTCTGCCCCTCCCCTTCTCACATGCATACACGCACTCTGTCTCTCAAAAATAAATAAACTTAAAAAAATATATATATACACGTATTTTTTTTGGGGGGGGAGTGTGTGTGTGTGTGCGTGTGTGTGTGTGTGTGTGTGTATCTCCAAGCTCTAATTCCAAATGTACAGCTGGCCTAGAAAGTCACTGGTGTAATGAGACAGACATATGTGAGCAGATGATTATGTATGGTTTTATATGATGGAAGGTCCTAAAGGGTTATAGGAATAACAAAGCAAGCATTCAATTCAGCCTCAGGTCCTTGAAGGCTTTACTGTGGAAATGATTCTTGCTGGAGTTGAGTTGTGAAGTGTCAGTAGAATTCAATTAGTCAAAGGACGTGGGGCAATGTTCCAGGCAGTTTAAAAAGCACCTTAGTGTTAAAAAGAAACCACGGGCCCAAAATGGAACCACTTATGTTAAGCACTACCAAGACTTAATACCTAACCTAAGTGCAGTCAACCTCTTCCATGAGTGGACTTTTAAGCCATTCAGCTGGAGTTTTCCTGATCAGTTTTAGAGAGGTAACCTGTCTGATAAGACTCTCTAGGAAGTGACCTTGCCTGAAACAATCTTTTCCTTTACCAGTAACTTCCTTGTCCCACCCAGTTTCTGCCTTTAAAATTCTTCCCTTTGTACAACTCCTTTTTGTGCAAATCCTTTAACCCTTTTTTTGTTAGAAGAGATGCTGCCCGATTCATAAATTGTTGAGTAAAGTCAATTGGATGTTTAAATTTACTCGGTTGAATTTTTGTTCTTTAATATGGGTAAACACCCCGAGATTCTCCAATGTTTTCATTTGCCATCCTCACCTCTCATCCCCACTCATAACCAGGGTCCTAATGTTGTAACCCCGTCCCACCACACCCCTGCCTCACGAGCTCTGTGCTGTGGTTTTGCTACCTACTTACAATTCCTAACCACGCATTGCAATTTCCCTTCGCTGCAGTGTGCTTTGTCTATTACTCTAAAACAACCTTACTCGCTCTTCAAGGCCTCGCTCTAGTGGTACCCGCTAAACCAGGGGTCAGCACGCTATGGTCTGTGAGCCAAATCCAGCCCCCCCCCCCCCCGTTTTTGTGGATAAAGTTTTATTGGAACATAGCCACATCCATTTGTTCAAGTATCGCCTGTGGCTGCTTTTGTGTTACGATAGCAGAATCAAGTAGTTTTTCAAAGATAGTATGGCCTCCAAAACTTTGTCTTTGAGATAATAGCTATTTAACCTTTCTGTGCTTCAGTTTCCTTATGAGTAACATGGCAGTAATTATAAAAGCTGCAGCATGTTTTTATAGTGATTAGATCAGCATATTTGGTGTATGCTGTGATGTGCCACCCTGATCCCTCTTCAGAATGAGGATTTATTCTCCCAGTGGTCAAAAGATAGCACTTAGCTGGTAGCCTCCTACTGTGTTGGAAGAAAACTGTGCCTCGCATCATGACTTTTCTGGGACAAACTTCATCTAATGACTTACTATTCCAGGAAGTATAAAGATCTGCCTGTAACCTCTGACTTGAACCTGAGGAGCCATCTCAACACAAGAACTTCATGGAAAGTCAGCCTATTCCTATGCCTAAGCCTGCTTTCTTCCACAGGTGTTGATCCCAAGAGCGTTCATCAAGCTCCTTCTCAGGATCTGCATCCAGGGATCCCAACCCGTGACAGTAGGTACAAAGACTGGTCCACAAGCACAACACTGAGATGGGATTTTGGAGCTGACCACCATCTCCTGGCTGCCAGTGAGGATGCTGTCCCTGGTAGGTGGACATAAGAGGGAAACAGTAATCATAAGGACAGTGAATTACCTGGCTGTTAAGCTTTACAGACGCCCTGGCAAAGGGTAGCAAAAAGCTGAGATAAATCAGCAGTTAAATGCTGAGTGAGAAGGCCAGAGGGCCTCCCTAGAAACACACCATGAGGCTCTCATCTCTTAAAATGGGAAGGGCTCAAAAAGAGGACCAAGGACAGGATTTAATTGTAAGAGTAGTTGAGGCAGGTCTGCTATGCTAAGATTGGGCAGTTGGGCCCCTGACACAAGGGATAGGTACATCTGTGTCGACCTCCCTCTAAGGATTTTATATCTCCAGATTACCCTGAGTCCTCTGCACAAATGGTCCACTCCTCTGCTCTTTTAAGGGCTAGACACACACACACACACACACACACACACACACACACACACACACACTGAATTTAGTAGAGAGACCTCTCCTCTGCAAGATGTTATGCACTTTATCCAGGACGTCTCTTGTATCCCCTTCTGACCACCAAATCAGTTACGGGGGTTAAGTCACAGAATAGCTCTGCCAAGGACCTGCTGGGACTACTGAGGGAGGAGATGAACTATCTTCCTTGAGTCCAATTTCAACACCAGCCACTGGGACAGTATGCCTGGGACTGGATTCTGAGGGTGCCTGACAAAGGTGAGTGGAAGATAAATTTGGATACAACAGAATTTACCAACATGAGAGCATTCTCCCATGATACAGGTTGTAATAATACCTTCCAAGGACCTGAGAGAGGGTGTGAGCATGTTGCAGGATGGCTCCTACAAGCAGGGAAGAAGCAATGACCCATATTAAGTGAGGTAGAAATGATGGAATCACCATGGCAGTGTTACACAATGAAGAAAGGAAAGAAGGCATTTGGCACCCCTTCTTCCTTGCGATTTGATAGTAAATGACAAGTGCAGCAATCTCAGTCTATTTTTATTATTGCTACATCACTCTGGAGGTCTCCAAATCAATCAAGACAATGCAAACTAGTGCCAGGAATAATACTCCAAGAATGTCCAACAGGGACCCGGCAGTGCAGACACACCAAGAGACTTTCGGGCCATTGATGGTTCTGCTGGACCCAAGTAGTTAGAGTTCCTGGAGTGCTCTCCCCTCCCACCACCTCATCCCCAACCAGAACAATATCCCTGTACTTGACCTCATGGTCCAGATTTGTGGCTCTGACTTATGAGAGCCCATTATGCAGGGCAGTCCCTGGATATTTGCACCTGTGAGATGGGACCTTTATAATTTCCAAGGACAAAGTGGAGCAAGAGGAACAAAAGGAGACAGCTGTCTGTACCTTGCGTGATAATCAATTTCAGGAGAACTATTCTCTGATAACAAGAAGTAATTTTTGCTTAGGAAGCAATCTCTGAGCTTTCATTTCTCTGGCCTCAATCTATATTACCTATTGATTTGCAGGCTCCAGCATATCAGCTATTTTACGTGAATTCTGTTCTATTTTAAAAATCAGCAATATAGTTTGGATACTGGTTGGGCATCGCTTGTGTATATGAGCATTGTATCTGGGAATGCAGAGCTGAGAATGCTTGCTTTTAGATTAGCCAAGTGACCTCAAGCCACATGGAAATTATTCCCTGGTCATTTATTCTTAACCTCTATGGCCTTCTATCATTCTGATTTCCCATAGGTATGATAGACATTGATTCTGGTTACAATTTAAGGAGAATTAGGAAAGCTCCTTCATTTCTTCTTATACTTGCTGACTTCCTAGAAATATTCTTCCAAACAATGCTAGAAATACCACTCCAATCAATCTATCAATCAATCAATGCCATAGTTTTTGAATGGGGCCCAAAATAGTCCCTCTATATTAATGTAGTGCCACCTTAGTGCAAGGTCCAAGATGTAAGGCTAGGGAGCCTACTGTAAGGACTGAAACCAATCTCCAATACCAATCTCCAGTACAGGAATCTGAACTATCACAGGAGTGTGTTACCAGGTTTCGTTGGCCATTTAACAATCTGGTCCTTTGGGTCACACATCGAACTCTCTCTGTGTTTCTCATTTATTACATAGGAACCTATCAGATTCTCTCTTTACTCCTTGTCAAGAGTGGATACCGTTGGTATAACAGGGAGCAGGAAGACCATGAAAAAGAAAACAAGTGGAGAGGAAAGGGAATGGCCTCCACAAATAGGGATTCACACCAGTTGTGGGCTGAAGCAGTTTGATAAAATAAAAGACCAATAGGGTGATAGAAAGAGCACTGAACTAATTGCCAAACGCTGAGGAACTTAGAGAACCAGTGTTGTGATTTTGGACATGGCATTTAATGTTTGTTTATCTCCATGCATCCAAAAACTGCAAAGTAGTGTGAAACTGAATTAAGGAAGCCTCATCTAAAATGGGTTGGGAGGTGGGCAGAGAGAGCTCTCGCACCCTACCATGCCTGGAAGCCCTTTGCCAACCCCACCAGGAAAAGACACACCTTGTACGTTCTCAACAGGAAGAAGTCTACACTTGGCAACCCCAGCTGGAGGAACAAAGATTTCTCCTCCCCCTGCAGCAGCCCAGCCAACGAGAGACTGTCACAACTCAGCCAATAAAAAGTCACTATTATTCCAGGTCCCAGTTTACTCCAATGGACCTTTTGTTTGTAACAGCCCCATCCCACTTTCCTCCATAAAAAAGCTTTCCTCTCCTTTGTCCTCCAGACTCACCCATGGTTTTGTCGTACCCTGCATGCCTGAGTTGTTATTCTCTGTTATTCCAGAATAAACTCATTAAAGTAACTGACAGTTTTATTTTTGAGGTTAACAGCACTATGCTTGCCCTGCCTACCTCCCTTACTGATTGTGAGGCCCCCATTTATATTTTTGAAGACTCTCAATGAGCAGACGATACTCCAGGAAGGCATTTGACGGTTGTCATGGATTTATAAGCATGCATAAATTGTGCCTCCAAACCTATTGGGAAAGAAGTTGGGTACAAAAAAGTACATAGAACTGAATTAATATTTGTGAGACGTATCAAGTAGAGGAACTTCTGCTCGACAATTCTGCCCGATAGCAATCCTGACACTGCTCTAACAGAAATGAGGATATCCCAGTCGGCTTACTTACTGGCAAAAGAAGGTGGTCGGTCCAGATCACATCAGTCTATGATTTGCAACAGTTTGGGTTTCTTGCTGGTTACTTCCCTGTTGAGCAACACTTCTCTGGAAACACAAGATCCTACAATTCAGGCAAGACAAGGTCAGCTGAATTCAGAGCTCCTACTCGATTCCTTTTGTTTCCTTCCACATCAACATCCACAATTAGCTGTTCATTAGCAAGATTGGCACATTTTTACATCGTCTTTTGAATAAATATATATTTACCCAAGAAGGAATTAAGGTATAGTCCTGGACATTATGACTAACGCTTTTTACTATGTGTTTTCAATTTTAATCAACGCAAGTAATCGCATGATCAAATAATAAAAAAAAATAGCGGTAATATTTGAGCGCCTTCTTTATTCCAACTACTATGCTAAGAATTATATGTATACTATTTCACTAAATTCTAATAGTGAAACTGACAGTGTTTGCATCTCTACCGTAAGAAAGTGAAATTTAAGATGAAACCACGTGCACAAGATTGCATCACCATAGTGGCACATCCAGGATTCTGATCCATCTTTGATTCCAAATTCAGGAACTTGATCCCTTTGCTCTCCTATCTGCACCTAAGGGCACCTACAGTGAGGAAGGTGTGCTGTGTACTGGGGATGGCAAGATGAATGGAGTAGTATCTGTCCTCATCAAGCCCCATATAATGTTTGGATGAATGTTATAAAAGCTATTACTGAGAGGCCCACATGACTGAAATGAATGATTACCATAATAGTTTTTCATAGAAATAAAACGTTTTTACAAATTGAGGGGGAAATATCCCCTTTAGTTTTTTACATTGGGAAATCTAAATCATTCCGTTTTGATGTTTTTAATTTTAATTCCAGTAGAGCTAGCATGCAGTGTTATATTAATTTCAGGTGTACAATATGGTGATTCAGCAATTCGATACATTACTCAGTGCCCATCGTGATAAGTGTGCTCTTAATTACCTTTACCTATTTTACCCATCCCCCACCCAAACCATCAGTTTGTTCTCTAGGGTTAAGAGTCTGTTTCTTGGTTTGTCTCTCTCTCTCTTTTTCCCCCCTTTGCTCATTTGATTTATTTCTTAAATTCCACATATGACTGAAATCACATGGCATTTGTCTTTTTCTCTGAGTGACTTATTTCACTTAGCATTACATCCATTTTTAAGCAATAAAAGTGATAACAGAATATGTGGTATATCTCAGCTTCAGTAAGGTATCAAGCAATGTTTCATAAAATCTTTGAAGGAGAGTTGTAGAAATATAATGTAAATGGCAGTATAGTATGGAGAATTCAGAATGGATTGAGCCCCCATATTAAAATGTATTGACTAATGGTCAAGGTCAAGGTGGAGTGGGGTTGTAGGGATAAGCTCCTGGGCTCTGTCATTGCCCTGACCTATTCATCTCTCTTAACAATACCTTGGATCATTGATTTGTTTAGCACATAACAAATCTCTGAATGGCATAAGATATTGACAAATTACTGATGCATTGTATTAAAACTAAACAAGGTGATCATCATTAAAGATAATGTAAAGCCTTGGATTTAGGTTCAGGAAGTCAATTACAATTCATACTAATCACAGCCCAGAAAAGATTTTAAAAAATCTTTATTTATTTTTGAGAGAGATAGAGAGACAGAATGTGAGCAAGGGAGGGGCAGAGACAGGGAGACGCAGAATCTGAAGCAAGCTCCAGGCTCTGAGCTGTCAGCACAGGCCACCCAGGCACCCCCAGCACAGAAAGGATTTAAATGTATGGTCTACCCCAACAAAAGAATATGGCTCCTAGTAGTGCAGATGTAACCTTAGACTGTATTAATAGAAATGTTCTGTTCAGATCAAGGAAGATAAGTTTCAGGGTATTCAGCATCAGTTGTACTTTAAAAAAATATTACAACAGTTCCAGGGGTTTTCTTTTAAATGAGGTATTGACCAGGCTGTAAGAGGCAACAGAGACAACATTTTTTGAGGACCTAGTATGTACCAGATTGTCATAGACTCTAAGTCTAAAGTTCTCTTTTGGCCAGCAAAAAGAGCAGATGCAGGATTAAAGCCAGAGATGGCTGATGTCCGGGAAAAGACAAGAGCCCCGAATAAGGGTCCTTGCCCCGTATTTATTCAGATCAGAAGGCTTACAAACGTGATGGGCATGTACAAGGAGACAAACTGGGAACATTAACTTGGGGACGTGAGTGAAAAAGGGGGTTTTGAAGATATACAGTGTTTGGGGTTTGGGTCAATATAAAACAAAATCCTGGCACCGGGCAGATGGGCAGATGGTGGTTAATGGCAGAAGTGAGGCAGCACCTCTGTCTATGTTAGCTAGCCTAGGGGATGAGACAGGTAGGGGAGTAACCTCAGGGTTGACAAGGCACCTTTTCTTTTGTTAACCATCTCCCCTCTGGGCTGCTTTGCCTGCAGCCCAGTGGTCCAAAGTCCAATTCACCAATTTACCTAACCTGGCCCTATCCTCCTGTGAAAGCAGCTTTTCTGCTAAACTGTACTAAATTGGGGGTGCTTCCACCCTGAATATCTAATCTTGTTTATTTCATTCACCTGTGTATTGGGCACCTTTGCGCCATTCCTATTTTAGGCCTTGGCCTCTCTCCCTCTATTCTGGGGGCTCTGCACCCCCTCTCTATTTTGGGGTGCCCTTGCACCTCCCTATTCCTGGCACCTTCACGCCTTCCTATTCTTGGAGTGCCAATCTGGTTTACCCAAACTTGGGTGTGAGCATTTTATGACTTTGTATTTCTTTATGCCTTGTTAACCCATTGGTGCAAGCCCAGGGGATTCCTAAGCTTATTCTCCCTTGTTCCCCTTTTTCGTTTTCTTGGTTCTTTTAGCTTCGTGTTCGAGGACCGTCATGACGAGCTCCTGGTCCTTCTTTTGCTTTTGGATGGCTTGAAGGGTGATTCTATAAAGACATACAAAGAGGCACAGTAGGAGGATTCTGTTCCCCATAGTTATCCAGAATTTGGGATGGGTGCTAGCCATAAGTGAGAAAGGATTTAGGTCGTGCCACATTTCCCAGGAATCAGCTCATTCATTTTTAAGCTGATCCTCTGCATATTGTAGCTGTTGGCACGATGTCCTATCTAAATCTTCCATATTGTCAGAGAGATGGGAAGAAAAGACACTGTGAAGGTGTGTCTGGACACCATCCCAAACTTGGGAGTGGTTATAAGGAATGCGAGTCATGCAGATATGCTGGTAGTTAGGGTCCCAGTGCAGTTTAGAGTGGAGGAACAAGGCCTCTTGTCTCTTTCCAGTAAATTCCATTGCAGCCTCAAGAGCTTCAAGATGGGCCAAAACTTGGCTACCAATGGAAGTTTGGCTTACAAATTCTCTGGTTGTGTTGGCCATAAATTTGTTAAGGACATGGGCTGTCTGGATAGTATGATGCAGGCTGATTCCAGCTACAGTGGCAGAGGCGATAATCCCTACTGCTGCTAGGATGCCCCTGATTAACAGGCCAACAAATCTTTTCCACCTTGCAGCAGAGTGCCAGTGTCAAACAAGCTTGGAAAGTGCACCTAGTCCTGATCGATGCATATAGGGTTCAGAGCTATTAACAGGAACCCAGGCTAAGACGCGCTAAGTACTAATAAAGAGGAGATGTTTAATTGGGTGATGTTATTATTACTTACACAGGACATAAACCAGCCCTGAGAGATAGAGATATTATGATTATTTCCTAGTTGTTGGATCTGTAAGGTGGAGGTAGCAAAGAGAACGTAGGGAGAATGCGCGCAAATAGTGGTCCGTGTAAATTGTCTATTGTGCAGGGAGGCCCCAATTAGGAGGTTAATATGTCGTTTTACGTAAATTTCGCCATGGCTAATAAGACGAGTGAAGAAGGGAAGACCCAGCTTCCAAATATTAACAAGCCAAGGTCCTTTTACTTTCCCTTTATGTGCAGAAATTATAGGGCCAGATAAGCCTACTAGGCTGGCCAAAGGGTATGGTCTTATTGGAGTATTTGTTTCACCATGTCCTCTAGGACCGCTGTCAATAATGGTCCAATTACCCCAGTGAAGATTATGCTCCGTCTCTCCATAACAGGTTGTCCAGGGAATGATGTTCCAGGGGTGGTCTGAATATTTGAGACTGGAGCAAGCCACAACATTAAGAGTGTGAGATATACTTGTTTTTTGAGGTATATCAAAGCTTGTAGCTGAGAAAAAGGTAAGATTGTCTGGCCTTGTAGAGGTTTTGGGCTGTATATGTAAAAGCCAGTTGATTTTTATTTTAAGGCAAGCGTATAAGTTGTTGAGTTTAGTAACACACACAGGAGGTGCTGGAGGAAGCCACCATTGAGGTCTTGGCACATAAAGCCAATGCTCTTGTTCCATTTGGAAGGGCGGGTTAAGATTGGCTCCTTCCATGAACTCTGTCATTATTGCTAATAGGAATATCCCGGGCTTGAGTGTGAAGCTATCAAATAGAGGTGGGTTAAGGAGATGAGCCCAATATGAATACTGAGCTTGGCCTGGACAAATGAGGGCAAGGAGTAGAATTAGGCTTACACATATTGAATTTTTGTTAATGGCAGAAACTATAGCCATCAGATGTGAATTAGGGGTATACGCAATATCATTGTGTTGTAAGAGGATGCTGACCTGGTTAGATGGGCATTTAAGGCTTCCCCATATTCTATCAGGGACAAGGACTTGTGTTTGTAGAGTGGCTTCAGGATGAGGAGTCCACGAAGAGGCTTCTTCCATGTTGAAGAGAGGGGCCAGTAGCCGCTCACTCAGAGTCATGGTTCATGGTCTGGCAGTCTTGGTTCACTGTAAGATATTCTGGGGGTCTCCATGTTGCCATGGTAAGGCTTTACCAAAAGTGAGGGAATCCACAGAAGTCCGGAATCTGAAAGAACACAAGCATATCCTCTACCCCAGGTGAGAAGTTGAGTGGGTGCAGTCCGGGTGGGCCCCCCTTCACAGGTTTTGCATAGCACCATGGGGTGAGAGGGTTTATCTGACTTGGAAGAATGTAACTTAGCTGCAGTTAGTCCTTGAGTGTTGGGATTTAAAAAGTTAAGAGTAATCCTAGCACGATCAAGAAGGAGCTGAGGTTGCAATGCAGACAACCAGGGGTATCTCCCCCTTTTTGTTTTTTCACATGTTTTTAAGAGTAATATATGCTCATTATACAATTGTTTGGCCTTGTGGATTATAAAGAATGGGTAATTCCAACCAAGGCTTACGTAAAACAATTTAAAAGGGCATGTTGTCCTGTTGTTTTACCCGTTTTGTTAAAATTCCATTTATTTATTTATTTATTTATTTATTTATTACCATTAACAAAAATGTATTTTTTCTGTGGTTGTTGTAGGATGCACTCATTTTACTTTTGCTCAGCAGTAACATACATATTGATCATTGGCCGTTGAGGGAGGGAGCTAAAGGGCCAAACTCAAGGTCTATTCCCCTTTTTTCAGTAATGTTCATATAAATATGTTTTAGCCATGTGGATATCCATTCGAGACATACAATGGGCTAAGTTTAGTAAAATGGCTTCCATGTATCTTAGTAAAAGCACTTTATATATTATCCATCCCTCATATGGCAGAGGCATCCATTCTTTTGCCAAACAGAACAACACAAACGAGGATTCGGAGGCTGGCACCAAGAGTATTGCCATCATTTCCCCAGCCTCTGGACCAAAGGAGGAAGAATTTTAATCTTAACCCTGTGTACTTTTAAAATCCATTTATCTTAACCTTGGTCCATTTTGACCACACATAAAATTCCTTTTTAAAGATTTTCCTTCACGAACCTTCTACAACTTTTCTTTGCATTTAGATTTTGTCCCAAGCCATTTTTCTCCAAATAAGCAGTCTCGTTTAGGACAAAATTACTTTCTTTTACCTTCAACAAAAATATATTACCATTTCTTATATCTTTCTTTTATATCTCCCACTTTCCTACATACAGAGTTTCTTTTGTTATTTTATGTTTTAACTACATGTAGTGTTATGCCCAGAATTCGTGATCCCCAAAGACCACTAGGGAGCCGAGTCCGATGTAAAAGAAAAAGAGCCTTTATTCGAGCTAGCTCGAGCTCAATCCCCTACCTGCACCGACTCAGCGGTGAGATACCAGGGAGAGAGAGCGAGTTTCAAAAGGACAAAGGTTTTATTGGGGCCTAGGGGCAGTTGGTGAGATAATGGGTGTGGCCTCAGCCGATTGGCTGGGGAAGGGTCCTCCTGTTAGGCAGGTGAAGGGGGGGGGTTACCCAAGGGGAGGAGGTGTGGTCAAGGTGAAGGACACAGAACAAGATGGAGTCAGCCGGCATAGGCCCGCCCTTTCAGTAGCAGAACTTTAACTCTTAGAAACCTTAGTCTCCAGTGAAAAAAGTAGGTAGTAACCAATTGTGAACTGTCTGTTGTATTAGAAAATTTTTTTAGGTGGTACACTTATGAATCCATTAAGCATAAAGTATGGATTTAACAGTTCCAAAAATCCTTAGTTGTTTTTGTTTTTGTTTTGCAGCAAGTCAAAAGCACAGACCCATATCTAGTAATTAGTGTTTTAGCTTTTCACCGTGTAGATACCCAACGAATTTATTTCATTTATCATGCAAGCAAAATTTTAACATCTTAGGTTACCAAAGACCCTGAAAGCTATCTTAACAATTACTCGAGAAAACTATGAGGCAAACAAAGTTAACCATTACTTTAAGGCAACCTTTTGTTAACAGATTGGAACAGAGATAACATGAATTTATTTGACCATTAGTAAACCTTAGTAGAATAAAGTTTTATATTTAATGCTGATAACTTTAAAGACAGACCCAACAAACTGAAATTAGTTAACACCAAATATGTTTCATTTATCATTTAAATCCTGGGAAGTTTGTTATAACCTTAGAAAGTTATTATAAAGCACATCCTAAATGGGATTACAAATCATTACAAATCTTAAAAATTTATTTAACCACCATGGCAATAAAAGATCCTAAAGGCAAATGTATAGCGTTATATAGTTGTCAGCGAAACTTAGCACCTTTAACATTGAGAAGTTTTAACTAAGCAATTAAAGACCTGATAAAGATGAAACCTAAAGCTTTGGTTTTTCGGCAGACAAGAAAGACAAAACCCTTTGTTTACATTGTCTGATCAAAAGCAGAATAGTCCAAGAAAACTTTGCTTTTTGAACAGAGAGAAATGCTTTTAAAAGCAGAATTTTAACCTTATACCAGTGTACATTTAGAATTTTATTCATCTCAACTTTAGTAGAATAAAGTTTTATAATTTAAAAGACATGCCTATCTTAATAATGTTCTACCTGTGTCCCCTTAAAAATCTACCACTGTTAATTTTTCCCGTGGCACCAGTGAGGAAATTTAAAGTTTAAGGAGTTTCAGTTTGTTGTTGTTTGTTTGTTTGTTTGTTTGTTTGTTTTTTGCCTTTTGACAGGGTGGGGAGGGGAGTGCTGTCTGAGGCTTTGAAGAGTCAGATGTGCAGGCCGCACCCCAGGTGCAGAAGCGGGAGGAGGGGGAGAGAAGGCAGCCAGAGGAGGGGGAGAGAAGGCAGCTGAGGTGAGGTGGCTCCACAGCCTAGAGGCCTGGAGGCAGACAGAGGCCCAGAGAGCAGAGAAAAGAGTTCACGTGGTCCTTAAGTCTGTCAGCTCAGGTAGATGAGCAGATCCCGATTTTGGTTTTGTTTTGTATTATTTGTTTTGTTTTGTTTTGATTTGGTTTTCCACTAGTGAATTAGGCGGTCCATGTCGGGCCTGAGAAGACAGGGAAGTTCCCCCAAACAAAAGGAGTTTCAGCAGCTGCTTGGGAATATTCCTTAAAATCTCTATCCCGAGGTAGACTAGCCAGAGACAGTTGGCTCTAAGCATCATAGTACTTAATCCAGGGAAGGAATGAGGGAGAAGCCCTCACGTATAGTTAGAGTAACCAGAGTGTATAGGAAGAAACAGTGAGAGAGAGAGTTAGAGTCCCCAATATTAGGGATGCCCTCTGTAAAATCCACCACACTATTTCATGGTGTTGCTTTGCTGACAATGATTGGAAGCTGGGCTCACTGCCTTGGTTGGGAATCCTGCCCTGTGTCAGACAGTTGTTTAAAAGACACCGGAATAGCAGCGGCAAAGTTCTGCATAGCACTAGTCACGCAAACATCATGAAACTCTTGGGCACAGACAGCATACTGGGCTGGGCTCCGAATGATGTTCATAAGAGAGCCCCAGTCCCAGGCACACACAGAATGAGTGCCATGAATATTTTCTAAAATGCCGATTGTAAAAGGGCTATGAAGGCCATATAGCTGAGCTGCTTTTTGTAATTCCTTTACCATTTGGAAGGGCAGGCCTTCATGGACATATTGTCCATTTTGCTTAACAACAGGAAACAGCTGTAATTTACTGGCCTTATGGGCTTTTTATTTTATTCCATTATTTTTTTTAAATATGAAATTTATTGTCAAATTGGTTTCCATACAACACCCAGTGCTCAAGCCAACAGGTGCCCTCCTCAATGCCCATCACCCACTTTCCCCTCCCTCCCACCCCCCATCAACCCTCAGTTTATTCTCCGTTTTTAAGTCTCTTATGGTTTGGCTCCCTCCCTCTTTTTTTTTTTTCCCCTTCCCCTCCCCCATGGTCTTCTGTTAAGTTTCTCAGGATCCACATAAGAGTGAAAACATATGGTATCTGTCTTTCTCTGTGTGACTTATTTCACTTAGCATAACACTCTCCAGTTCCATCCACGTTGCTACAAAAGGCCATATTTCATTCTTTCTCATTGCTTATGGGCTTTTTTAAGGCACTTTTGTATTGGGGTAAGGACCTTATCAGAGCCTGTTGATGAGGTTTTCAGAGGCTTGATATCAATATCGTCCCACCCTTTTGGGAGAGGGGGAGTATCTTCGCGTTGTAAAGGAGCCAGAGGCACAATCTGAGTATGGGGGAGTGAGGTTTTTCCTCCTTTTTAGATAACTCTGCATCTTTGTATGCACTGTCCAAGCTCAAGAGGGGAAGGGCAGTGCAGACAATGGACCAGGTGAGGATTACTTTAGGGGGGACATTAGCCTCTTTAGAATACCTGGCCTTCATTGTTTTTTCTACTCATTCCCACACTTCAAGATCATAAGTTCCTTGTTCTGGGAACCAAGGGCAATTTTGTTGGACAGCCAATAATCTAAGGAGAGCCTTATAATTTAGAATAGCCCCTGCTGTCTCTCCTAGGGACTGAAGAATTCGAATATAGCACTTTTGTAGGGAGTCAGGGGCTGGGGAGGGAGCCAGGGAGTTTCCCATGGGAGATCTCTCAAAAAGTTCCGTGGTAGCGAACCCTAATATAATTTCCCTTTATCCCTTACCTCGTCAGGTAGAGACTGTACCCAGTGCGTTTTTTTTTTTTTTTCCCTTGGAGCTCCTTTACTGTTCCGCGGTGTCCTGCAGTCGAGGTGTCGCACCTCCTAGCAACGTCGGCTCTCTGCCCACATTGGCCCATAGTCCCCTTCCCTTCAGTCACGTTGGGATCACCATCTGTCGTAGACTCTAAGTCTAAAGTTCTCTTTTGGCCAGCAAAAGAGCAGATGCAGGATTAAAGCAAGAGATGACTGGTGTCCAGAAAAGACAAGAGCCCCGAATAAGGGTCCTTGCCCCATATTTATTCAGATCAGAAGGCTTACAAACATGATGGGCGTGTACAAGGAGACAAAGAAACTGCTAACGGTAACTTGGGGACGTGAGTGAAAAAGGGGGTTTTGAAGATATACAGTGTTTGGGGTTTGGGTCAATATAAAACAAAATCCTGGCGCTGGGAAGATGGGCAGATGGTTGTTAATGGCAGAAGTGAGGCAGCACCTCTGTCTATGTTAGCTAGCCTAGGGTATGAGACAGGTAGGGGAGTAACCTCAGGGTTGACAAGGCACCTTTTCTTTTGTTAACCATCTCCCCTCTGGGCTGCTTTGCCTGCAGCCCAGTGGTCCATAGTCCAATTCACCAATTTACCTAACCCGGCCCTATCCTCCTGTGAAAGCAGCTTTTCTGCTAAACTGTACTAAATTGGGGGTGCTTCCACCCTGAATATCTAATCTTGTTTATTTCATACACCTATGTATTGGGCACCTTTGCACCATTCCTATTTTAGGCCTTGGCCTCTCTCTATTCTGGGGGCTCTGCACCCCCTCTCTGTTTTGGGGTGCCTTTGCATCTCCCTATTCCTGGCACCTTCTCACCTCCCTATTCTTGAGGTGCCTTTGGACACCCCTATTCTTGGAGTGCCAATCTGGTTTACCCAAACTCAGGTGAGAGCATTTATGACTTTGTACTTTTTTATGCCTTGTTAACCCATTGGTGCAAGCCCGGGGGATTCCTAAGCTTATCCCCCACACCAGGTAAGGTGCTAGGTGTCATCCAAACCCACAATATCCCAGTGAAGCCCTTTTAAAGAAAATGGCAGCAAATGAACGTCAGAGAGTTTCATAAGTTGTTTGCAGTAAAGCTGAGATTTGATCTCAGATTGATGTAATTCCAAAGCTCATATCCACACTACTACACCAGGCTCTTAGAGGGCACTACTCACAGAAGGGAACAATGTGTGGATGGGAATGAGCTGATATGGGTAAGAGTAGAGAAGTAAATTAACATTTATTAGGCATCTACTATTATCTAGACATTTTACATCCATTGCCTCAATTAATACAATAACTCAATGAACTAGGGATTATCACATCTCCATTTCAATGTGAGAAAACTGAGGTTCAGAGGGCTAAATATCTCCCTCAAGAGCATCTAATGCAGAAGTAGTAGAGTCAAGATCAGGCTACTCATTTGTTTGATTCAAGGACTGTAGTTTGCCATAATTTCCCCAACTTTAGATACTACACATGGCGTCTATATTGATTTTGCCCAATTTGTGTATCCGTTTTGTAATTTACTTAAATTTTCAAGAAGTCTCACTTTTTAAAACTTTAACTAGAGAACTGTGTACAAAACCATAAGTGAGAAACCAGCCAAATCTATAAAAGAAAAACCAGCACCCCTTGCCATAAACAAGAAGAAACCATAAACATAAATACATTATAAACAAAATAATGTTGGATTCTACCTAGATACTGTTGCCTTTAGAAGGTTCTAACTCTGCAGTCTCTCTCTTTGTTAAAAAGGGGAAACCTGGGGGGTTACTAAGCCTTTCAGTACCATCCTGAGAAGGTCTTCTTGACTTAGGAAGGATTGAAAAATTCAAATGGAAGTAATTTTCTCACTATAATTATATATAATTCAATGCTGTTTATGCAGTGTCTGTGAGATAGCTAAAATCATCTCATGACCCATCATCTAAACACATCTTATGTTCCACCCATTGCTAATATCCTGTATTTTTTAATATACTCTTTATTTACAATTCTTAATTGCCTTGAGGAATAGTGGAATGATGAACATGGTAGGGAAAAAAGGCTAGGACAATCACCACCATTTTCAAATCCTGGAGGGGTGACATGTGGGATAGAAGTGATTTCTTCTTTCTTAATCAAGAAAGTCAAACTACGACAAATTATGTGACATTTTGAAATGCAACCTCCAGCTCGAAGTTTACTTTGAAATGTAACTTCCAGTAGCTTAAAGATCACTAGACATTTAAGATCCTATGGCTGAAGATTTTATTCTAGACAAAGATTTCCAACCTCAGACCTAGTGACACTTTGGATGGATAACTCTTTGTGGTGGGGGCTGTCCTGTGCATTGTAGGGTGTTTAGCAGCCTCCCAGGTCTCTACCCACTAGATGTTTGCAGAACCTCCCACTGTGACAGCCAAAAATGTCATGAGACACTGCCAAATGCCCCCTAGGGAGCAGACGACTCTTGGTTGAGGATCACTGCGCCAGACCCACTTCTCTCCATGTATATCTACTCTTCTGAGACAGGAATCAATAAGAAGTTTTGAAAAGATTTATATCTCATGTGTATTTTTACCAGTGTACTGGATGCATCTAACAAACATCTATTGAGTATCTACAATATGCCAGATGCTGTGTTAAGCCCTGTGGCCACAGTGGTAAAGGAGACAGACCCAGTCCTCAGAGCTCTGTGGTGGGTGGATGGGGTTGCAGGGGTTGAGGGGAGAAGAGGCAGCCCTATGTATGGTTTAGCAATGCTAACACATCTGCCTATTTACACCACTATCTTGTGAACTTCTTAAGGGTGAGAACCATGTCTTTTTACTCTTTTGATTCCCAGGGCCCAACTGAAGGCCTAGAATATAGTAGGGGCTCAACAAATGTTTGCTGACTAAATGAATGAGAGCATAGGGCATTGGCTAAGGGTGGGAAGTGGCAACTTACCCAGCTCATTGAACAACAACAACAGCAAAATCAACCATATTTAATTACTGAGAAAGGAGGATAATTTATAGAGTTAAGTCTTTGTTAGGTCTTATGAAACACTGATATCACGGCACCTTTCCATGAGTTTCATCATATGTTGTTTTTATGAGCATAGCCCCCTATCCTAATACCCTGAGGTATATGAAAAAAAAAAAAATGCAAACCACGCATAGCCTGCCATTCCTCTTCCTAGCACTTTATCTTAAGATTAATAAGTAAAGGATTGCCTGGGAGGCTCAATTGGATAAGCATCTGACTCATGATTTCAGCTCAGATCGTGATCTCACAGTTTGTGGGACTGAGCCCTGCATCAGAGCCTGCTTGGGATTCTCTCCCTCCCTCTCCCTCTGCTCCTCCCCGGCTAGCGCATGTGTGCGCGCCCTGTCTCTCAAAATAAATAAATAAATAAATAAATAAAGCATTAAAAAAATTTTTTTAATTAGAAAAAGATTAAGAAGTAAATATTTGACCCTCAGAAATGATCAAAGCAGGGCTTCTTGTGGTGGCTCATTTGAACCAAAATTTTGCAGCTTTACTAGATTTTATTACCAACTTCAGGTTGGCGTGAAGGATAGGTAAAGACAGTGAAGATTAATGATCAGATTGACATTGTCATGCTATGTATTTTAGGCCACTGAAATAACTATATCAATATATTCCATATCTAGAAATGACTATAATTTCCATAATGTAAAGTGCATGGCAAATGGAGAAATTCCTATTGGTATCACAAATCATAAATGGCTTTTTTTCTAAGTCATGGGAGCTGAACTGTGACTCAGATCTGTGTCTTCATGTCCTTCTAAGGTAAGGGCAGTACATAAATAAAAATTAAGAGTAGTTCTACTATGTACTTTAATTTAATTTAAATTTTTTTTTTGAGATTTTATTTTTATGTAATCTCCACACCCAGTATGGGGCTTGAACTTACAACTCCAAGATCAAGAGTTGCGTGCTTTTCCAACGGAGTCAGCCAGGTGCCTGCCTATGCACTTTATTTTTAAAAGGTCCCTTACACTTGTCGTTCTTAGCGTGAGGACAGGGACCATACCATACTTATTTTTATATCCTGTACAACACATGGCACATTATCTTCCCTGTGGTAAGCACAAAGTTTGTTCAGGGAAGATAAAACATGTTGTAATTATTTCAAGTGCATCATGTATTCCATTATACTTTTGCAATATTTATGCCTCTTATATTTCTTTTTTTCTTTTTTTAGTGTTTTTATTTATTTTTGAGAGAGAGAGAAAGGGGGGGCAGAGAGAGGGAGACACAGAATCTGAAGCAGGCTCCAGGCTCTGAGCTGTCGGCCCAGAGCCTGATGCAAGACTTGAAATCATGAACCCTGAGATCATGACCTGAGTTGAAGTCGGGTGCTTAACCAACTGAGCCACCCAGATGCACCACATGCCTGTTATATTGCTAATTATGTCCGCACTTACCATTTCACTGAGTTAAATTAATAACTTTGAGTAGAGAAACTAGTACTCATCACACCTTAATAAAATCTGCTGTTTTTGCCACCCAGAATCCATTCGCCTTCTATAGGACACTTTATCTCAATTTGTCTAAATAACTACCCCCTTCCCCACATTCAGCTCCTGTGCTTGATGGAGCTTGTGACTCAGGTCATGACATCGCATTTTATGTTGGTCTGTTCCACTGATGGTTTGAGGAAAAGACATTGGCTTAATTGGGGTAAATAAGGAAAAAAATGAGTTTTTGTGTTGGGTTTTCCTGGAATTTGGGAAACATGTTGCTTAGTTTTGCCCTTACTTGAATTTGAGAGAGTATAAAGTCTACAGTGGTTGCTGCCATCGAGGAGAAAGATGCCAGAGAATGGAAGGAGGGAGAACGAGTGAGAGAGAGATGGAGACACATACACAGAGAGAGAGAGAGAGACAGGAGGGTAGCACCACTGGCTGCTTTGGCATTGATTAACCTGCAAGCAAGCTGTGCCACAAGGTAGTGTGACCATGGATTTTTTTGATTGTGTGAGGCTGTATATTCTCTCTTGGCTTAATCCATTTGACCTCATCTTCTACCACTTTCAGCCCATAGTCTCATACATTTTTTCATTTTCTTCATTTCATGGAATATTCTAGTATTATGTACACTACAGCAATTTTAATGCTCCAGAGGGAAAACTGAATGGGTCTGCATTGGGGGTGGGGGGGCTAATGTATATAATGTAACATTAATTCCTTTAATATTTACTGAGTCATTATGTTCCATTGCACAAGGGATTCTGAAAACACAAACCAAACTTATAAAAGCAACAGCAAAAATTGCTTCTCCCCCTCCCATGAGGGCTAGTTTTTTGTCACAAATATAATTAGTGGCTTTTGCATGTCATATGGAAGAATATTCCGTAAATGACAAATTCTTTCATTTATGCATGATATTAAAAATCATCCCTTTAGAAATAAGCATAGAGAAAGGAATTTTTGGCTGTTACAGTTTCTGAAATATGTTTAATTTTACGTATTTAAATAACACCATAAGAATTCCTCAGGGGTGCCTGGGTGGCTCAGTCAGTTGAGCCTCGAACTTCGGCTAGGTCATGACCTCACGGTTCATGAGTTTGAGCCCCGCGTCGGGCTCTGTGCTGACAGCTCGGAGCCTGGAGCCTGCTTCGGATTCTGTGTGTGTGTCTCTCTCTCTCTGCCCCTCCCCTGCTCTGTCTCTCTCTCTCTCTCTCTCTCTCTCTCTCTCAAAAATACATAAACATTAAAAATTTTTTAAATAAAAAAAAGAATACCTCAGAACTTATTTTTTTCTTTAAAAACACCATTTCTTTGTCATTTAAGTTGGGTTTCAGTTAGTCTTTCATTCCCAGATGAGATTGAGGACACTAATTGTGTAGCTCCTCTAAGGATGATAATATTTGGCTTTCTGCGAGAGTAGAGCTCACATTTGGCATGGCTCCCGTGGCCTCCCCATGCATTCAACAGTGCTCAGTACATCCACTATCATGTGACTAGTGGCAGCCAGTGTCTCCCCAACTCCGGAACCCATGCCAGCTCAGGCCACTTGAGCTGCTCATCGATATCTTTGAGGAGAACCAACCCTCCTCTGTGGTCTCAAGAATTAACACCTAAATAGGATTCATTTCATCCTCTGGGTCTTAGCTGTTCGTGCGGCACGTTAGATGTGTGTAAACTCCTCTAGTTTAAGGTGGAAAAATGGACAACTAGTTCCCAAAATACATGTGAAATCATGTCAATGAGTCTCTGCCATACTTGGGTTTTTATCAACCTGCAGGACCAGGATACTCGGGAGGATTATTCTACAAATTCAAAACTGTGTTCCTTAAGCTATTTTTAACAATTCACAAAGCCTAACAGAATTTGTCCAACTTGAGATAGGTTGCATGGGCTAAATAAAATGTTACATCTGCATTAGGTTTAAATTAATTATCAACGTGATGATACTAGACTGTTCATATTGATGACAAGTTCTGATTGGTAATCAATTTGGTCTTTAATTCATGAAAAATGGGGAAATAATTCATTCAATAGTTACTTGTATCAAGTGTCTATCTTGTCTTGATGAATGTTTTAAAACTTAAGGTTTGAGTAGGAGAAATAAAAAAAAAATGAGTCCTTGAGAATAAAGAAATATGGAACCAGTAGTAAGATGTGAACTTCTATCTATCTTGCACGAGAAGAAACCAAGGCCAGAAGAGGTGGAATGACTTTCCAAGACATCATTGGCTAGTGGCTGTGCTGGATAGGAACCTAGAGATAGTGATTCTATCTAGCACTTATCCCTTGATATTAAATGTTGGATAATATAATTCATGTTGGGCAGAAATGTAGACAGAGTAACAGCAGGTCATTAGTATTTGCTTTGAGCTTGCTGTCATGGAGAGAAAGTGCATAAACTAAACTCTGCTAAGGTACTACCTGATTTTGAGGATCAATCAACAGTATGAGTAGGTGATGGAGATAACCACTTACATGATACTGAAAGCCTTCTATCCAGGAAAAAAAAATCTTCCTGCATGAGCCTGGCCTAAAACCTTATTCGAGAAAGAATTGTGTAAGTTGCATATAGGCAGGACAAGATCTGTTTCACATATTGTCCTATCAACGGTGCTTAGCATAGCATCTGTCCTAATACAGATTTCCAATAAATGCTGAATGGACAAACGGGACAAATATATGGGGACTAGCGCAATATTCTTCTAAAAATCAGTGAAATGAGGACTGAACCACCTCTCTGTTGCCAGGAAATGCAGAAGTGAGACAGTCACAGACATAACTACTGCTACACAGATAAAATAGTTGGGGGGCCAAGGATGCTCCTTTGATGGGAATGCAAACCTGCCTTCTGACTTAAGAACTGGAAAATCGAGATCATTATGATTTGCTATCTTTCAAGTCTTCCTACTCAGAAGAACACAATTTTAAAAGGACTGCATTTATCCCATCTTGGATTTTTGGTGTGCTTTTTTTTTTTTCTTCTGTGAAGCATAACAAGCTTGTCAGAGTTTCCATGGTGAACATGGGGCACCATGGAAACTGATAGATTTAGCTACAAAAGAAGAATAAATAAAATAGGCAGGCATCTATTTCACTGTGCAATGACAACTTCTCTCCTGCCTGGAAGAGGAAAGTGACTTCTCATTTAACCCACCTGTCCTTCACTGTGCCTCATGAAAACATGAGTTATTCGCACTGCATCGTTTTTACTGACCTGTGATGATTGGACTGTTCTTCTCAAGGTCCACTGGCTTCACTTCAGGGTAGATCTGTGTGTCACTGGCAACTGTTGGGAAATCATGTACAATGTGACAGTTGTAAATGACAACCCACAATGCAGTGACGTCGTCATGACAAAATTGAATGGAAAATTCTTTGCAGTTTACTGTATGGAGGCAATGTATGAGAACAACTGGTGTGGAGACCCACGTCCATCCTATACTAACTAGACAGGCACGCCAACCTCGGTTTCTCCATACCTAAATGCTTAAACTTCCTACTCTATAGATTTGTTGTGAGGCTCAGAATAAGGAAGTAGAAGAGAAAGCCTTTTTCAGCAGTCAAGTTCTATCTAGCAGGAGAGATTGAGTAGCTGTGGGTATGATGATACTAATAAAGTGAACAAAATGTAAAACTGATGGTGCTATGGTCCCATCCTTTGCCTCAGGCAGTTAGAGGTTTAGAATATACTGGTCCCTCTCAGTGGTTGTGGAGTTTTGAGACCACTTGGCTCCATTTGAGATAGAAGAAGTGTGATCTTAAGAAAGGAAGCTGTTCAACTTTTCTGTGTGTTTGAAAATTTTCATATGAAATGTTGGAAAACTAAAGAAGTAAAATAAAGCTCTTTCTTAACCTTTACTCCCAATGAACTGATTGCCACTAGCACACGCCCTCTATAGATTTTTTTAATCACTAAAATGTAAGCAATAGAGCCATCACTTGAAATTCAACATTTATATAAGGCTATTGAGTACTTCCTACTGTCCACACACTGTGTTAAGGGGATACAGAGAAAGAAAGGAAGAAGATACGGTCCTTCAGGAGAACACAATCTTCTACTGAAGATAGACTAATAAAAGAATAACGATAATACCCTGCGAACTCAGAGAAGGAGCACTTAGTACTTGAGACAGAGAGGAGGTGTAAAGGCTTTCTAGAGGGAGTTGGGAAGGGGCGATTAGGCTGAAGGATTTAGCCAGGGAGAGTGGGCAGTGGAATAAGGCAAGTGCGGTGTAATGTGGCATTAAGGGCACTTCAGGCAGAGATCGTGAGCAAAGTAGACGCAGAGTATGTGGGATATGGAAGGAGAAGAGCCCAAAGAAGCAGCGAGAGCTTCAGGAAGCCTCCATACCAAGGAGCATCTCCTTTCTTTGGAAAGAAATGATATGTGAGGGTAGGGCTCTGAAAGTGCACACCATTGTTGGATTTCTTTTTGAGAAACTGAATAGTGATACTAGAAAATAGCAGTGAAATGTACATGAATAATAACTTCAGTTCTAATACTGCATGAATATGAATGTGGGCTATCGAAAGAACTGAAGAAAAAAACTGCTATTTCCTTGAGACTTTGGAAGCACAATAAATACCATCGGTCACATGCTTTGCCTGGCCAGGCAATAGTCATATTAACCAGAAGCTGTCTTGTGATGGGCTTGGTCTACGTTTCAAAGGTGAATATGAAAGTTCTGCGCTCCTTTCTTCCTTCAAACTTCAGTGGCCTTGAGAACATTTTCGTGGGGAAGCCCAGATGAGAGTCAAAACTGCAGGGGGACCAGCAGCGTAAAAGATGAGGATGGAGAACAGATGAGATTAGTTGGGAAGCCAAAACTTCCCGAACCTGGCTGAGCTGAGGGTACTGGATCCCAAGCACAGGCCCTACACCTTGGCTGGGAATTGGAGCAGAAGTCAGTACTGCTTGGAAGACATAATCCCTGAGGAGTGCTGGTGTTAGGTACACTCCTTCTATTTAAAAAAATGTTCTTAAATGTGTATTTATTTTTTAGAGAGAGACAGAGAGACAGAGAGGCAGAGTGTGAGCAGGGGAGGGGCAGAGAGAGAGGAAGACAAAGAATCCGAAGCAGGATCCAGGCTCTGGGCTGTGAGCACAGAGCTCAACGCGGGGCTCGAACTCACAAACCATGAGATCGTGACTTAGCCAAAGTCGGCAGTTTAACTCACTGAGCCACCCAGGTGCCCCCCCCCACCCCATTCCTTCTATTTAAGATTAACTGTATTTAAAGCTACACAATCATTACTCATTCCAGAAGCCACACATAACGATGTCAACAAACATCAAAACAAAATTCCCTAGCAATTCCATTACCTCCACAGAATGACATCCATTGTTTTGGTATACCTTTTAAATTCTAGCATATACGCCTATAGGCTTTTCATGACTGTAACCATAGCATGAATGACGTTTTTATTTTATTTTATTTTATTTTATTTTATTTTATTTTGAGAGAGAGGGAGAGAGAGAGGAGAGATCAAGTGGGGGAAGAGCTGAAGGAAAGGGAGAGAAAGAGTCTTAAGTAGGCTTCATGCCCAGCACCAAGCTACTCTCGGGGCTCCATCTCATGACCTTGACAATCATGACTTGAGCTGAAGTCAAGAGTCAGACGCTCAAATGACAGACCTACCCAGGCACCCCATAAATGATATTTTAAAAAACTTACCATCTTCTATGTAATTGCCATGTGGCTGTTTTAAATATTTCCTTGCTTTTTAATAACTGCATAATATTCCACTAAACTTGTCTCTATTGTTGGTCACTCAGGTTGCTTTCATTACAAATAACATATTAGCCGTATCTGTTTTAGGGATCCAGTACCTCTTCTGGAAACATTGAATGGACTCCTTTTTTACACGAAAATCCTGACATTTTCTTCACTTTTCCTTCTGAGGTTCATATGTATCCAAGCCTGAGTCAAGAGGATGTTTTCACTGTGCTGGCTGTTGGACCTACAGGGAAGGTGTGCGAGTCTGCAGAATCAGGACAAAATGACAGGGACAAAGGGCTAACGTGGCAACCTTAAGAGGCAAGCATGATGCTCTCAGCTTCAGGGCTTCCTAATTCTGAGTCCCTGGTAGGGTGACCAGCCACCTCAGTGTCCTGGTACCACAGTTTCCTCAGGGTGAAGGACCTGAGAGGGGAACGAATCATTTATGTAAACTGGCCCCGCGTCATAATAGCAGCAACTCAGAGAAAGCCTGCTCGTACGCTGAAATGAGAAACCCTTATCCTTTAGGTAAGAGCCACAGTAGATATTTACCTCAGGTTATTGCTCTGCTCCCCCCAAAAAACCATGCATACATTTATTCAGTAAACATGTAAGAAACCCCAGGCACCATTCTAGGCATAAGAGCCCTGGTCTCTGGTTGGCCTGGGTGGCTCAGTCGGTTAGGTGTGGGACCCTTGATTTCAGCTCAGGTCATGATCTCACGGGTTGGTGGGATCGAGTTCTGTGATGAGCTGTGCACTGGCAGCATGGAGCCTGCTTAGGATTCTCTCTCTGCTCCTCCCCACCCCCCAAATAAATAAATAAACATTAAAAAAAAGAGAGAGAGAGAGCCTTGGTCCTGTGGTGCTTCCGTTACTGTGTGTGTGTTTTGCAGGGAGAGGAGCAGAAATCAGTGAAAACAGGCAATAAATGAGGATGGATATGATCAATGCAATGGCAGAAATAAGGTGAATGGAATAGAAACTTTGGGGGTGGGGCGCTGCTGCTCGTTTGCCAGCTGGGAAGATTACTCTGGAGCTACATTTGAGGCAAACCAGTGATGAGAGGGTCGGTCACGGTGAAGATCCGCAGGCGGCCTTAAGGGCAGAAGGAGCAGAGTGTGTGTGGCCCTGAGTGGAAACCAGTTGGTCTCCCTGGAGGAATTTAGTAAATGATTTTGTGAACGCATTGCAAGGAAGGAATGCTGACCCGGAGGTGGTCTTAACAACCACCCCTTCCGAGTTCAGTTTTCACAAATGAAGATAAAGAGGCCGAGGCTCACTGCCTTGACCATCGTCTCTTGATTCCTAGTCCAGTGCTCTTTCCATCAAGCTATGCCACAGTGCCATTCCTAGCCACTTGGCCTGAGTACTTAATCCCAAGCCCCCCCCCCCCCCCCCCGTACAACTGGAATTAAATCAAAGAAATGCATTTGTTTTAGGTGTGAGAAAGACTGGAACTGGAATTGTTTGTGGATGGTCACAAGCGCCAAAACACTGGACTCAAGGAAAAAGAGAGGGATTTGGGGATACAGATCAACCTTTGTTGGCGGGGCCCTCAGCAATTCTGTTGAGGGATGCTTCCGGAACACCAGGTTAGGACAAATACTGCATCCCCAGAAACTGAAAACAAAACTGATCCGTAAGACAGGCAGTTCTAGCGGACCTTTCCACCTGTTCCTGAACTGGGACTGTTCAGACTTTGAAAGTGCTACAGGTTGAAGAGGTACAGGGTTTGGTCACAAGCAGCCCGAAGTTTAAAGGGCAGAGAGAGCAGGCAGGCGCAACGCGAAGTGTGCCAAAAAAGACAGGTGGAGGAGGCTGGGGGACGCGGAGCAGTGGCGAATTTAGCGACCGACGGAGGTGCAAAGCTGGAAACGTCCGCTCCTTCTGCCCCTTCCTTTCTTTCCCTCCCCACCTGGGTTGGTGACTCAGCCACCCCAGGTTGAAAGAACTGCGATGTAGGCTGTGAATTTGGAAACTCAAAGAGTTAACAGATCAAAAACTAACACAGGGGAGGAGAGAAAGACCACACCCCAAGGGAGTGCGGAGCCAAGTCACAGGAGGAAAATCCTATTGGCATCGAGGAGGCACGGAACCCGCCCCTGGGCGCGGCCTGCAGGGGGCAGGCGATCGCCCAGGAAAGCGGGGGCAGAAGGAGGCCCAAGCAGGTGCACTCGGCAGCCACCCGCAGTTGCAGGGACCCCTCCTGGCACCTCCGCCCGGTGCGCCCTCCTCGGCTCGCGAACCCCGCGCTGCGCTCTGCCGCTGACATGTGCGCCGCCCCGATGCCGCCCCTGGCGCACATCTTCCGAGGGACATTCATCCACTCCACCTGGACTAACCCCATGGAGGTGCTACGGGACCACCTCCTCGGCGTGAGCGACAGCGGCAAAGTAAGCGGGCGCGGGGTCTGGCGAACCCCGACGGGCGCGCGCGCGGACAGGTGGAAACAGTCTGGCACCTTGCGCTGCGGAGCGAGAGCCTCGGCTCCAGAGTTGAACTTGACTGTTTGACTCTTGGGGAACACCACAAGAGCCCTGGGGCTAGGTTCGTGGGCTGGCCTGGGAGTAACACGTTCCCAGAAGCTGGGAGCTGTGGAGTACTCACACCCACGATTGGTTAGACAGCCGTCCAGGCTGCGGTGGAAGGGGGAGCGAGGCTGTGCCCTCGCAAGTATTAAGAAATCACTAATAAACCTGAACCTTGCTTCATTCATCTTTGTGTCTTTGGCGCCTGGCATAGTGCCTCGCACAGGCTAGGCGCTCCGTACATTTCATTGAATTTATTGTGAAAGAAATAACAGACGAGGGAGTCACTTGGTTAGTGTTGTTTAGCCCTTTCAGTGCATAGAATAAGCAAACAACTGATTTCATTCACTTGATTGCTCAACAGACAATATACCAACGATGCCAGCGAGATGACTTACAATGCTAGAAAGGTAGTCAGAGCGAAATTAACCACGTCCTCCCTACCCTGCCCCCCACCCCATAGCCATTTGCATCAAAGCAAGCAGTTGCGTTTTAAGGCTCAAAATGTCCTCTATGAGTGTGTCTTCTGTACTTCTTTTCCCCAAATCGGGATTTCTACAAACGACCTAGGTAACTTGATGTCTGATATTTACTGTTCATACGCACCGGGCTGGACGCACGGGGCTGGGGGTGGTGACTGCATCAGCAGTGGCTTGGCTAGTTTGGTAAGTGGAAGCCATTCCATTTTTGGCAGAAAAAAAAATAAAGACGAGGGTGGGCTTTTCCTCAACTACTAGTCTGGTTAGCAAAAGTACACCTATTTGTGACTTGTCAGCTTGAAGATACCATTCCTGGACCCGAGACGCTTCCGAGTCAGTGACAGTTTTGAATCGTGACTCTTACGTTTGGGGATAACTGAACCCTGTTTTCTTATGATGCTTAAAAATGATTCTCTCTGTGTGTATTCAGGGAGACTGCTGTTGTGTTTCCAAGGTGATGGAACTCGCAGAGCTCCCCCAAATGGGGAGGCTTTAATAATGTCCCCCCCACCCCCACCGAGAGTGATACATTATTGCCTGGTGCATTTGACCCTCAAGTTTCAGGGAACCCTTAGACTTGGGGCTAATCCCAAGAAGTAAAGCAACAGCGACCACTACTCTGGGGAGAGATCAGAGGTGTTTCCCTAATCACCAGGAGCTGTTCATCTCTTGGGTTTCTATTTAAAAATCACCTTCCCATATCTAGAATTTTACTTGGGAAGATAGCAGACAAGAGGGTAGGTTTGAAGACTGCCTTCACCGGGTAGCGCGTAGTAAGAAAAGGAAGTAATTCACCTAAAAAAAAAAATTACCTTTTCTGGGGGTTTTAGAGAAGAAGAAGGAAAGAGTGTCCCGAACATGCAATTAGCAGTTCAGTCAGGAAGTCTATTCCTCAGCGAGAGCATACTGAAGTTATAAATTTAGAAAAATGCCATTCCTCCACAAAATAAAATAGCTAGGAATTGAATACAAAGGTGAGTTAATCGAGTGCCTTATGAAATGTCCGAACTGGTAACTGTCGATTTGCTCTTCTAGCTGTAAGGCAGTTGGCTGCAGACTGCGTGTAAGGGAAGAATGTGCCATATATATTCCAAGATTTGACTTCCTCCATTTTGAAAATGGGGCTGCTTTGCCTTTGTAGCTGCTGGGATAATGTTCATTTAAAAAATGTCAAGGTTCTTCCACAAGATTATCTCCCCATAAAATAAATAAGTGTGTGGTGTCATTGGGATGTTTACATTTTTACTGAGCTCCTAAAGCTGTTCACAAACCTTGGGATGATCAGAAACGTGTAGGGGTGTTTAAGTGCTGGTTCCTGGGGGTCATTCTCACTCCAGAGAAGGTGAATCTGGAGTGGCCCCCAGGAAATGGCATTCCAGCAAAGGTCCCAGGGCATTCGGATGCAGGTTGTGGGTGGATTTGGGGTAAACAAGGGTATAGGGTGTGTGATGGGACCAGTTGTAGAGGGTCTTGGGACCTAGTTCTCCGTTTCAAGCCCAGGTCTGGGGTAGCTTGTCAGATAGAAGGGACATGACTTCCTCTCCTTCTCTCTCTTCCTTCTAGACCTCATCTCTCATTTTCTGTAACTTCATTTAGGACTTAGAGCATGGTAATGACTAACTACTTTTAATTCATTAAGTAAAGCTCATTGAAAATTACATTAATTTAAAAAAATCTCTCGTCAACATCTTAGTATTGGGCATTTTGAATTCAGAGTTAACTCAAGTGACATGTAGCTTTTTAAAAGAAAGACTCCTGCATGTATAATTTATTTGCAAATATTCAATTAATCTTGAGATGCTGTGTGCTCCAGTTGTACCAAATTATCTGATTCTTCCCACATAGAACAGGGGCGGGTTGACTTTAAACGTAGCGAAAAGATGCCCGGGGCCTTTTTAATGCACACTTACCTGGAAGCAAGAGCGAGGAAGAGAATCATTTTGGAGGTACTACCCTGGGAGCAAGTCGTATGGAGAAACCAGACTTGGGTTCAAGTTTGGTCTCCACCACTTACTTGCTCTGAGACCATGAAGGAGGCACTTAATCTGTCTGAGCCTCAATTTCCTCACTTGTAGACTCAGGTTTTCTTTTACTAAGTATTAAATGAGATAATATATGAAAATGCCCGGTGCTTAGTGGGTACTTAACACATGCCATGTTCATTTTGTTACCTTCCTTCCCTCTGCTCCTAGCAAACCCTTAACCTCTGGCTCACTGTAGCATTTTTGCATATTTCCACATGATGGCATCGTGCAGACCAGCAGGTGGAGAAGAAAACCATGGCCTGTGATGCACTATGTGGGACGTGGGGAGGTCACCACATTTCCACTGTGCAGCATCCCAGCTCATGTCATTGGCCCACTGGGACACAAAGATGCACCTGGGAAGAAAGATCTACATGGCATTTGTCGCCAGGCGTGCCAGCACATTGTATTTAGTATATTACTGTGTCATTATTCCCATTACAGATGGGGAAGTTGAGACTTGAGAAAACATGCTTTCAGAGATGGTGGCATAGCTGGATTTTGAATTAGCAGGGCCAAAGCCATATTCTCTTCACTAGAGCAAGCCGCCTCTGTGAGGCATAGTCCTCAGCCTCAAAGGACTTGCACTTTTAAGCAACAAAGCTTAGACGTGTACCTGTAATAAAAGTGGACTGACTCCTGAACCAAAGACTGGACTCGTTGCTGACAACACGTTGATGAGAGAAACATGCAAACCTTGTCCTGCCCTTGTGAAATTGATAACATAGTGATATATTAACAGACTGCTATGACCCATCAGAACTTGAACTAATCAGGGAGTGGAGAGAAGGCTTTCCTTAGTGTCAAGTGACATTTAAATTGTGACCTAAAGGATGAGTAGAAATTAAATAGGTAGGGCAGGAGGCATTGGAGATAGGGAGGGAGCAGCCTGTGCAAAGACCCTGGGGTAGAAAAGAATGAATGCATCGATGTGGTTAGAGTCCAAAGTTCTAGGAGAAGGATAACTCAAGATAAGGCAGGAGAGATAGGCAGGGCAAGGTCTCGGAGTGCATAGGGAGTTGGAGGGCAGGGACACAGATTTGCCATCATCAAATTGTACACTTTTTAATTTTTTTTTTCTTCTTAACATTTATTTATTATTCAGAGACAGAGAGAGACAGAGCATGAGCATGGGAGGGGCAGAGAGAGGAGGCAACACAGAATCCGAAGCAGGCTCCAGGCTCTGTGCTGACAGAGCAAAGCCTGCTTGGGGTTCTCTCTCTCTCTCTGACCCTCCCCAGCTCACTCTCTTTCACTTTTTTCAAAATAAATAAATATAAAAAAAAGAGAATGCATTGGAGAGGAGTCAAGTGCAGGCAAGGGGATCAGATAGGAGCCTGCTGCAGTAGTTTAGGTGAAATGGATGTGGTTCAGAAGAGAGAGGCAGTGCATTGTGTCAATTAAGATATGAACGCCTGGAGCCTGCTTCAGATTCTGTGTCTTCCTCTCTCTCTCTCTCTCTCTCTGCCCCTCCCATGCTCATGCTCGGCCAATCTCTCTCTCAAAAAAATAAATAAACATTAAAAAAATTAAAAAAGGGGCGCCTGGGTGGCGCAGTCGGTTAAGCGTCCGACTTCAGCCAGGTCACGATCTCGCGGTCCGTGAGTTCGAGCCCCGCGTCAGGCTCTGGACTGATGGCTCGGAGCCTGGAGCCTGTTTCCGATTCTGTGTCTCCCTCTCTCTCTGCCCCTCCCCCGTTCATGCTCTGTCTCTCTCTGTCCCAAAAATAAATAAAAAACGTTGAAAAAAAAATTAAAAAAAAATTAAAAAAAAAAGATATGAGTATAGTTGATACACAATGTTAAATTAGTTTCTGGTAAGAGATGAACTGTTAAGAGTACCTAACTATGTGCATCTGATGAAGTTACTGAACATTTCTGCTTTCCAGTTTCCTCATGTATAAAATAACTAGCGTAACCCCCCCTCATACGGTTGTTGGAGGGCTTACGTGAATTACTAATTGTCAGGTGCATAGAATACCGCCTTGGACGTAGCATATGCCCAGTAAACATCAGTGGTTATCAGCAGTGGAGGTGGAGAGAGGTGGACAGGATTGGTGTCAACTTAGGTCGGGTCAAATGGACTTGATGATATGGTTAGAGAGATATGTGTGACTCTATTAAAAGGTGTGGTGCGATACTTACTTTTCCAGTTTCCTGGTGTTGAAGGGTGGCCAGTGTTGACATTCTGACATGCAAGAAATTGGCTAAGGGGCTTCTGGGAAATATTTTTCTCCCTCGTAAATGTGGGAAGAGTTCTTCCTTTTTTGGATGTTCTCATGTGAAGAGTGAAACTGCTGCCCTTGTTTGAGACGATGAGGAAGAGCTTTAGAGGATTTCAGAGACACTTACCTGGTCTGTCTTTGAACATCATCGAATACATACATGAATAACATCATTGGATAGTTAACTGTCCCGGGAACTGCCCTCCGCCTACTGCCCTCAGACTTCTGCGGGATAATGAAATGGCTTTTTTTTGGTCTACACATCTGTTAATTGCAGCCCAGGGCACCTCTAACTACGGCACTGCTTTTTTTCCAAAAAATCGTATTATTTCAAAGGACTGCTCACTGCCTTTTCCTTTTCCCCATTTCTGTCTTCTCCTTGTTGGCCCAAAATGTCAGTGTCTTTCCAGGCACCCAGATCCTTAGTCCAGACCAGCTTGTTTTCCTCTGGGGTATCTTTGTATGCGCCCTGTCCATTATCATTGACCTTGTCCAGCCTTCCACTTTCTCTTGCAAAACTAATACAGGAGCCTCCTAGCTGTTTGCTCTTCTGCATTCCGATGTCTATTTAATGCCTACTCCTCCTTTAGATCACAATTTAAATGTCACTTGACACTAAGGGAAGCCTTCTCTCCACCCCCTGATTAGTTCAAGTTCTGATGGGTCATGTCAGTGTACCACCAGGTTATCAATTTCACAAGGGCAGGGCAAGGTTTGCCCGTTTCTCTCATCAATGCTCTCCACATCCCCGAAGGCTACTTCCTTGGAGCATGGCTAGCATCACGTATCGCCTCTCATACCACTACCGTCGGCTCTGTGTTGTCTCTGAGATCCAAATGTTCCTGATCGACATTCTAGGGATGACATTATTTGACCCCACCCTGCTTTTCTAACAAATACTTCCTCCTGCTCCGTGTTTCTCCCTGGCAAATGGGAGGGGGATTTCCAGGACTCGTTTACACCACGAGGTATCCATGAGCTCAGGGATGTCTATCCCTGCCAACTTCTCACTGTTCCCCAGCACATCGTGTTCTTTTATGCCTCCTTTGTGGGTGCCAATCTCACAGCCCGGAATAGTCCTCCTTTTTATATCCCCCTTTTCACTCCACCTCTGTCAAAATAAAATCTTGCTCTTCCTTCAAGGCCCAGTTCTGATGTCTTCTTCTTCTTCTCAAAAGTTGCCCTGGCCATCCTCCTGCAGTTGCAATAAATTACCCTTTGTTCTCCCACAAAAGTTGGCATATATACTGACACCAGTGTTTTTCTGGTGGTGAGGAGCATGGCTTCTGGAGTCAGACTATGTGTATTCAGACCCCAACTCTGCCTCTTACCTGGATGAATTTTCTAACATATCTAAGCCTTGGCACCTCATGTATAAATTGTGGACAATAATAGCACCCTGAAGGAGTGGTGAGGCAGATAAGACAGAGTGTGTAAAGTACTTGGCACATAGCAATTGCACAATAAATATTGGCCACTGTTCTTATCTTTTCTTTCGGTAAAGTAATTATTTCATTTTTGCCTTTCATTATGCTTAGCTTTATAGAACGTCCTCACTCACTGCGCTAGTGTGAACTTCTTTTACAAATGGGAGGTGAACTGGAGAGAAGGTAACATTTATTAAGTCATACTGTTTGTCAGACTCTGGAAGATTCTTTGTACGTTAGCAATTCTGAGATGAGACCGCATCATCATCGTCCTTTTTTTGCTTCATCATCTGTGCTTTACAAATGAAGAAGGGAGGCTCAGAGAATTGTCTGTCTCAGCTGCGGCCACAGCAAGTTAGTGGCAAAGCCAAGATTCACACTCATGACTGATTTCAAGGTCTGTGCTCTTTCAAGGAGTCCCTCCTGCCTCCTGTCATGAGAAGGGCTGAAACCCTATTGTCCTTAGGGCCCCTCAACATTGACTTATCGTTTGAATGCAAATTAGGTCTATTGAATGTGTTGTGTAGTGTGTGTGTAAAATGTGTTGAATGTGGTGTGTAGTACGAAGACAGTCATGCGTGATGAGTGAAAAAGACATTTATAGCTCCAGAGAGATTTTTTTTTCAAATTGAAGTATAGTTGATACTCAGTGTTACATTAATTTCAGATGTACAGCATAGTGATTCCATGACCCCATACTTTGTGCTATGCTCACCAACACTCACCATACGATGCTATTATAGTACCACTGACTCTCTTCCCTATACTGTACCTTCTATCTCCATGACTTACTCATTCCATAACTAGAAGCCTGGATCTCCCACCCCCCTTCACCCATTTTGTGCATTCCCCTACCTTCTGCCCTCTGGCGACCATCAATTTGTTCTTGGTATTTATGTGTCCATTTCTGCCTTTTTTTTTTTATTCATTCATTTTGGTTTTTTTAGGTTCCACGTACAAGTGAAATCATATGGCATTTGTCTTTTTCTGACTCATTTCACTTAACATAATACCCTCTAGGTCCATCCATGTTGTCACAAACAGCAAGATCTCATTCTCTTTTTATGGCTGAGTAATATTCCTTTGTGTGTGTTTATCCATTGATCTATCGATGGATACGCGGGTTGCTTCCCTATCTTGGCTATTGTGAATAATGCTGCAGTAAACATAGGGGTGCAGATACCTTTTTCAAATGAGTGTTTTTCTTTTCTTTGGGTAAATACACAGTAGTAGAATTACTGGGTCATATGGTAGTTCTATTTTTAATTTTTTGAAGAACCTCCATACTGTCTTTCACAGTGGCTGCATCAGTTTACATTCCTACCAACAGTGCATGAGCTTCCTTTTTCTCCATATCCTTGCCAACACTTATTATTTCTTGTCTTTTTGTCTCCAGCCATTCTAACAACGGTAAGACTATATCCCAGAGAGATTTTTTTTTAATGTTTATTTATTTTTGAGAGAGAGAGACAGAGTGTGAGCAGGGGAGGGGCAGAGAGAGAGGGAGACACAGAATCCAAAGTAGGCTCCAGTCTCTGAGCTGTCAGCACAGAGCCCAACACAGAGCTCAAACTCACGAGCTGTGAGATCATGACCTGACCTGAGCCGAAGTCGGATGCTTAACTGATGTGCCCCTGGAGAGATTTTTTAAAAGCACAATTGGACTTCTTCTTTGAGGCTTTGAAGCAATGCTGTTGAGTGTGACTGGAGTTTGCCACTCTCTGGTTCTGTAGTGTTTTCTGTTCATGGAATTTCTCTGTAATCATTTTCCAAGGTTGATCATCTCTTACCTCATGCATGATTCTGACTGACATTGTTTCCTACTGTCTAAAAAGCCATACTCTTTTCCTTTGTGAAGACTTTTTTTTAGTTGACTTTATTATACTACTTTATTAATTCTAAAAGATAAGCTACATTAACTTCAAATTTAACTTCTAATGGAGATCCAGTTTTCAAAATCTTTTGACCCTTGTATTCAGTGCTTCTGCTTGTGAAATGAAGATTTTTTTCCTCCCATGAATAAGTTATTCATGCACTGTTACCTGAGACCATTTCACAACAAATACCCTTTGCATCTTTTCTTTCCCTATTGTCCCCGCTCAGGTTGGCACCCGCAGAACACCGGTTCCTATAGCCACAGACCTCTTGCTCTTCCCAGCCTATTACTGGGTTTTGAAGAATTATTTTGACTGAATGAACCTTTCTCAGTTAAAACCCCACTTGAAAACTCGATTGCGCGGATCTCAATTTATCGACAAGCTATTGGTTCACGAGTTAAAAAAAATCTTTGAAGGCTAAAGCAATGATACTGTAGTTCTAATTACAAGTAAGTTCTTCTAGGCTTCCTAGGAATTTTAAAGGCCTGCTGTTCCCCAAAGGCTTACGTGGGCAGAAAAAGTGTATCATGTGATCATACAACCTCTCCATGCACCTATACCCTTATAAACACACTTATAAAACACATTTCTGGAAGGCAATATTAAAATTAAGAGCCAAAATGGAGCACCTGGGTGGCTCCATCTGTTAAGTGACCGACTCTTTTTTTTTTAATGTTTATTTATTTTCAAATGAGAGAGAGAAAGAGAGAGAGAGAGGCAGACGCAGAATCTGAAGCAGACCCTTAGGCCTCTAGTTGTCAGCTCAGAGCCCAATGTAGGGCTCAAACTCACAACTGTGAGATCAAGACCTGAGCCGAAGTTGGACGCTTAACTGACTGAGCCACCCAGGCGCCCCAAGTGTCCAACTCTTGATTTCAGCTCAGATCGTGATCTCACAGTTTGCAGGATCGAGCCCCGCATTGGGGACGCGGAGCCCGCTTGGGGTTTCCTGTCTCCTTTTCTCTCCTCCCCTCATCCACAAACACACACGCACTCTCTCTCTCTTAAAAATAAATAAATAAACGTTAAAAATATATAAAATTGAGAACCAAAAATAATATTTACTTTTGTAGAGTAGGAGCGGAGAGTTAGGGACGTGGAGGAGAATTTTTATGTTGCACATTCTAGCTTTTCACAGTGTTAGTTTTTCGTTTTCATTTTACTTTTATAATTTAATATAATATTTACCATTTTAACGTGTGCACTTCAGTGTCCTTTATTACAGTCACAGTACAACCATTACCATTACCTAGTTCCAGAATATGTTTGCAGCATGAACCATGTAGCAGCCACCCCCTATTCTTCCCCTCCCCCCCTCAGCAACCACTAATTTGCTTTCTCTCTCTAGATTTGCATATCCCAGATGCTTCAAATAAATGCACACATACAGTATGTGACCTTTTGTGCCCGACTTTTTTCACTTAGCTTAATGTTTCCAAAGTTTACCCATTTGGTTGGTTATCACTCTAGTCCTCCTGTTCTCAGGAATAGCTAAGCCCATTTTGTCCCCCTTTTTGTTTGGCACCTCCTTACATCTCTTACTTTTTTTCTTGAATCTCCCCCATAACCTCACCTTGAAGGCAGGGACTATGACTGTCTTTCTTTCTTTCTTCCTCCTTTCCTTTCCTTCCCTTCTCTTTCCTTTCCTTCCCTTCCCTTTCTTTTCCTTCCCTTCCCTTTCTTTTCCTTCCCTTTCCTTCCCTTCCCTTTCTTTTCCTTCCCTTCCCTTTCTTTTCCTTCCCTTTCCTTCCCTTTCCTTTCCTTCCCTTCCCTTTCTTTTCCTTCCCTTCCCTTTCCTTTCCTTCCCTTTCCTTCCCTTCCCTTTCCTTTCCTTCCCTTTCCTTTCCTTCCCTTTCTTTTCCTTCCCTTCCCTTTCCTTCCCTTCCCTTTCCTTCCCTTCCCTTTCCTTTCCTTCCCTTCCCTTTCCTTCCCTTCCCTTTCCTTTCCTTCCCTTCCCTTCCCTTCCCTCCCCTCCCCTTTCCTTTCCTTCCCTTCCCTTTCTTTTCCTTCCCTTCCCTTCCCTTTCCTTCCCTTTCTTTTCCTTCCCTTTCCTTCCCTTCCCTTCCCTTCCCTTCCCTTCCCTTCCTTTCCCCTCCCCTCCCCTCCCCTCCCCTCCCCTCCCTTCCCTTCCCTTCCCTTCCCTTCCCTTCCCTTTCCCTCCCTTCCCTTCCCTCCCCTCCCCTCCCCTTCCCTTCCCCTTTCTTTCTTTCTTTCTCTTTCTTTCTTTCTTTCTTTCTTTCTTTCTTTCTTTCTTTCTACTTTTCCACTTTTGTATCCACAGCTGTTAGCATATGGTAAGCACTCAGATGACTATTTGTTGGATAAATAAATGGTGTTTGGATTTTTTCACCACATGATAACCAGGATGGAAAAGTTCACTTGAGGAGTCAGCGAAATGTACAGCTAGCTAAAAATATCTTCCAAACAACCAATTGTTTGAACAAGAACTCTGGGTTTTTCTAAGCTAGATGCTTGATACAACGTATTTGGCCACTGGGGGTTGTAATTAGTTTCATGTCCTAGTGAATAATTAAGAACCTGGAAAAGTAGAGTTTAATTGGAACTCTGAGACCTCATAAAATTCTCAAATGCCTTTAGCTCGAACCATGTGAAGGATTCGGAATAATGTAGATTATATAGGACTGCTTATTCCCTTTGGTTTTATATTATGATTTGTTAAGTGTTCACGTCTTCATAAAATGGTAATTTACTGAAAATATTGCTTTTAAATTGCCACTTACAATTTACAGTCCTGGAACATGCTAGGCCCTCCATGAATAATAACTCTTATTATCCGTCTCCTGCCCTCATAGTACTTACTGCTTTAGCACAAAATCGCCATTCAGTAAATGCTTCTGAGTGAAAGGACAGAATGGTCTGCTATGCTCTCTACGCTATTTTGGGGGGATGCATAGATGGGGCAAAGTTTTTCACCCATACTATTTATTTATTTCTTTTAATGTTTTGTTTTGTTTTGTTTTGTTTTGAGAGGGGGTGAGGGGCAGAGAGAGAGAGGGACACACAGAATCTGAAGCAGGCTTCAGGCTCCAAGCTGTTAGCACAGAGCCCATCACGGGGCTTGAACCCATAAACCGTGAGATCACGACCTGAGCCGAAGTAGGACACTTAACCAACTGAGGCACCCAGGTGCCCCTCCTCCATACTATTTAACCTAGAGGTTGTTTTTCCCCTGCCATGTGTAGAAGGGTCTCATGTATGCCTTAACCTGTTGTTTTTGTTTGTTTGTTTTTGTTTTTGTTTTAAGTATAAAACACAGAGAGAAGCCACTCTAGGTCCTCGGGTCAGTGTGAGCACATGAATCTCCTCAAGATCCAGCCTGGTGTGGACTCACAGTCCTGTGTAGCTAGGATGCTTGGAGCTCATAAGAATTGGTAGCTGAAGAAGAAAGAACAAAGGCTTCAAGGGGTTAGGGACAAAACAATGAGCAAAACAGATGCAGGTTCTGCCTTATTTGCGTTCAGAGTCAATAACCACACGAGCATGGAAAAGTATATAATTTCTAAGAAAGAAAAATGCAGAGCACTAAGGAGGTGTGAAACCAGAGGACTTGGCTTATTGTGAAGAGAGGCTTCAAGAATGCAACCCTAAGGAAGCAACATTTGAGTTTGAAGGTTGCATGGGAGGTAATTCGTCAGAGAAAGAGGAAAGGCCTATGCAAAGACCCAGTAGGGGGAAACAACTGGAAACTGATGCTGTGGAGGGTGGAGGTGGAGGGGAGGGGTTGGTGGAAATAGATGAAGCCAGGGAGATACGTGTCAGGTGATAATAGGCTTTTTTGTTTATCCCAAAGGCAGTACAATGGGAAACCAGTGAAGAATGTTACAGAGAGGAAGGCAGATCAGATTTGCATTTAAAAAAATATATAAACAATAATTGCAGAGTAATAATTATAGGAAAACAGACTGGACTGTGGAACAGGGCAAGTAGGTGGTGATAGAGTTGGAGAGAAATGGGCAGATGTGTGAGACAATAGGGAGGCAGAAATCAATGAGGTGTGGTGACCGTTTGGCTAAAGAGGGCTAGGGACAAGCTTCCCCTGTATTTCAGGCTTCTACAACTGAATGGATGTGTTGGCCATCACTGGTTGAGGGAACAGAAGAAGAGATCCACCTGGGGAGGGCAGATTCAGAGGTCTTTTCTGGTCATGCTGAGTTGAGGCCCCCTTGTGACATCCATGTGGAGATGCCAAGTAGGGGGTGGCTGGCAGGTCTGAATATCAGAGGAGATATCTGAGTGGGAGATATAAAATGTGGAATAAAGTTTGAGAAAAGAACAGGAACTATATTAACCTCGGTGGTTGAGTTTGGAGTAAAAGACTGAGTGAGATGAGAAGGGCAACCCAAAGGTCAGAGGATAACCCCGGGAATGTGGTGTAATAGGAAAAAAAGGATGGGGGACAACTTCAAGAAGGAGGGGGGTGCCTGGGTGGCTCAGTTGGTTAAGTGTTGGACTTGGGCTCAGGTCACGATCTCACGGTTCATGGGTTCAAGCCCCATGTCAGGCTCTGTGCTGACAGCTCTGAGTCTGGAGCCTGCTTCGGATTCTGTGACTCCCTCTCTCTCTGCCTCTCCCCTGCCTGTGGTCTGTCTGTCTGTCTGTCTCTCTCTCAGAAACAAATAAACATTAAAGAAAAAAAAAGAAGGAGGGAATAGAACAGATGGTACATGTCATTGAATGGTAGGAGGAAGAGGAATAATACTGGGAACATGTCCAATGGATTTAGCAACCTGAGGTTATTGGCGACCTTAAGAAGACTTATTTGGGGAAGGGGGCGCCTGGGTGACTTGGTCAGTCAAGCATCTGACTCTTGGTTTCAGCCCAGGTCATGATCTTGTGGTTTCATGAGTTCGAGCCCCACACCTGGCTCTGTGCTGGCAGCTCAGAGCCTGCTTGGGATTCTCTCTCTCTCTGCTCCTCCCCAACTTGGGTGGTCTCTGTCTCTCTCAAAATAAATAAATAAACAAAAAAGAAAAAAAGAAAGAAAACTTATTTGGCTATAGAGAAGATGGCAATCAGCTTCATTTGGGTTTTGGAATGGGTGGAAGATAAGAAAATGAAGACAGTGGTCATAGACCACTCTTTTGAGAAGATAAATGTGCAATACTTTTGTTTATCCTCTGAGAAAAATAAGGTAGTGCCTTTAATAGTAATAAAATACAAATAAATTATGTATGTTTTATTCTCCCAATTCTTAGGTTACCTGAGGACTTTTTATACAAATGTGCCACTTGTAACATTATATAAGCATGTTGGTATCTCCCGCTCGCCAGTGTTTGAGTGGATATCAAGACATTTGCAAACATGTATGTGCCAGTGCTTAGATGTGGTTGCAGCCTTCTTAATAATCATTTTGCACTCTTATCTCAGAAATGTTACTTACCGTCTCAGCGTCACCAGAATTCCTGGTATTCGGTCAGTATTTTTGTTTTATAGTACAGGATGCCAGCAGCGAAACTGTTTTCATTTTATTAAGATCTAACAGGAAAGGCATAATTTTTCCTTGAGTTTGAGATTTTTTTTGAAATTAAAACAAAAATAAATAAATAAAACTAGAAAAGACCATAAAGCCAGATGTTTCCTTTATTTAAAAATGCAGTCAAGTTTGCAGGAAAGCATTTTTGGACTTTCTCTAAGGGAACTGAGAAAAACCTCTCCCCTTCCATCCCTCCTGGTGGATGACTTTGAAAAGGAGATTTAATCCAGCTGAGAAAAACAACTCCTGAATGACTCATATTAAGGAGAATTGCAATCTATACATGTTTGAACACAGGCTTGTATAATCGTTCTGGTTTTTTTTTTTTTCTTTCTCTGTCCAGATAATCAAGTAGGAAGCAGGAGAAAAACAAGAAGGCTTACGCTAGATTTATGTCAATTGAAATTAGAATAAGGAGAATTACACATGTAACCTAGAAAGGATTGGGTGCTTCCAAAATGCCAAAGCATTGGGCAGGTAGAGTAAGAAGGCAGTAAGATGAAAGGATATGGAAACAAAATGAAGTGACAAATAGTAATATAAACCCACATCAGTTTACATTTAGTCATGCCTTTGGGCTTCGCCATCATTTTGTCCACACCCCAAATACCCTTACCTCTCATTCTCCCATATGTATGTATACCTTATCCATCACCTCCTCCAAAAAGCAAACTCATTTCTCTAGTCCTCACTGATTTCTCCCTTCTCTTGAGTTTTCTCAGCTCAGTCTGTAATGCCAGTTTGGACTTTATAAATATGCCACCGTGCACGGTTCTCGGTTTCCTATATGCACTTAAATTTTATTTCCCCAGCTAGAATATAAACTTTTTTTTTTCGTTCTTTTGATGTTAACTTACTTTTGAGAGAGAAAGAGCATGAGCAGGGGAGGGGCAGAGAGAGAGAGAGAGAGAGAGAGAGAGAGAGAGACAGAATCCAAAGCAAGCTTTAGGCTCTGAGCTCTCAGCACAGAGCTGGATTGGGACTCGAACTCACAAGCCGTGAGTTCATGACCTGACCTGAAACCAAGAGTGGGACACTAAACCAACTAGGTGCCCCTAGAATATGAACTCTTGAAAGGTGAGGATTATTTCTTCTACGTATATCTGATATGTATATATCTGATGTATATATCCTTAGCAGTTTGATGGGCATATGAGGTACATTTCAACAGTATATGCTGCCTTGAATTGTTATCAGTTGAAATGCATTACCGAACACGACAAAAGGTAGGCCAAGAAAAATATTTTAAGCAGCTTCCCCCAACCTCTGTGTTCCATGATTTGATTGGCATGTACTCTGTCACAAGCTCTTGATGTGCACGGGTGTGACTTTCACAGATGGCTGCTTCTCATTTTGTGGGGGTTTAGGACCGAATCCCAGAAGCTGATGTCAGCATGTTGGTCAGTATCACTTGGTAAGCCCACAAGCCCAACCGGTTCGCCCGCACCGGTGCCTCAGCGAGATTTCTCATCCTTGTTATATATGCGGTAACTCTCAAGAAGTAGTTGGAAAAAACCCAAATTTGGCATTTTTAATAAAATGGTATAATGTTCTTGAGAATGTACATGGGCAAATGAAGATGTGCTATCAAAGTAGTTCTCGGCAAATATTTGAGGAATGAATAAATAAGAAAGTGATTGTTTCTAATACAGGCAAAAGATTGCATAGCACTTTTTTGTTTTTTAAGTAGACCAGCAGGGAGCCCAATGCAGGGCTTGAACTCAAGACCCTGAGATCAAGACCTGAGCTGAGATCAAGAGTCGGACACTTAACCGACTAAGCCACCCAGGAGCCCCTGTGTAGCACATCTTATGTTTCAGCCACTGGTCTAAGTCTTTTATGTATACTAACTCAATCATTGCAACAACACTGTGAATTAAGTACCATTGTGTCTCCATTTTGCAGATGAGGAAACTTGAGTCAGCAACAATTTAAGTGCGTTGTTCAAGGTCACATAGCTGATAACTAGTGGAGTCAGGATTTAAAGCCACATGGTCTAGTTCTAAAGTCTATACCTTTAGCAGCTCTGGCATGGGAGAAGTTAAACGCTTTATTGTTACTCAGATGTTTGGGGGTATATGGAAGCCTTAGGATATAGTAGTCAGTTACTGTTACAAAATTTTTGTTTGCTTTTGTCTTTTTGTCTTGCAACACAAAACTCCTAAGGCATTCTGACAATTTGTCAGTAAACCTGAAGCAATTATGTGTCCTTTCCAAGATCAACAATTTGCTAATTCTTAATCAGGTTTTCAATAACACTATTATGTTGTTACATGTTAGAGCTTTAGGACCTCCTAGGTTGGCTTTGGCAGTGGTGAAAAGTAACCTAGTAACAGTTCATGGCTGGCATACATCTTCACACAGGAGAGGAATTTGTAAAACCAATAGCTGGGCCTGTTCTGAGTTTCTTTTATTAGTCTCAGGAGTTAAGTTTGTGGAGTTAAGCAGGCAGTTCCCATGTTGGTTGTGTGAAATCTAATGTCAAGTGCATTTAGAGATACTATGAAGAGAACACAGAGAAGCAGGGAGGGAGAGAATATTAAGTCACATGAAATGCTTCTTGTCAGACTCAGATTTTATCTTTTTAAATCTACTCTTTTGGAAATAGAGCCCTGATTTGACTTTAAGTTAGCAGCTGTGAATGCATGCTGCCTGGATGGCCACCATGATTTTGTTACACATTTATATAGACTTTGTAAGTGGGCTTTATAAATCAAACCTTGGAATAGCTGTAGGAAGTCTTGGCAGAAACAACCAACCAAAATTTTGCCTTTCTGTTCTCATCCAACTTTCAATATGCAGTCAATCTGATTAACAAACCAACAGTAAACAACAACAACCAAAGAGGCTAGAAATTGAAAAACATTTGGTTTTCCAGGGGAACTGGGAAAGGCTTTGTAATTAACGTGACAAATGGAAAACCGACAAAAATACGTTATCAATTTTGCCATTTTGGGTAGAAAAAAAGAGTCGTTTAAAAAAATGTATCCTCCAGCTCTGAGAGCAGGTAATGGTGCCCTACATCTGAGCCTCCAGGAGGGGGCGCTCTCTGGTATTTTTTTACACCTGTGTCCCATCCAGTGACCAAATGGGATGAGGAGAGAATTGTAAATCAAGCATAAAGCCTTTGCCCCTTTAAACTTAGGGAATATGGCATCAAATACCATTCTATGGCTGCCATAAAAATACAACAGGAAACTTGGATTAGACCCACAGGTTTGACTAATGATGCAGTGTTCATGAAAACACACAATTTTCCCTGAGCTCTTGGAGCGAACTGGTTGCAGGAGCTCAGGAGTGGGGGAGGGGATTTGCATATAATAATTGTAAAGACAGAATTCTAGTTGGCAAAAAGTGACTCTCCTAGAACTACATAACGTATGCAGCAAGCGGTGAGGAATATATATAAAAACTGAGAGAAAAATAAAGCTCATCATTGCCTTCATCCAGTGCAGATCTTTTCCAGACCTTAATAACTGTATCATTGTGGAGCTGTGTGTAAAAGGGATTTTATAAAGTAAATCTTCTGGGAAAACGTATTAGTCTGGAAGTTGGCATACCTGAACTAGAGAAGGGATTCTGTTATTCAAAGGATCGTGTGATCATGGGCTAGTCAGCACTCATTGTGGGTCTTTCTTCCTTTTCTGTGAAATGGTTCCAGGATGTGTTCTTCCAGAAAGGACTTTTATTTTCTTCTTTTGCGAGCTAGGGACTACAGGGACTACCGTGCATTTCGTCTGAGCTCAATGCTCACTGCTCACTGCTCCTCTTTCTGCCTAGAGCCTCCTTTTGAAAAGCGTCGATGCTTTCCCTGTGTCCTGAAAGTTCTACCTAAGAAGTCTTGTGCAGCATATCATTATTTTGTAACTGAAGGCTCTTTACAGTATCTTGCCCACCATATTTATGGAAACAGGTATCGTAGATGTTACTGAATGCTAACTTTATGCCAGGCATTCTTTAAAAAAAAATTGTTTTAATGTTTATTTTATTTTTGAGAGAGAGAGAGACAGACAGAGCGTGAGCAAGGGAGGGGCAGAAAGAGAGGGAGACACAGCATCCAAAGAAGCCTCCAGACTCGAGCTGTTCACACCGAGCCTGACATGGGGCTCAAACCCACGAACTGTGAGATCATGACCTGAGCTGAAGTCGGCGCTGAACTGACTCAGCCACCCAGGCGCTCTCAGGCATTCTTTCGAGCATTTGCACATGTGCTATCTCAGCTAATGCCTACAGCCACTTTATGAGGAAGGTAGTTGTTTTATTCTCATTTTATGAGTGAGGAAACAAGGTCTAGTGGGATTAAGTAATGAGTTGCCAGCGTCGCACAGCTGATGAATGTTGGAACTGGGATTAAAAAAATATCTACCTAAAATAAATCCATGCACATGATAGGAAGTTCTCACTGCACAAAAGGAGATGTAGTTGCTGGTAAGTTCCTTTCCTTGTTCCTGTAGCCTAGACATGGTATCACCCCTTCCAACAGGCAACCAATGTCTGTTACCAATGTCTTACGTACTTTTCTGGAGATAGTATAGAACACATACAAACGAATGTATATAGCTTACACTTGAAAATATTTACATGTAGTCGTTTTTCCCTGGCAAATGGTAGTAACTAAATGTACGGTTTAACGCTTTGTCTTGGACGACCTTTCCTATTAGCACATAAACTGGCACATCTTAGTCGTCCATAATTTTGCATTGTAGAGATGGGCCAGGATGTACTTAAGCATTCTATGTAGATGAGCATGTAAACGATTTTATCTGTTTTGCTGGGGTGTGAACTCAGGGCGTGTGACTCCCGATTGCCTACTTCTTGCCAACCTTCTCTTTTGCTTTCTGCTGAGGTGTTTTCTCTGTTCTGGAAACGAGGAAGGAAATGGAAACTTACTTACTTACTTACTTACTTATTTATTTATTCACTTACTAGATTAGTGGTTTATTATAAGAGGATACAACTCAGGAACAGCCAGAAGGAAGAGATATATAGGACAAGGCATGGGAAATGTCATGGAGCTTTCCCCACATGTCCACCTGTTCCCCGGTCTTACACTTTTCTGAACCTCATCCTTCTGAGGTTTTGTGGAGGCTCCATTATGTAGGCAGGGTTAATTAAATCATCAGCCACCAGTGTGGTTTTTTTTTCACCTCCAGCCCCTCTCCCCTCCTGGGGTCAGGGGATGTGGGTAACGTGATCTCCTACACCTTCCACCTGTCCAACCCCAGCCATCTGCTGCAGCCACCAGCATGGCCTCACCTGGAATCCTTGAGCTCTTCATTGAGCCTACCACAGTGGTGTTAGCAGACGCATGCAACCAGTGCCAAAGGAATGCCCTGTTTAACCTGAGGGCATAGGTCACCGAGTTAGTGGTTGGCCCTTCAGCTGAATTCTTCAAGAGTGGGTGGGAATGAGCTTCCATGTCATTTCTCCCCAGTTCTGTCTCTCTGGCTTTACCTCTTACAATTGTTTTCCTGGCTCCTCTCACCCTTCTGGACTCATCAAATCAGCTGCAAACCCTAGGCTTCCTCCATCAGCCTTTTCATCCAGATATGGCTCTTTCCTAGATATGTCATCCTCTTGTGTGGAGTTCACACTCACCTCCGCACAGATGACTCCGGTCCCTGTCTCCAGACCTGGCCACCTCCAGAACTTCAGTCCTGTGTCCACACCTGCTGTTGGACAGCTCTGTCTACAAGTCCTGCCCCCCCCACCTCATCTCTCGTCTCCACTCACAAACCCTTATCTCCTCATGGCCTTCCATAGTTCTATCCTTCTTTCCTCATTCTCTCATTCAGAGATGTGTGTGTGTGTGTGTGTGTGTGTGTATGTGTGTGTGTGTATGTATATGTATACACACACACACACACACACACACATATATGTGTGTGTGTGTGTGTGTGTGTGTGTGTGTGTGTGTGTGTATACACATCCTCAGCCATTCCTTCCACATCCAGTATACTACCAAGTTGTGAGTGTTCTTCCTTAACATTCTGCCCACATTCTGCTACTCTCTGCACTGGCCATTGCCTTCACCAAAATGAACCATTCAAATGGGTGACGAAAGCTTCTTCCTGTCACTAAACTGTCCTCCCAACTTACCTTACAATCATTGTTCCATTAATTTTCACCTGACTCTTGTTTAAAAAAAAAAACTTCCAGAGAATAAAGTCTAAACTCTTTAATATGACATTTTAAGGTTCTCCAGAGTCTAGGACATGCATTTATTCATCCAGTGTCCATTAAACACCTCTGATGTACTAAGACTGTGGCCAGAAATGGAAGTATGACAATGAGTAAAAATGAACATCTCCACCCTTGTGAGATTGCCATTTAATGATAAAGACAGATATAAATAAAACATTAGTTATGAATACATGTGAGATTGTGAAATTGCAACTGTAATCAAATAGTAACTCAGACTTATATAATGTCTGTGATGTGTCAGCCACCATACTGACCATTTCTGTATATTGTCTTATTTAGTTGTCACAAAGTGTTTACAACTATTATCCCCACTTTATTTTTTTAATTTTTTTTTTACATTTATTTATTTTTGATAGAGAGAGACAGAGCACAAGTAGGGGATGGGCAGAGAGAGAAGGAGACACAGAATCCGAAGCAGGCTCCAGGCTCCAAGCTGTCAGCACAGAGCCTGATGCGGGGCTCGAACTCACAAACTGCGAGATCATGACCTGAACTGAAGGCGGACACTTAACTGACTGAGCCACCCAAGTGCCCCCCCCACTTTATTTTTTTAATGTTTATTTATTTATTTTGAGAAAGAGAGAGAGAGAGAGTGCACACACACCAGCATGGATAGAGGTAGAGAGAGAGAGGGGGAGAGAGAGAATCCAAAGCAGGCCCCACACCGTCAGTGCAGAGCCCGACACAAGGCTCCATCTCATAAACCTCGAAATCCCGACCTGAGCTAAAATTGAGAGTTGGACACCCAACCGACTGAGCCACCCAGGTGCCCCTATTATCCCCACTTAATAGATGAGAAAAGAGGCACAGAGAGTTTAACTAAATTGTTGAAGTTCACACGACAGCAAAGAATCTAGTTCAGGCAGCCTGGTTCTAGATTTTGTACATTTAACCACAATGTTTTTCCACAAAGAGAAGGTGCCTGGTGCTTTGAGAATCATTCATTGGGGATGGGGATGAAGAATTTGAGGTAGTCTGGAAAGGCATCCTAAGGAAAGACAGCTAAACTTAAATAGGAAATATGAGTAGGGTTAATTGGGCAAAAATAGAGTAAGGTGTTTATGCAGAAGGAAGGTCATGTGTAAAGGCCCCATGGTGGCGAGAGTAGGGTGCCTACAGGATCTAAATGGGATCAATATGGTGGAGCAGAGAGGGCAAGGGAAGTGAGGAGCAAGACATGGGATTAAGCTGAAATTGAATTAGGCTAGGAAGGCACATAGGTGCAAACCACTCAAGGCCCTGTAGATCACGTTATAAACTTTTCTCAATCTTAAATGCAGTGGGAAGCCATTGAGGTTTTAAGCAAAGGATAAGAGAGAGATGTGGCAAAACTTTCTACAATATACCGTGAATTGATGCGGTGTTGTTCTCCAGAACAGGAATCCTGGAAAGGGACTAACGAAGTTTGGGAATAAGATTATGGATTCCAGTTTGAACATGTTGACTTTGAAGTGCTTTGTGAGAAATACTCATGAGATATCAAGGAAAATGTCAAATATATGGGTCTGGAGTTTGTAGAAGTCTGGGTTGGACCTTTAAGTTTGGTTGAGCAGATGGTGCCATATTAAAAGAGGTGGTCCCTTTATATATGAAAAGTCGAAAGGCTCAGGACTTGTTTCACTGACCATTGGCAACCGAGAGATGAACTTGTTGAAGGACTTCATGCCTATTAAAGAGAACTTTAAGGCCTATTGGTGAGGTCTGCATTAGTCTTTTGCAGCAGATTTGAATGTAGGGTAATAATCAGGGAGAGTGGGAGGAATTCATTTTAGAATCTTTCTCTGCTGTGTACTTTTACAACAGATTACCATTGTATAATCACTTATCTTTCAATGATAGGAGCTAATTTTTGGAAATTGTGGTTTGGATCTATTAAAAGAAAAGTGACATAAAAAAAAAAGGCTGTGTGAGTAGGCTTCTCAAGACTGCATTGTGCCCTTAGTGTTCAGATCAAAACGGATTATATTGGGTGACTATTGCTGTGTAACAAATTACCTCAAATGTAGAGGCTTAAAACAACTTACTATCCTCGCAGTTCCTTTGCCTCAGGGGTTCAGGAGAAGTTTAGCTGAGAGGCTCAGGCTAAGCATCTCTCATGGAGCTTCAGTGAAGATGTTGGCCATGACTGAAGGCTTGACCGGGGCTGAAGGATCCACTTCCAAGTTTTAAGTTTATTTGCATTACTATAAGCTGGTGCTTACAGTGGTTGGCAGCAACCTGTGGTATTTCCCCACAAGTGCTTTTCCCAGGACTGCTTGAGTATCCTCAAGGCATGATGGGAGGCTTCCCCCAGAATAATAATGCAAGAGTGAGAGAGCCAGGTGGAAGCTATTCTTTTCTGAGCTAGCGTTAGAAGTCACATAGCATCATGAGTGCTTCATTCCAAGCACAGCACTAAGTTTGGTCCACTACAAGGTTGGGGAAGGGAACTAGACTCCACCTTTTGACAGAGAGGAGCACTGAAGAATCTGTGGACATGTTTTAGAGCCACCACATGGATGTTTGGAATCTGAGTTGTGGAGGGAGCTCCCCCTCTCACCCTGTGTAGAAATTAATTTCTGCTACAACAAACCTAACAGATGGTCAGTCAGCCTCTGCTTAGCACTTCCAGCTATGAGAAGTTCACTACGTTATGAGTCAGTGAATTCCATTTATACCCATTTTCAATCGTTAGAAGTTTATTCTATTCATGAAATTGACAACTCTTCTGCTGAACATTCCAATATTGAAACTACTTCTGCTGCTCTAGAGTGGCACATTTATGTGATGGTGTGTCCATTATCTGCAACCAGGGTAATCTTGATTTCTTTCTTCTTAAGAGAAAATACTGTCAGCTCCACTCAGAATTTCCCCTCACGTTTTGATTTCAGGGTTTTTGCACCTTCTGGTCACCTTCCTGAAAACATCTCAATTCAGTTCATCCCTCCACAACTGCAAACCAGCAACTAGTTCTGTACCCTAAGCTAAATTTAGAAGGACGGGACAAGGCAGTCCTCACTTGGCACAATAGGGAAAGACTGAAAAAAACCACTGTGAAAACTGAAATCATGCAAAGTAATCTTAAGAATCAATGAGAGGGGTGCCTGGGTGGCTCAGTTGGTTTAAGTGTCCAACTCTTGATGGGCCTAAATCATGATCTCCTGGTTCAAGATTTCAAGCCCCGAGTTGGGCTCTACACTGACAGTGCAGAGCCTGCTTGGGATTCCCTCTATCCCTCTCTCTCTTCCCCTCCCCCACTCAGAATAAATAAATAAACCTAAGAAAAAATAATCAATGAGAAAATTATGATTATTGAGATCATTAAACACTTTTGTTAAAGTATTAAAAATTTTCCTTCTGATCTGAATGCATGGGGAGATGAAAAGAAACCGTAAAAATAGTGTTCGTGTAGGATACCTTAAAACATTAGAAACAGAGAATCACAGTGTTTTATTTCTTTATTAAAAAACACAGCAAGAGTAGTTTGGACAGTGCTTGCCTTTCTCTTCTCATTATATAATAATTATACAGAGCAGACATCTTTTGTTCACCTTGGCAAATTGCCATCCAGCTTCTGGATCAACTTCTAAGATTTTACGTCTTGAGCTCTCGATGTAGTGAAATCTCTCTTGAGATACTTCTCTGAGAGTTCCTTCAATGGGAAGCTACTGCTGGTGCCATGCCTTCTGAGACATCTTTAATCACTATCCTCATTTATGTTGATAAGTCTACCTCCGCTAAGTTCCTCTGGCTGTAGATCTAGAATTTCTCCAATGGTGGCACTGTCAACGTTCCCATGGTCAGCTATTTCTTGTATAACTCCCTTTATGTTAGATTCTTGTGCTGTGCTAAGCACTTCTTGTGCTATGGCTTTTCACTTCTCTGCTGTACTTTCATCATTGTTAAGCAATTCATTCTTTCAATGATCTATTTTTGTAAAATGCCACCTGAGTTTATTGCTGGGAGACAAGGAGGTAACACAACTACATGCTTTGCTGTCGGTGTGTGAACTCAGTAACAGATGGTAGACCATGGTAACTGGTAGACATGGTAACCTTGAACCATGCCGTTGGTGTGCTGTTGTTGTTCAACTAAACCGTGGTGTCTGAAATTGATAAGTATCAGAACCATGCAGAGCAGGTGTTGCCTGTGTTTCTACACATTTGACCTTAGTTAGATCTGTTTTTATGGGCAATTATTCCACACGGCTTGTTTGAGCTCATGGTCCTTGTGGTTATCAAGTTATCTTTACCTTGTGCATTTGATTTTTCTTAAATAGAAAATGTCAGGTTTTACTTACATTCTGGTTAAGCTTTCTCTGGTAGTCTTAGCCCATGGATGTCTTTTTAAAACTTGATGTTGCTATCTAGAGAATAAACTATCCCTTCCAAATTGTTACCTTTTTCATATCTAAAAGCTGTTAATAAGAAGAGGCTGGGATGGAGCTTACTGATGTTTCTCTCCATCTCCAGACATGCGTCCCTCATTGTATTCATCAACCCCTTGAGTAGGAATATATAAACTAATATGAATTCTCCAACTCTTTTGTCATCCAGCTTGCCTTTCTCGAGCTTATCCAACAAAGTTAACTCTCTGGGGCCATCCGATGCCATTCCGAAATCAAGGCACACCGCGACGGCAGTCGTCTCCTACCATATCAAATATTAACACTACTGATAATACCTATGTTTACAGAGAGCTTTTACACTTCATGGACTGTTTTTACATATCTCCATTTGAAAATAGTTTGCCTTTATAAGATTGAAAAGTGTGGCACATATTATCAGCGCGTTTTTAAGAACCGTAAGTCAGAAAAAGTACAGGATTAGCCTGTGTTCACAGAACTGCTAAATAGCAGAATCTTGGTTCTTCAGTGAGTTTAGTGTTTTGGTTTTCTGTAACCACTTCAAGCTTCTCAGACGAGGTGCCTACAGAAAACAAAGGAAGAGAGTTTCTGCAGTGTTTTTCCTTTGCTTATTTGCTAGAATAGTCTTCCAATCTTTCCTCCTACAGAGACTTCTATTAGTTTTCTAGGAGTACTAGAACGAAGTACCACAAGCCAGGTGGTTTGAACAACAGAAATTCATTGTCTCTCAGTTCTGGAGGCCGCAAGTCTGAGATCAAAGTATCAGCAGAGTTGGTTCTTTCTGAGGGCTGTGAGGGAAGCATCTGTTCTAGGCCTTTTCCTATGGCTTGTGGATGGCATCTTCTCCCTGTGTTTTGTCATATCAACTTCCCGCATTTCCCCTTTTCATGAGGACAGCAGTCCTATTGGATCAGGGCCCATCCTATTGACCTCACTTTAACCTGATCATGTCTGTAAAGACCGTATTTTCAAATACAGTCGCATTCTGAGGTGCTGGGGGTTTAGGACTTCAGTGGATGGATTTGAGGGATCCTCAGTTCAACCTACAACAGGTCTCTAAGGCAGATTTCATGTTTAAAAAAACCCAAAGGAATAGACTTGTGTAGCCAGTGCTTTTGTGTATACCTGCATTTTCTTATCAGTAGCTTTGTATCTGCCGCAGTCTGTTGAGATAAACTTTGGGGACAGTTGACATCACCTTTCGGTTCTCAAAAGAAGAATGAGTGTTTTTCCTAAATTCATACTCAGTTGTCCACTTCCTGCATTTAGTTTCTGAAGGTGTCTTTTGTGAGACAGCAGCTGAAATTGTTAGCTTGTTTAATAATTTCATGATTCAAATGTGTCATTTAACCTTGGTTTTGAGATTTGGAGTGAAGTTGATTCAATGTTTTGTGATAATTGTAACCATCTTAGCAGTTTCCCTATTTCACAAATTGGTTAAGGCATCAGGGGATTTTGAATTTAAGAAATAAAAAACATTAGGGCATAATAATTTGTATCCCAAAGCCTTTTGCAAACTCTGGTGCATGTAGAGGTCGTCGGGCACATTACTAAAAGAAGGAACATATATGACCTCACTTTAGATTGCTGGTGTTGGGTGCTATCAACGTTAGATCCGTGTCATTCTGTTTTCCCGCTGCTTACACCCCACTCTTAGTTTTTCTTGTTGGTCATTTGGGTGTTCCACAGATTATCAGTGTAAGCATTTTATATAATATGATTTTGAAGTTAAAAACTAACGTTTATTATGAGCATATAATTTGTTTTTGTTCATATGTTTGCTCACATAAAAAAGAACAGCTATAATGCCTGTGTGGTTGTAATAGATGAAGACATGATGAACCGTTGTTTTTATTCAAAGCCTCCCAGATGCCCCTTCCATCCCCGTTCCTTCCCTTCCTCCTCTGAGGGAGCCATTATCCTGAATTTTATGTTTATCATGTCCTTACTTGTCCTTATACTTTCATTTGAATATTTGTATTTCTTATATTATTTTATTTTATTTTAATTTATTTTATTTTAATTTATTTTATTTTATTTTATTTTATTTTATTTTATTTATTTTATTTTATTTAGTTTGGTTTAATTTAGTTTAGAGACAGAGCATGAGAGCTGGGGAGAAGCGCAGAGGGAAAGACTCCCAAGCAGGCTCCATGTTCAGTGCAGGACCCAATGTGGGGCTTGACTCCATGACCCTGGCATCATGACCTGACCTGAAATCAAGAGCTGGAAGCTCAACTGACTAAGCCACCTAGGCGCCCTTAAATATATGTAATTCTAAGAAATATACTGTTTGTTTGGTAGTTAAGATTTTTTAAATATTTAAGTTACTGCAAATTGTTTTAAAAAGTTACAAGAACACTATGAACAACTCTCATATAGCCTTCACCAGGTTCCCCACTGTTAACATTATAATGTTAACCATATTTGCTTCATGATTCTTTCCCACTTTCTCTAGATATATGTAGGTATACATATGCAAACACACACACACACACACACACACACACACACACACATTTTTTTTAACTAATTGAGAGTAAGTTACAGACATGCTGTTCTAGTCTAAATACTTCATCATGTACTTCCTAAAAAGAAAAAAACAAGGATGCTATCTTACATAATCATGTACAATCATCTAGATCAGAAAATTAACATAGATCTAATTCTGCCATGTTATCCACAGATCCATTCAAACCTTGTCCATTGATCCAGCAATGTCCTTGATAGCTTTCTCTCTCTTCTGGGTCAGGATCCCCACTAGAATCACAGGTTGCACGTTCTTGTCATGATTTTTTAGTTGTCTTCCACTTGAAACAGGTCTTCAAGTCTTTCTTGTCCTGGATAAGTTTCAAGAATACAGGACAATTTGTTTGTTTTATTTTAGAATGTCTTCCTGTTTAGGTTTACCTGATGTTTCCTTATAATTAGAGTAAGATTATGCACTTTTTGGCAGGAATACCACAGAAATGGAGCTGTGTTCTTCTTGGTGCATCATAGCAGGAGGCACATAATGTTGATTTATCCCATTATTCTTGATGTTAACTTTGTTCACTTAGTTAAAGTAGTATTTACCAAGCTTTTCTACCATATAGTTACCATTTTTCTCTGTAAAATAAATTTTGTGGGGAGATATTTTGGATTTATATAAATATCTTGTTCTGCAACAAAATTTTCACCCACTAGTTTTAACATTCATTGATGATTTTTGCATGAGTCATTTATTACAATGATGGCTGCCAAATGCTCATTTTCTAATTCTATTATTCTTTCCACATGGGTTAGTTGGTGTTCTACTGTAAGAAAAAACTCCCCTTCCTCCCTCCCTCCCTCCCTCCCTCCTTTCCTTCCTTCCTTCGTTTGTGTGGACTTAGGGATTCCTATTTTATTCATTGGGATTTAATTTATTATTACTATTATTATTACTATTATTAGATGCTAAAACTGGCCCATATTTGGCTAGCTGGAGCTTCTTCAAAGTGGCTCCTGTGGACTTTTTAACATTCTTCAACTATATTTTTAGTGCTTCCTTTTTGGTACAAAATTACATTCCAGATTTGTCATGTACTTTCTCTGCTGCAGCCGTTGCTGCAGTCAATCTGATTCTTTCTAATGGAGAATGGTGTATAGAAACCAAGATCTGAGCATTATGGGTGCTGATTGCTACAGAGTATCATTATTCCTAAGTCCTCTCAGCACACAGACTTAGGAAGGACTTATGTATGTATGTATATGTATTTATGTATGTATGTATGTATGTATCCATTTATTTATTATTGATCTGTCTAAATGAAAAACCATGGTTGACACCAGTACCTCCAATTCAAATCCAGTACCACCATATGCTAGCCTTCCCTTTCTATATTTGTCACTCCCCTCTGAGAATACTATCATTAACCACAGTATGTTTACCTACTTGCTGGTTACCTGTGTGTAATCAATCTCTTGATCCTGGTAGCTGTCTCCTCAGCCATCCCTGTCCTCTTAACCTGCCTTATAGACTCTATACTTCTTCATCCCCAGCCCTTCTGGCCCTGTTAGCCTTCTTAGCCTTGATAACACCTTTAGCCCTGACTGCCTTTGTGTTCCTGGTCCCACCAGACCCACAGTCTGGGACGTATTAAGGGAAGGGAAGGAAATGGAAAAGCACAAAGAAATATTTTGTAAAAAACAAAACAAAACAACAAAACAAAAAGAGAGAGAAATTAAAGGGGAGGGCTTTTAACAAAATTTTGTGTGAAAGACAATTTTAAAAATGTGTAGCATGGTGCTTAATAGCCCTCAGCCTGGACAGGGACTATAGTTTAAATTTTAGATACCTACCAGCTGTGTAATCTTGGGTAAAATAGTTAACATACCTATGCCTGACTTTTCTCATCTGTGAAATGAGGTTAATAATAGTACCTACCTCATAGGGTTCTTGTGAAGTTAAAATGAGTTAACACAGGTAAAGTGTGTAGGACAGTGTCGTACACATGGTAAGCACATTTAATAAGAATATTTTTATTATCAGATGTCCCATAATTTTAGAATGTTTTATTTTTGTACTAAAAAGTTACTAAATGCCAACGAATCATTTACAATGCCATTAGATCACAAGAATTACTGAAGTTACTTTATTTTATTTTATTTTATTTTATTTTATTTTATTTTATTTTATTTTTATTAAAAAAAATTTTTTTACGTTTATTTATTTTTGAGACAGAGAGAGACAGAGTATGAACGGGGGAGGGGCAGAGAGAGAGGGAGACACAGAATCGGAAGCAGGCTCCAGGCTCCGAGCCATCAGCCCAGAGCCCGACCTGGGTTTCAAACTCACGGACCGCGAGATCGTGACCTGAGCTGAAGTCGGACGCTCAACCGACTGAGCCACCCAGACGCCCCTGAAGTTACTTTTTTAATTTATTGAAAAATATCTGTATTTCTATAGCAAAATCAGGTTTTATAAGGTAGCCAGAATGTATACTTTTCCAAGAGTATTTTATCAAACGCTAAAGTTAAAGGAATAATTGGTAAAAGTTATTGCCAATTGAAAAACCAATCATAAATTGAGATAAAGCTTTTTTTGAAAATGTTAGTGTAAGCCACTGAGATGGTTTTCAAATTATATGATTATAACATCCCTGAGTCTTTTTAGGAGTCTGCAGCAAAGCTTGGCAAACTGCGGCCCACAGGTCAAATACAGCCCACTGACTGATTTTATATGGCCAGTGAGCTAATATAATTTTTACATTTTAAATGATTGGAAAAGAAGAAATTTTCATGACAAGTAAAAATTATATAAAATGCAATTTTTTTTCTATACATAAGGTTTCATTGCAAAATAGCCAGGCCTATCTATTATCCAGGACTGCTTTTGTGCTACATGACAGAGCTGTGTCCTTACCACAAAGACAACGTGGTCTATATTTACTATATGGCCCTTCATAGAACGTTTGCTGACCCTTAGTTAATACTATTGCAGAAGCAATCATAAAAGGTCTGGGAGAATCCATAAGACGGGTCGAGTCAAGCAGATACTCCTGGCTTGCCTCGTGACCTTCAACAAGTTATATAACCTGGTCCGTTTCCTCACCTGTGACATGAGAATATCAGATCTGAACGTGTAAGTTCCCCACGCCGCCATTTGGTGCCTTTGTAACATGAGTTTGTTCAGTTCTACCTCTATAAGCTGACAAGTTTTTGTTTGTTTTGCCTTTTTAAGGCAATCACACTTTGTCTTTCTTTCCCATTAATCTGTTTGTGGTGAATTGAGCTAATATGGTGATTTTCATCTCCGTCCAAAAGATTCAGAAATCTTTGAAACCTCATGTTTTTTATCTGATCTTATTTCCCATTACAGGGCCTAAGGGTGGATTTTATGTAATGGGTTGCAATATATGTTACCTTATTTAGTTGGATGGGCAAGCTATTTCACAATGGCCTGAAGAGCAGTTTACTCTGTACATAGCAACAAACATCTTGCCCAAATTTACCATCTGGTGTTTGAAGCCTCTATCTTGCAAAGATTTTTTTCATTAGCTAACAGCCATTACTCATCTACTTTTGGCTTTAATATTGCTGACATTCTTGTTATTGCCCATCCTAAATAGTCACAGTTTCAAATAAGAGAGTATTTGGAATTGTTTGATTAACAGAAGGGATTCGATTTCCTCATCTGGAAAACAAGGAGGTCAGATGGGAAGGTTCCTGTGAGCTGGCACCATCTATGATTTTATGAAACTTGGTTTTTATTGATTTCTGTATGTGCCAGACAGCCCACCTAATCCGTGGCTTGTGGAGGAAGTGCGTGGGTTATAACAGGCACTCATTAAATGGTGAAAGATTGAAGACGTGGTTGAATGACCACATAAGCCCAGAAAAACTCAGGATGAAAGAGCATTGCCCCATAAAGAGAATCTCAGTGATATTTTATAACTTTGCCACATTCATTTTCCAAAATACTTTTAGATACTTCTTAAAAATAAATCTCAAGGCTGTACCATGATCTACAAAGCCCCGGCTACCGTCTCTATTCTTCTGGTCCTTGTCGTGTATCCCCACTGGTATCCCTGATGTTTCAAAACTTGCCAAGCATCCAATTTAAATTAAATTTGAATAACATATCAGAGCCTTTGTGCTGATTTGTTCCCTCTGCCTGGAATGCTCCTCCCAGAATATCAAGTGTTTTACTCCCTCCCTTCATGTAAATCTGTGCCCAAACATCATTTCTCAGAGACATCCATCACACCCCACTTTTTACCTCATCCATTTACCTTGATTTATTTTTCATCACAGCACTCACTAATCTATGCAATATATCTGATATTCACCTATCAATTTATTTATATGCAGGCGATAATTGTTGAGTGAATACATGAATAAGAACAAGAAAGCAATCTATTAATTAAGTACTTGATTTGTGAATTAAAGCCATCTCCAACCCAGGTTTCCAATGGTATTTAAATGTCCTATTTATTTATTTATTTTTTTATTTAGAGAGTACAAGCAGGGAGAAGCAGAGAGAGAGGGACAGAGGATCTGAAGAGGGCTCTGCATTGAGAGCAGTGAGCCTGATGCAGGCTTGAAACTCACAAACCACAAGATCATGACCTGAGCTGAAGTAGGACACTCAACCAACTGAGTCACCCAGGCACCCCTCCAATGGTATTTAAAGAACAGGGGTGTCTGAGTGGCTCAGTCGGTTGAGCCTCTGACTCTTGATTTTGGCTCAGGTCATGACCCCAGGGTCGTGGGCTCCAGCCCCGTGTTGGTCTCCACGCTCGGTGTGGAGCCTGCTTAAGATTCTCTCTCTCTCTCTCTCTCTCTCTCTCTCTCTCTCTCTCTCTCTCCTTCTGCCCCTCCCCCACTCCTGCACATGTGTGCATGTGCTTGCTCCCTTTCTCTCAAAAGTAATTTAAATACATAAAAAGCCCATAATTTTTTGCAGATTGTAAACATATATGTGTTAAAATTGAACTGTGACATTACTTTTAAAATGTATCTAACAGAATAAAAATACAGTGATTTGATATCTATCTTAATCTACTCTTTAAAAAAAATCATGAGCTCACTTCTTCTTAATGATCTGAAATACTGTATAGGCCCCTTTTCTTCTTGAATTACTAACTCTATTCTACTTTCCTTACAGAGTCTATGCTAATACAATATAATTTTACATTTGAAAGTCTTTTATTGATCAACCACTGCAGTTAGATTTTTGTGCATAAAGTATTTAAAATTCCCTGGGACCATAAGATAATTTGTTAGATGTAAAATAAAAAAGCTGTTTTTTCCCTCCAACTAGATAATATATCTCTGGATGAGTGGTAACTTGTCGGTCGAATGAAATAGGAGTAGCATCAATTTTTTTTTATTTTCCTTTTTAAAAAATATTTATTTATTTTGAGAGAGAGAAAGTGAGAGAGAGAGAGAGAGAGAGCGCACGGGCTGAAGAGGGGCAGAGAGAGGGGGAGAAAGCGAGAATCCCAAGCAGGGTCGAGCCATCAGTGCAGAGCCTGATCCTGCAAATCATGAGATCATGACCTGAGCTGAAATCAAGATTCAGATGCTTAATCAACTGAGCCACCCAGGGGGCCCCTTATTTTCCATTTTTATGCATATAAGTGCTGAGAAATATTTTCACATGAATCAAGTGGGTGGGATTGGGAGGGGCTTTGTTATAGCAGTATCTCTCCATTTTTTCAATTCCTTCTGAGTTATTTGATAACAATTACTATTAATATATCACTGAAAAAGCACTTTTAATGATCTGTTGGTGGATATGCAATTACGTTTTCTGTAAGTTTTACTAAAAGTAAAGACCACGGTGCTAGAGAAATGTCTTAGGGTGCCAGGAGTTGATAGGAGTTGGTAGGAACACTTTGGACCTTGAAGATTATGGATATTCCATCAACCATGTCATGTGCTGCGGCCCAGAGAAGGGGAGAGTTGGATTCAGCTAAGGCTAAACTTCTACCTGGTATGTATTGACTAAGACGTAAGAAATATGAAATAATAGGTGGTAGAATCTAAGCTAGACAAGGACAGTGTGGAAGAAGAGCACTGATGGGCTGGGGAAAAGTAGAGAGGAGAAGATAAAGGGAAATTCAGGTGGAAGACTGGTTGGAGGAGTCGAAATGGCAAACAGGAAAGAGGTAATTTTTGTCAGATGTATGACTCAGGAGTTTTGGAGGTGGAACGGTTATGGGCCATGAACATGTCTAAGGTGTAACCACGATGTGAAGTTCATGAGCTTCATTTGTTCACTTGTTTATGAACAAATCACTGAAGATGGGTTCGTGGAAATAGGTGGTCATGGTGTCGAAAGGGTCCATGATGATTTTTTAAGGAATGAAGGCAGGGCTCGGAGTGGAGAGAAAGAATGTGAGGCAGGCATTGACAAATGTAGACAATGAGAGAAAGGTTGGTAAAGGAGAACAACAAAGAGAGGAAAGGTGCTCTTGAAAGCTGGAAGGGGTGAGTCTTAAAGGAATTTAGTTTACAAGGAGCTGAAGGAAAAATGGTTTACAGATGGCCATGGTTGGTATGGAAGAAACCAAACTCATTGCCTGACCGGGATGCATGAGAAACACAGAGACAATCGTGTCCTCAGGGTAGAGCCCCAATTATTAGGAGGGAGAAACTTGTGTTTGTGACAGGTATCATGGTTCTGAACAGTGAGCTTCCCTAATGGGTTAGAAAAATGTCCTCAGTTTCTTCTAGAGTTACTAGTTCCTTCAGTTTCCCAGAATAAATTTTGATTGTTCATATTTTCAAAAACGATTTCTTTCAGGGGTGTCTGGGTGAGTCAGTCGGTTAAGCTTTCAACTCTTCATTTCAGCTCAGGTCATGATCTCACGGGTTCGTGAGATTGAGCCCTGCGTCTGGTTCTCCACTGAAAGCACGGATCCTGCTTGGGATTCCTTCTCTCCCTCTCTCTCTGCCCCTTCCCCATGCGCTCTCTCTCCCTCTCAAAATAAATAAATGTTAAAAAAAAACACGTTTATTTGAAATATATATTCAAATGTGTGAATATAGTGCTTTGTATAGTTTTTGTATGTATGTATGTATTTATGTCTTTAATGGTGAGTCAGCTCTGAGTATATAGATAAATACTGTTTTTGTGTTTTTTAAGTTAATTATGGATCTGTTTTGATCTACTTATGAATTCAAATATGTTTTTTAGACTCATCAAATTACTTTTTCTTATTTGTAGGAATTACATTTTTATTTTCCTCTTCTGATAAAAATCCCAATTTTTAAAAAAGCATATCATCAATGAATAGAGAAATCAACATATATTTTACTTTACTTTCAGTTCCACAAACTATTTTTCCCACACTATATTGCCTTGCTTCTAATTAATTAGATACATTTTATCTGCCAGTGTTTTTTCAGTATTTTATGTTCCACAAAACATGTATTCTCACAATATTACATTTATAAATGAAATGCAGGATATTTCCTGTATATATATATATATATATATATATATATATATATATATATATATATTTCCTGTATATATATATTCCATTGTTCCTTGTTTTTTCTTGCTTTGCAATCCATTTTTATAGAGAAGACAATAACACTGTATTTAAAAAAAATCAGCAATAGATATAAAGTGTCTAGCATTTATTATGTTCTAGAGATGTGCTAATTTCTTTTCCAAAATTATGATATTTACTTTCTACAGTAGCCCTGTGAAGTATGCTCTGATGTTACCCCCAGTTTGCGATGGGGAAACCAGACAAAGAGAGAGGAAGAGGCCCATCCAAGCTTCCCCAGCAGTTGCCTAGGGCTCCCAAGCCTGCGTGAGAGATCACTGTATTAACATCTCATCCACAGTACTAGAAAAATATAGCAGACCTCCCTTTTTATGGTCGATGTCCAGCACCAGAGCATCAACATAAGTCATGCTGAGATTCGATTACTGGGCAATTATTATGTGCAATCATATTGTGTCAATAACCTTCCGCATGATACACTACTACCCTACTCTAGATGCGGGTTTCCTATAAAAGCCTAACAAAAATCTTTTATTCACCTGCAGTGAGGTACACTTTCTATAAACAATTGTTTCCTTCAATCATTCTGGGGTGGGGGAGAAATAGATATCAATGAACGATTTTTAATACCCTATATCTTCAAATTAGAATTTTGAAGTCTTACTTATGCCTACAGAAAGGCAGAAAAGGAAAAACTTCCTTACTTCCTTGGACAAGCAGAGGCAAAACCCTGTCTTTTTGTCTCTGAACGCTATCCCATTTGGTATGGAACACCTTTAAAAATCAATTCAGCTACAGTTTAGTCTCTTTTTAAAAGATTTAGACATTTAACAACAACAAATGCCAATGGCTTATTAATTTGTGATTCTTTTCTTTCTTTCTTTTAAAGATAGTGTTTTTAGAAGAAGCATCTCAACAGGAAAAGCTGGCCAAAGAATGGTGCTTCCGGCCGTGCGAAGTAAGAGAACTGAGCAACCAGTAAGTCATAGCTAACTTCTTCCCTTTGCTGTCAACTAGTGATGTCAACTAGTCTCAGACGATTAGACACCTGCCTGGAGACAGAGAGGCTTTGTTTTTTTTTCCCTCTGGGGTGAGTTGAGAGGGGACTAGAGAACAGGGAGCTGTAGGGTGGAAACTTTGAGAACAGGAGTCTGCCATCATTCATTCATTCCTTTAGCAACCCTTTGTTGAGCTAACTGTGTGCAAGAACTAGGATCTGGAGCAGAAAATGGTCTATAAAGTCTTTGCCCTCGCGGGGTTTACAGCCCACGGGGCTCTCAGAGATGAAGCGGGTGCACAGACACAGAAGCACACCAGCGATAGGTTGTGATACCTTTTGTGAAGGAAATAAAGAGGAAGCAAGATAAACCACCAGGAGGAAGGGGATGGAGGTTTGGGGATCAGTAACTGACAGCACTGTTAGGGAAAACCTAATTCCAGCCACTTCTGTGTTATTGCCTGTTTCCTCTTTCTAGATTTTCTTGAGAATATATGTTGAGGAATGACTGACATTAAGATTCCTGCCTGTGTGCCTTTGGGATATGGGGTCAGAAACTGTGGGAGTGCACAAGAGGGAGAGAGGGAAGTCGGGAGGCCATAAGCAAGTGGTTCAGCAGTGGGAGGGTGAGGGGAAGGGCAAATACTTCTGTGGCCTTTTATAGTCTTTTGTCCCTCTTTATGAGGCTGCTTTTGGAGGTAAGTCCATCAAACAAATGTAGATTCCGGTGGACCTGTAAGCACCACACACAGAGAAGTGGTAAGGTAAGACAAAATGTAAACTTTGGTGGAAGACTGAAGTCTTTGAAGAAAAAGAATATTTATTTATTTATTTATTTATTTATTTATTTATTTATTTTTAAATGTTTATTTTTGAGAGAGAGCATGAGGAAGGGCATGAGAAGGGGAAGGGCAGAGAGAGAGAGGGGAGCAGAGGATCCAAAGCAGGCTATTTGCTGACAGCAGTGAGCCTGAGGTGGGCTTGAACTCACAAACTGTGCCATCATGACCTGAGCCAAAGTCTGGCACTCAACTGACTGAGCCACCCAGGCACCCCAGAAAAATAATATTTAAAATGCAAGGTAATTCTATTTTTAAAGTGTTTATTTATTTTGAGAGAGAGAGAGAGAGAGAGAGAGAGAGAGCTAGCAGGGGAGGGGCAGAGGAAGAGGGAGAGCGAGAATCCTAAGCAGGCTCCTTGCTGTCAGCGCAGAGCCCAAGGCAGGGCTTAATTCCACCAACTGTGAAATCACCACCTGAGCTGAAACCAAGAGTCAGATGCTTAACTGACTGAGCCACCCAGGTGCCCCAAAAAACAAAGTAATTCTTATATCAAACACATGAGATACGTGCAGTTGAATTTCTTTAAGTCGCAATTTAAATGCCACAGAAGATGATGTCTCTGACAGTGTGTTTATCAGACTTCCTGTGCCTACAGGTCTACCTCAGCACGATGTGGATTTTTTAAATGCAAATACTAACTGGAACACTCTGAGTGGTGCTTTCATAGAAGTGGATCAGATTGTGGCTATGGGACCATAGAGAAATTGGCAGGGCCAGGATTAGGGTGAGGCAAGTGAGGTGTTCACCTTGGGCAAGGAATTTAAGGGTGGTGGGGAGGGCAAAAAAAAAAGTCAGTAATCAAGATAAATAATAGTTTGGTGCAGTATTTTGAAAAATCAAAATTAATGCAAAGAATCCATGATGAACAAAATACCAAAATTTTAAATGAAGACAGAATGTTGTTGATAGTTTTATATGCCTGTGTTGTTGTGCAAGAAACAGTCATTTTCAAATGGCCTGGGCTCCCCAGGCCCATGGGACCATCACACCCCCTTCAGGGCAGGTTAATGAAGGTTGACAATGATGTACAAACAGATTGGGCAACTCAGACCCTTCTAGACAGTCATGTGTTTTGACTGTGGAGCTTTTGTTAACGTTTTCCACTTGGTTAGAACATGGGTGGATGTTCTGGCAAGTGTATAGCGGGGCAAACTTTGTTTTTTGTCCTCAGAGTCTAATACAGGCTGGCCAGCACCACAGGTTTGGAAGATGAAGTCGATTGGTTTTTATCTGGGGAGGGGGGAGACACCGAGCTTTTCTAAGGGAATTAAGATAGTAAAATTGGAAAGAGGAAAGCTGAAAAGCAGAAGGAAGGAGAGCTGTTTCACCTTTTTCTGTTTCCACCTGTAGGCCTCATCTCTGCTGTGTCTGCAGCTTGACATTCATTAGTTATGATTTAGCTGCAAGTGAGGTCTTCGTGGAGAACTGAGTTCTAATCCCGACCAGGCCACCACTAACAAGATGCATGTCTGAAAACAAGCGTGTTGTGCCCAAGTTTCCTTTTGCTCTCTCTGTAAAATGATTAGTTGGGCTCAGTGACCTCTGATCTCATGAGCAGCTCTCACAGTCCACACTCACACATGCACCAATACCTGTGATACATACACGATACATATATAAGCAATATGTGAATATTGCTCATGTCAATATTTCTACTAATAAGCATTAGTAGAAAGTGCTTCCTGTTTCCCCAAAAGAATCGTTAGCTCTTCTGGATGAAAGTCACATGTAGGATGCAGTAAATCCCTGCTCTTCTGTCGCCTCTGAATTTGTTGTACCCTAAATTATCTCTTTTGCTTCTTTCGTCTCTGCTTTCTTAAAAACGTGCTCAACAAAACGTGACTTTCCCACTCCTCCTACACTACCGTTCTTTCACTACCAAATATTTTTAAAGAGAGCTCTCCCTCCGCCCAGTACTTTCTCTAACAGTCGTCTTCCATGTTCCTGTGTGTCTTTTCAGCACCTAGGACAGTAACTAAACCATTCTAGATATAACGAGGGACTGAAGCCATGTGAGGTTGGGTGTCTCCCCCAACCACTGCATCGAAATGAGAGCACTCAGTCTTTCCTGAAACCACTCACCCTTGCAGTTTTAACACTATTCCCTGTCCTGAACTCCTTTCCTTTCATTGGTGCCCTTCATACCTCTTTCCTGGGTCTCCCTTTGTCCTCCTGACAAATCTGCCCAGAGGGAGCATGGCCTTCTCTTCCTCATTCTTACTCCTTAAGTGGATGCTGCTGCTCAAGATTCAGTTTTGTTCTTTTTCCATAGAAGTCTCTGGCACCACCAGCTTCTAGGGTTAGCAGCTCAGGGCAGACTCTCCAATCTGAATCCCATCTGTACATCTTCTGTGACCTCTTAACCCACGTTTCTGATGCTTTGGAGGTTACACTTGGACCCTAGGCTTCGTAACATCGCCCCTCCCTCAATGTGGAGTTTCCTCCTACATTCTCTGCCCTTTGTATCATATGTTCAGCATCGCATGCTCAAAAACTCTCTCTTGAACTCATTCCTCTCCTTTGCTTCCCAGACCTGATAAAATGTCAAGGTTTTTCTTTTGTATTCATCTTTTCTTTTTGTTCCTATCACCATAATCTTTATTTAGAAATGTGACGGTTGGGAGATGAGAGGAATCTCCCAACACATGCCTGGCACCACCAGATTTCTGTCCTAAACCTGTGGTTCAATATGTCACAGTTCTGCAAAAGAGAAGGAAAAAAATGTAACAAATACCATCTCAATCCCCTCTCTCTTGGGTACAGAATAACTAATACAAAAATGTTTTTAAGTTTATTTATTCTCAGAGAGAGAGAGTAAGTGGGGTAGAGTCAGAGAGAGAGGGGAGAGAGAGAATCCCAAGAAGGTTCTGCACTGTTAGTGCAGAGCCTGATGTGGGGCTCTAACTCACGAACTGTGAGATCGTGACCTGAGCTGAAATCAAGAGTCAGATGCTTAACCAACTGAGCCACCCAGGCACCCCAGAATAACCAATACCAATTAATTCACTTAATTGACTCTTCAAGACTCTTTTTAAAGACACTTTTTTTGACTGTTGTTGTTTTTGAAACATTTTTTATGTAGTAAAGTGCATAGATCTTAGGGATGTGAATTGATAAATTTTGATAAGTATATCTACATATGTAACCAACACACCAAGAAAGATATAAAACATTCCTATCAGCCTAGAAAGTTCCTTTGTGTCCTTTCCAGTCACTCTCCACCCCCTCATCCACTGTTTAATTTTTTTTTCTATCACATAGATCACTTCTGCTTGTTTTTGAATGTCATATGGATGGAATAAACCAAGAAGTCTTGAGTCTGGATTCTTCCATCCATCATAATGTTTTGAGATGCATCCATATTATTGTTTATATCAGTAGTTCTTTCTTTTTCATTGCCAAATAGTATTCCATTGTGTCAATATACAGCAGTTTGTTTATCTGTTTTCCTGTGATATTTGGATTGTTTCCAATTTGAGGCTAGTATACATAATGCTGCTATAAATATTTTTGTACCCTGTTTTTGATTTTGTAAGCATATGTTTTATTTCACTTGGGTAAATCACTAGGAGTGAAATTGCTCACTAAGATCTTTTATATTATGACCAGATTTACTTCTCTTTTTCTCTCTAGCTCTCTCAAAACACCCCCCCCCAATACATCACACACACAGATATCCTCACTCACCCCTAATCTGCTCAACCAGGTTATAATCTTTTTGGAGACAAGATGTCTTATTTCTTTTTGGACTTTCCAGAAGGCTTAGGAGAGTTGTTTTTTTTTTAACGTATCACATACTTGGGAAATATTATTTGATTGAACGATTCAACTACATAAAGAAATCATACCACCATTTCACTGTGTGGTAGTGGAGACAGTAAAGGTCCCAAGGACTGGGTTATCCTGAGAGGTCAGTGACTCAGACCTGAGAGGAATCCCTAGTTCATCCTCCCTCTCTTCATGCCGCACATTGTAGACTCGCTTCCTGCTGCCTTCTTGCCATGCTAGCTGGTCACTGCTCTCCATTGCCAGAGTGCATTAACAGTTCAGTCATACGGAGGGTGGTGACCAAGAGTAGTGAGTCTGCAGACCAAACTTCCTGGACTAGTTGAATGATCGCATTTTTTTCCAAGCTACTCACATTTCCCGAGCTTCAGTTTTCTCTTGTGTAAATGAAGATAACAACACTACTTCGTAAGTTTGTTGTGAGCGTTACATCGTCATAACAACTACTGCTTTTTTTCTTTTTGAATGCTTTTTATTATCTAGGTGCCGTTTTAGCACATGCTAACAATCCTCATGTCAACCCTATGGTGCTACTGCTGTCTCCCTTTTACATAAGGGGAAACTGAGTCACAAAACACATCGATTATCCCAATGCTGATTTATGGCGGGGTCTGCATTCAAAATCAAGCAGGCTGAGTCAAGAATGTATATATCGAATCCCTATAATCAGCTGCCTCCCACAAGTAGGATGATGCATGTAGGTGCGGTGCCCAGTGCCCAGTACATGCACCTTGTCAAGAAAATTCCCTGCTGCTACAACTGTCAGCAGTAGCGCTACCCATTCCTAGTTCCCACTGCTCTAAAAATGAGGCGTTTAAAAAATGTTTATTTATTTTTGAAAGAGACAGAGACACAGAGCGCGAGCAGGGAAGGGGCAGAGAGAGAGGGAGACCCAGAATCGGAAGCACACTCGAGGCTCCGAGCTGTCAGCACAGAACCTGATGTGGGGCTTGAACCCACAAACTGCAAGATCATAACCTGAGCTGAAGTCACATGCTTAACCCACTGAGCCACCCAGGTGCCCCTGAAACTAAAGCATTTTATAGGCGGCCCTGGTTTTGTCTTCCACCTAGGTGGTATACATTTGAATTGGTAGAATAAGGAATTCTTTGTTATGTCAAGTTTTGAGCTCGAGTTCTTTATGTACATTAAAATGTAATTAGTATTTTCTCAGGGTGGTGGTGCATACTGTCTTCTAACAAATATCTGTTGGGATATGTTTAGACACTTAATAGACACCAGTGAACTGGATTCGTTCTTTAGAAAAGCCGTTAGTTTTGGTTTGTCTCGATTTTGTGGGGAATGCCTCTGAAAACTCTTTAAAAAAACATCTTTCAGAAGTTTCTGTTATAAGAATCAGTAGACATGAAAATCAGTTGGAGGGCCAAGGTAACAGCAGGAGAGATCAGCAGCACCTGGAGAAGGGTTGATAGTCTCGTCTCCTAAGATTGCCTGCCCCTAACCAGCCTCAGTGTGCATTGCTGCTTCTATTTCAGAACTCAGCCCCTACATCACATGGGAAAAGACTAGATTTCTTTCAGTCAGCCAAGGTCAGGTGACCACTGGGTCTAAAATTGTGGCCACTGTGTGTGTGTCATCATCAGTCATCCTTAGTGACTTGGGAGTAATTCCTTTGCAGGGCTCTAGATGTTTTCAAGACCTTCTTTCTCATCTTTGCTTGCCGTCGATACCCTTCCAGTCGTGAGAACAAAGTCGTGAGGTGTCTTGGTCCACGGCTGCTTTGCTTCTACTCCGTGCTGTGCTTTTTCCCCTTTGTCATCTTTGGTTAACCTCACACCAGCCGTTTTAACAGAGGAGCTGTGTCTCTCCCAGCAGAGACTTACTGTTGTTTCTTGATCTCTAGATAACAGGGGAATTTACAGCCCTCTGGTTGCATCAGCTCTAAACCTGTGTGGGGTGAACAATTAAATCATTGTTGACAGAAGATGTGATTTAAAGATATGGAAAATGACTGAAGATGGTATTAAAGTTCTTTTCCTCTCGTATTAATTTCCAGTGAGTTTTTCATGCCTGGGCTGGTTGATACGCACATCCATGCCGCTCAGTATTCTTTTGCTGGGAGTAATGTAGACCTGCCACTTTTGGACTGGCTGACCAAGTACACGTTTCCTGTAGAACACAAATTCCAGAACCTCGATTTTGCTGAAGAAATATATACCAGAGTTGTCGTAAGTATCTTGCTTGTGAGTAGTGGTGTGTTATGACTGAATCACCTGTAGAAGGGTCCATTTTGGGGGGCAAATGTTTTTTAACGTGTATTCATTTTTGGGAGAGAGAGAGAGAGAGAAAGCAAATGGCGGAGGGGCAGAGAGGGAGACACAGATTTCAAAGTAGGCTCCAGGCTCCGAGCTGTCAGCACAGAGTCCAACGCAGGGCTTGAATTCACGAACCGTGAGATCATGACCTGAGCCAAAGTCGGATGCTCAACCGGCTGAGCCATCCAGGTGCCCCGTCTTGGGGGCAAATTTTAATTATAAAATTAGCAGTTAAGGCTAGCATGGACTGTTGAAACTTTTTAAGGTTTTTTACAGCCCAAGGAGTTGGTGACCACCTCATCTACATAAGCTAACCCCTAGCAGAGAGACAACTTGAACCCCAAATTCCCAAATCCCTGATTGGGTAGCCTCTCTTTACTCTGTTACTTCTTGTGTTTTTGCATTACTAAATTTGAGTTTAATGCATATGTGTGTTCCCTTACTCCTGCCAATCCACAGTGCTGTTCTGGGGACCATATGGAATAGCTGTGTAACCTTTGGAAAGTTCCGTGACTCATTTTCCCCATCTGTAAAATAGAGATAGTGATAGTAACTATTTCATAGGATTGTTATGATAAGTTAGTATCGTGAGGTTCTTAGGATAGTGCCTGACACATGGTAAACACTCTATATGTTTGCTTTAAATACCCAAGGAAGTTTAAAATTAAAATTTCAAATTACAGTTAGAAGAATATCACATTATTTTAGTAGCTTCCAAATTGGGAGAAATCGGGTGCCCCCCATAGCAGGGCATGTGGGAACGTGATGAGCATTAACACCACTAGAGGGAACTATGGAGCTAGTTCAGTCATCGAGCAGCGCCTGTGGTGTATACCCGCCATATATTGGAGGCTCTGAAAATGTCCTTCCTTCCACTCTTTGAAAGAAGTCAGTTCCCTTCTTCTTATTCCAGCCCTACGCCAAATTCACTCAGCAGTCAGAAACAGCTTCTGCAGTTGAGAATACCTTCTTCAGATCCCATCTTATCTGACCACTACCTCTTTATCATTCAACATACTTAGCCTGAAGATTCCTGCGTTTTTGTTGGACCCGTCGATGGTTTTTCCTCTAAAGTGACGACTATGTGATGGCGACAATATTATAAGCGTTATGTGGTTACCCAGCCATTTTGCCATTTTCCTTGGTCTTGCGTCATTCAAGCCTTGAGGAGTAAAAGCAAGTGCTATCCTTTATACACTTGACTTGCTTAATTATAAATTCAGTGTAATTGTGGGTCTTATATATTCAGCTAGCATCCACATGACACCAGAAAAACTGAGAAGGACTAACACTGTGTATGAAGTTGCCATTGCATTGTGTTAATGAATCATGTTAACCACACCAAACCTTTTTATCCTCAAATTTTATTTATACTTCCCATTGTTCTAGAAAGGGTTTGAGATATCTTAAAATAACATAATGTACAATGGAAGCAAATGAGTCACAAGAGCATGGCAAAGGAAAAAGAGGGAGAAAAAAAAAACAAAATAAAACCGAGAGTTAAACGTATGCCATGGCCAGGGGGTGGGGGAGGGGGATCCACGCATTCTTTAGAATTTATCACAATGAATTTAACTTAAAGCTGAATGAGTTAACTCAGCTCAATAACTTCACTTGAAGCTGAATGCTCTAAGTTTCTAACAGCTGATCTAGAGAGGGGAATCAGTTATGTAATTTACACAGTGTATGGGATAAAAAATAAAACATTTCTTAAGGTAAAGCATGTCTATTCCTTATACTGATTTCCTTAAAAATTAATTCCAATAATCTTTAATACAAATACATGCTATGTTGTCAAAATATATATTATTAAGGTGCTATAGTATAAAAAACCAGACACATCTGTGTTTTATGTTTTAGACAGAGTATCTAGAACCATATATCCTTCAGACAGTATTCTATAAATATTATTTCTTATATCAGAGAGTTAAGTATTTGATGTCAGTGACTTCAAAATAGATTTTATTCTTTTTTTATTTTTTTTTTTAATTTTTTTCACGTTTATTTATTTTTGAGACAGAGAAAGACAGAGCATGAACGGGGGAGGGTCAGAGAGAGGGAGACACAGAATCTGAAACAGGCTCCAGGCTCTGAGCTGTCAGCACAGAGCCCAACGCGGGGCTCGAACTCACGAACTGTGAGATCGTGACCTGAGCTGAAGTCAGCCGCTTAACCAACTGAGCCACCCAGGCGCCCCAAATAGATTTTATTCTTGACAAATATTTGCATTGCATATGTCCTATGTTTCTGATTGGGAGCAAGCAGGCCCACACACTTTAACAGTTGGATGAGCTGATGGTATGATTGAAATCTGTTTAAGTTGAGATGTGTTAAGTAGAACCTGTCCCTAGGCTGAAGACTGCCCATGGCAGTGCAAAGGGATGCTAAGGCAGTACTTACGAATAGAGGGAAGCCATTTTTGTTTGTTTGTGTTATTTTCTCCCACAGAAAACCTAGATCTATACATCAACGAATGGGCAATCCAGACCCCAGAGTTTTGCACCATAGATGACAGTGGTGCAAATTTCATTTCATTTCATTTCATCTGCAAATAATTTAAAAAAAATTTTTTAACGTTTATTTTATTTTTGAGAGAGAGAGAGACAGAGCCCAAGCGGTGGAGGGGCAGAAAGAGGGAGACACAGAATCTGAAGCAGGCTCAGCAGAGAGCCCAACGCAGAGCTTGCTTGAACTCATAAACCATGAGATCGTGACCTGAGATGAAATTGGATGCTCAACTGACTGAGCCACCCAGGCGCTCCAATCCGCAAATGATTTAAAGTATATATTAGCAAGCCTCTTCTGAGATTATACGGAAAAAAAATCCCAGTAAAGCAAGCCTAGATTTTCTACCTTTAACCACTGCAACCTGGGTGAGAGATTACAGTTTTAAATTGGACTGGAATGAACTAAAAAGACTAGAAAGAGTTCAGTAATCTATATATTATACAGCCTGTAATCAAAGGATTGGAGGTGAGATCTTTGGTAAATGGACCACGATAAACTAGTTGCAAATATTGTGGATAATAGAAAGAATATGCTTACTCTTTGGGTTTGTCCAAGATTCAGCTAATGAATCCAAACAATTCCAAAGTGGTATCAAATCATTAAAGTACAAGGTGAAAAGAAAGGGAACGGGTCACTCTTCCCCCCTATTTTAGCACACTGGAAATGCAAATCATCTAATCTGTTAAGAGGCCATTGCTGCAAGCCTTGAAGTTGGTAGTCATCCTAAGTTTGGAGTCTGTTTTGAGCTCAAAATCTTAGCCTCAAGAACTGAAGGCTGAGGAAAGACTGAAAACACAGGCCACAGTCTGATGTTATTCTTGATAGAGTCTTGTAAATGGGAAAAATACAAACTCGTCACTAATGGAAGAGCCCCCTTGAAAGCTTATGAGGAACCAGGGCAGAATGGAGTCTGGGATGCCCAAATATAGAACAAATGAAGAAGGAAAGCAGCTGTATTTTAGAGGGCCTCTTCAGTAAGTTTTAAAGCCGGATTCTTATTTCTTTCAATTACATAAGCCACGCCCATGTGGCTGGTTTGTTCAATGGGCTGGACTCCGTGGGAACCGGCAGGAGTAGTAGCGTGGGCAGTCTTTGCATCGTCCTCTTCCCTCCTGCCTTTTCTTATTTTGCTTTGCGGACTCTCCCTGTCCTGTTCCTTAACTATAATTCGGGCAGATTCTTGAACATTCCGGTTTGATCCAGTCCAATTTGAAACTGCAGTTTCTCACCCAGTGAAAGCTTCCCCCCCTTCCCCACCACCCCCACCCCCACCCCCGACTCAAAGGAAGGACTTGTCGGCGCCTGTGCGGTGCTTCCATCGTCCTTCTTGCTAATGAGCCAACAATTTTGATTTCATCTTCAAGCCAAATTTTTAGAAAAGGGTGAGAAATTTTGAGAATTTAGAAAATGTTAGATTACACTTCTGTTTTCGTTTTGAGTTTCATTTTATTCTGGTTAGGGTGTGCAACTCATGTGATTATTTTTCTCAGGAATTAGTTCACTTTATTTTATGACCCAACAAAAGGTCAATTTTTTTTATGATTATTCTGCCCATTTTTTATTTTATTTTATTTTTTAAAGTTTATTTATTCTGAGAGAGAGAGAGAGAGAGAGTGAGAAAGAGAGAGAGAGAGTGAAGGAGAGGCAGAGAGAGAGAGAGAGAGAGAGAGAGAGAGAGAATCCCAAGCAGGCTCCATACTGTCAGCAAGGAGCCTGACACAGGGCCTGAACTCACAAACTGCGAGGTCATGACCCAAGTCAAAGACAATTAACTGACTGAGCCATCCAGGTGCCCCCTGCCCATTTTTTAAAAGAGTGTGGGTTCTCTGTCAACATGACATTTTAACGTCTCTGTAAGATTGAGTTGTTAAGAGTGTTAGACAAGTCTTCTATCATTTTTCAATATATTCTTCCATATAAGAAGACAAGAATATTGTATGTACTGTCCCTTCTTCATCTCCCCCTTCCCACCACATCTTATGTTCTATCATCTGAGGTTTTGATTTCAGTTTTTTTTCACTATCTACACTTAATTTAAAATAAGCTTTAGCTTACAGGGTGGCTGGGTGGCTCAGTCGGCTAAGCATCTGACTTCAGCTCAGGTCATGATCTCACAGTTTGTGGGTTCGAGCCCCGTGTTGCGCTCTGTGCTGACAGCTCGGACCCTGGAGCCTGCTTCGGATTCTGTATCTCCCTCTCTCTGCTCCTCTCCTGCTCATGATCTGTCTTTCTCTAAAAAATAAATGAACATTAAACAAATTTTTTAAATAAGCTTCAGCTTTTAAGTTTAATATTTTAAAATTTAATTCCACTTTATTTTTCAACATCTGTACTTAATTTAACAGTGTGCTTGCTTTTTCTTGTGCTTCTTGGATCCCTGTCTTCCTTTTGTATTCGTGTTTCATTTTCTTGAAGAATTAGCTTCTGATAATCATTTCCAGTAAGGTGGGTGATAAGCCTTCCAAATCCTTGAATTACTAAAAATGGTTTTACTTTGTTATGACTCTTGAATGATGCACTTTAGCTGTGGAGAGAATTCTATTTAAAATGATTTTCCCACCAGCATCTAATGGGCTGGAGTCAATCTGACATGTATTCCTTTCTGGCTAATTTGCTGGCCTTCAAGATTTTCTTTTCATTCTTGATGTTCTGAGATCTCACTTATAGATCTCTTTTTCAGTTCATTCTCTTTAATATGTAGTTCTTTCAATATGAGAACTCTGGGAAATTTCTCCCCCCCCGCCCCCACCCCTCCCCTCTCTTCCCCCCATATATACTTCCCTCCAGTCTACACTTAGCTTGTGATGAGCCCTGTTAGAAAAATAATGAAATATCTTCATATACTTTCATGTCTCTTTTGTGCTATGTTCATAGAGAATGCTGTGGCCCAAGTTTGCAAATCATTAATTCACTCTTACCGTTCTAATGGTCCATTTCTCTTTCAAGGGTAAAATGTCCTCTGCCATCCATCTAAGGATGCTGATTTTAGTTCACTTTATGTCTCTTGTTGCTTAGTAATTCTGCTACCTCAGGTATTCATTCAACAAACATTTAATGAGCACACACTCAAATTCAGGCGCTTTTCTGGTTGCTAGAGATTGAATTCAATGTCTCTGTCAAGATACTATCCTTTCTCCTGGATTTGTGAATCTGATAGAGAGTTTATCCTTATCTGTAACTGACAGGCTCTAAACATCTCTGGCAGTCAAACACATTTTATTTCATATGCAAAGTGTCTTAATTTGAAAAGATTGACGTAAAAATCCAGATTTCCCAATTCTCTCAACTTTTGGGACTAACTGATGTCACTGGGCTCTCACTTGTTGTTTTTCAACATTTGGCTGAAGCTGAGTAGAGGCTGTTAAAATATGGCATATTCTTCCCTATTATCTTAAGTGCAAAATATTTTTCCCCTGAGAGATTCGTTTTTAATTTATCCTACAACCCTTTTATTGACTTTCAAATTTCATTTATAAAATCTTTAGTGTTGGAGAGCCCTTGTTCTCTCATTTTCATAGCATTCTGTTCTTGTTTTGTGGATGCAATATATTCTTTTATTTCATTGAGAATGTTAATCATAGATATTTATTTATTTACTTATTTAATTTTAATTTTTTTTTTTTTTTTGAGAGAGAGAGAGTGCACAAGTAGGGGAGGGGCAGAGAGAGTGGAAGACAGACTCTGAAGCAGGCTCCTGGATATGAGCTGTCCTCAGAGGGCTTGAACTCATGACCTGAGCCAAGTTGGACGCTTAACTGACTGAGCCACCCAGACGCTCCTTATTTATTTTTTTAAAGTTTATTTATTTATTTTGAGAGAGAGAGGGAGTGTGTGAGTGGAGGGGGTGGGTCAGAGAGAGGGGGAGAGAGAGAATCCCAAGCAGGGTTTATGCTGTCAGCACAGAGCCCAACATGGGGCTCCATATCACCAACCGTGAGATCATGACTTGAGCTGAAATCAAGAGTCAGATGCTCAACGGACTGAGCCATCCAGGCACCCCAGATTTTTTTTTTAAATCAAACTTTATTCTGACCTTATAAATTGCCTCTTTTCTCTGAGATTTTTTCCCAGATTCTTTGCTCTTTCTTCTCTTTTTTTAGACTAGCTTTCCTCAAGTATCTATTGAACCTCAAACATACATTCCATATTTAAGTGTGACACTCAAAGATGCTGATTGGGAGTCTGGATGGGAAGTAGCACTTGTTGACTGGTGAACTTTATTCTAGGATGGACAGTGAAGGCAATGAATGGCCCTTCCAACTGTGGGCCCCAAATGCCATTGTGAGGATATCTTTTTTCTAGAACCATTCATCTTCTCTAGGAAAGAGTCATCAGTCCTGCCAGGAGTGATGGGAGTTGCATATGTGACGTTTTGGGGGGTGATGACCAAGGATCCCATGATCCTTGGGTCAGCCAGATTATCCACTTAAAACTCTTCAGTCGGCCATACTTTGCAGTATTGGATGTCTAGTCTTCAAATACTACACAGTTTCTGCAAGAGTAAATATCTCCTGCAGGATCAGGTTGGGTGGGTGGCTGATTTCAACAAGTGGGAGAAGGGTCCTGCCAGGGTTTAATCTTTTGTATACAGACTATCGGCCAATTCTCTCTTAACAGCTCCATGCTTCTTTCTCTCCTTCCAAAGTCACCTCCATGTTCTCATCCTTGTTTTTTTTTTTTCTTTTTTGTCTAGGAAGATATAGAAATGTTTCCTCTGCTCATGTCTATTTCTTGTGTGTTAATAAATTTTACTGTTAGTTTAGTGGAAATTTGCTAAGGAAGGGAGATAAATACATGTGACCAATCTGCCAGGTTGAACTAGAAATCTGGCTGCATAATTTTGCCCTCTTATAGATAGAAAAATCTCATTTACACCCCTTGGTGCAATAAAGTTTAGATATCCTTAAATAATCCTAAAAAACAAGGAATTAATTAGTATTGCATTTTGTGAATTCTGCAACACCAAACTGTGTGAATCTAGGAAATCAAAAGTACCAGCTTCTCCTCCAGTTCACACTTTTGGAATATAAATACTTTTGCCATTTACCTTAACTGTACTTCACATCAAGATGGCATACCTTTAAATAAAAACATTTTAAAATTAAAAACTAGAATTCTATTTTCGTCTTCATCTGCCATGTGACTTTTCTGGGCACACGCGATTCATGGTTTTGTGATTTATTTTTAGAGGAGAACACTAAAGAATGGAACAACCACGGCTTGTTACTTTGGAACAATTCACACTGACTCATCCCTGCTCCTTGCAGAAATTACAGGTGAGGAAATGAAAGCATGATGTATGGGCACATCCATCCAAGACAGTCAGACCATGTCCGGCAATGACTTCTACTTGTGAGCAGTCCTGCCTTTTAATTGCTGGCGTTTGAGCACCGCCTTTCTTGCGAGTAATTAGGTGTTTGTGTATGGCCCTTGGATGTTTTTTGTTGTTTAAGTAATTTGATTATTTGCCTATGGTTTTGGTTTCAGAATGGTGTATACGGGTCTGAGGTTTTTGTATTAATTTAGAGCATTTTGGAACAGGTTTACTAATTGTCACTGTGGCAACAGTTTATTATGATCCACAGATGTTGTGTTGACTGCTGGCTACAGTTAGGAGACTGTGCGAGGTGCTGGGAATACAATGAAATAGAAAATCGTCTCTGCCCTTGAGGAACCAGACAGGATTAACTGACTAATAGCTACACACATTAATTAATAACTGTAGTAACAGCTGCTGTGCTCTTGCTAGACGCCCGGCTTTACATGGAGCACTCGGTGTGGATTATTGCCGCTCAGTTGCAAACAGCCTTTGGAAGTAGTCGTTAATGTCCTCATGTTACAGATGCATAAACTGATGCTCAGAGGACGGAACATGCCCAAGTCATAGAGCTAGTAAGCAGAAAGGAGACTGGATTTAGATGAGCGATTCCAAAATTTGTACCTTGCACAGTGCCCAGAACATGGCAGATGCTCAGTAAATACCTCTGGCTCCTCTGGCTGATGCACTGATGCTTCTGCTTGCTGGCTAAGGTAGTTTATGCCAGAGGCCTGAAGGGTAGCACTGAAAATATATATTGCTATTTTGGGAGGAGATGGAGAAAACTCAGAATTGGATCATCTGCAAAGAATTCACGGAAGGGACTTTTAAATGGGGTTCAAAGGGACATAAAATGGGGAGAAAGGAAAATGTCTTCCCAACAGGGGAAATGACATGGACAGAGGTGTGAGAGCAGGAACATCCATAGTAGATCCAGGAAGCAGGGAACAGAGTAGCCAAACTGGAGGACAGGATTCATTGCTGGGTGGGGTGGGGGAGGAGGTGGGGGAGATGGGACAGTTCAGACTATGGACAGGTTCGTATGTGCATCAGACACTCAAGATTTTAAGCCAGAGGAGGTATCTGATGAAGGTGGGGTTTTAGGGAAGAATAATATAATGGCCAGGTATTAAAACGAATTACAGGGGAAAGAGGCAAAAAGGCTTTTGCAAGACTCTTATGACAGAGGCACAGACATTGTAAAAAAAAATTAATATTACCCCACATAGCTTCAACTTTCTAGCTAAAATAAAATTTCTCTAGCACCTCTAATGAGGACTAGGTTCCTTAGTGCTGAGAGCTGCTGGTAGAACTAAGTCAAATTCCCCACTTATGATACATTCTCACTTATGTTTTCATAATGATTTTAATTGAAAGATTAGGAAAGACACCATTTGGGAGAAAAAGAATGACTTCAGATTCTGTTTGTGTGTGCCTCACAGATAAATTCGGGCAGCGGGCATTTGTGGGCAAAGTCTGCATGGATTTGAATGTTACTGTTCCCGAATACAAGGAGACCACTGAGGTGTCAATCGAGGAGACAGAGAGGTATATTCATCTTGATTTGTCTTGTGGGCAGTCCCTTTGCAGCACTGATGGAGGCAACCTCTGTGAACCAGGCGGATATACACATATGTCACTGTGTGGGTTTGCCCCACTTTATGCGGTTGGTCTGGTCCTAAAGAAAATATTGCATGTCAATACTGTTTGGGAGCCTCTGTGAACTCGTTATAGGAGTCCTGGGGTGAACCCCTTTGTGAAATGAAAGATTCTTTTTAAAAGTTAATGATTTACCACTCCCTTCTCCTTTAGTATAGATGGAGGCTTTTGTAAATTGAACTCGCTTTAAATATATGTGGTGTGCTCATTAGATTACTTTTGGTTGTGGGTCATCCTCTTGCCTGAGATCACGGGCTTTTGTTCTGTTCTTTTAAGATGACCTTGGGATACTCTATGGGTCCCCAAAATACTCTATCTACACTTCTTTAATGGCTTCTCCATAGTCCCTTTAGGATCTGATTTGACAAGGAATTGTGTTGTATGACTCTCAACATGCAAGAGATCCAGAAGAACATTCTTTAGATTCAAATCTCCCCCAAGACCTAACCTATCCTGATGCAAGTTTTAGAAGCCCACCTTTTCTCCAGTTCCACACTTCCTTCACCTTAAATGTGTCCTCTGAAAAGGGTGGCTTAGGAACCGTCACCTGCTCCCAGAAAGAATGAAACACGCCTTTTATCATCGGCCATTTGCTGAATTTTTCTATGGATCTGTGTTTGTGATCGTAGTAAACCTTAATCTGCGTTTTGTTCCAAAACAAAGGTCTACCAGTAGGCAGGAAGCTAGCTAGTAAATATATTCGGCCAGGGCACAAATAGGTATTTCATAGGCCCTACGGATACTACTGTCCCTGCAGATACAATGGGTAAGATTGTCACCTGGTCCCATCTGGTGCCCCCTGCCCCCAATTCACAGCCACCTCTGGCCTATTCCTTCTGCCTTATTCCATCGTCTGTGCCCAGGAGCACCTGGCCTTTGGAAATGAATGATGATGTTGTGTGAGAAAGTAGCTTTCGCTCTATAAAGGAAAATTAGGAGGAGAGAGTCCTATGGCTTCTAAACACCTCCAGGTGCATAGGATTCCATGATTCTAATATCCAAGGAGCGTAACACCCTACAATATTCCCCCAAATAGAGCTTAAGCCAGCAGAATGGCTTCGGTGCTGTGGGGATACTTACGAACAGCCCAGCTGATGTTAGATGATAAAACTTCAGTTCCCTGTGATTTCGCACTTTATCTCCCTGGCCGCACGTGAGAAAGCAGAATAATTACTACTTGTTAATCTTTAACTGCTGGTGGTGAAACATGTACAGCGTTAGAAATGTTTGTCTGGAAGTTAGGACCTGTGAGGATCATGTTTTCACCCTTTTTAAAAACGTATTTTTAAATGCCACATTTTTCTATTTTCCCATTTGTTGCTGTATTTCAGATTTGTGTCGAGAATGCTCCAAAAGAACGTAAGTAAGCTTGTTCCCAGCTTGTTTTTGGATTGCCTTTGTGCTGTTTGCAGGATGCGTTACTAAGTTGTTTGGTAAAGATTAGTCTGCGCGTGTTTGGCTTACTCCATGCATGCAGAAATATTTTCCCAGAGCCTTAAATTGTTCCTACAGTGGACCCATCAACTCAGCTCTGTGAGGTCAGCCTTTTTTGTCTTCTCTGTGGTTTTCCCTTCCTCTTCTCTAGAACCTTTTCATCTCATAGGACTGGTCCCTGGGGAGGTAGGAGGGGGCTTCACGGATGTGGACAGATTGGTAAAAACTGGAAGTTGGCTACCTCAACGTTGGCTCTGGCCACTTGTGCTCCCTGATCTGGTCTGAAGCACAGGTAGTGTCCACCCTGATGCCCCAGCCGTTGGCTGCCTTGGTGCCTAATGTGTGGTATATCACATGGCCTGCAGGCATTCAGACACTCCTCTTTGCAATGCCCTAGTGTCGGTGAGCCTTGGAGGCAGAGCTGTTTCCTTTCCCGACCCCAGCATGCTGGTTCTTAGCTCCACTGTGCAAGCCAGCCCCTTCCTTTACCACCTTTTGAGGTCTGATTGAAAATCTAAGAAATCCATTACTTGCAATCTAATCTCGGGAGACCCACCTGCAGCCTCCTGGGTCCTCATCTTCACTACTGCTCTCCGAGCCCTTCTCTCCTGTTCAGCCTTTACCCTGGGTCACATCAGAGCCAATGCTGCCACTAAACGTCCCGAGGGAGGCCACGGCCAGCACACCTCCCCAAGATGTAGGTGGTGAATAGGCCTCCAGCTCACTTTTAGTCTCCCCAGTGGCCTCCTTCGGATGTTCTTCTGTTTCCCGTTTCTCTTCATGAAGGCCACCCAGTCAAGGCCTTGTCTGAGCCTTCATGTGAATGTGTGACTCGGGGTGTCTGTCATTTAGGACAGAATCTTCTTCCATTGAACTTGGTGCTGTAGAATCTTGTCTCCATTGTCCTCAGTCATGAGCCATTTCCATGAAACCCAAAACTTCCACCCGCTGTTAGAATGGGAGACTGTCCCCCAAAATGAAAACATAGTTACATGTGTATGATACGCATGTTAGGGTCTGCCACCCATTCATGATATCCATGGTTTCCTGACTAATTGCTTTTTATATTATTTCCAGTATTCTAGAGTGAAGCCCATAGTGACACCACGTTTTTCCCTTTCCTGCTCTGAGACTTTGTTGGGTAAACTGGGAAACCTCGCGAAGACCCATAATTTGCACATTCAGGTGGGTGTTTTCCCCCTAGTTCTGCCTCTGTCCAAACCTGCAAGACTTCTCAGTACCCTAAATTCTTGCAGTAAATCTCCAATTCTTCTCCTGAGATCTCCTAGAGAAATAGCATCATAGCACAGGAAGGGCTCTTACAGACGTCACCTAAATCCACTCCTTTCATTTCTCAGGTAAGAAACCTGAAGCTCCTTTTACCCTTGGTCTTCTCTGATCAGGCTTTGGAGAGACAAAGACATCATGAGTAACCAAGCCAGACCTACGACACACCGGTTACCTGTTCTCTGTAGGATAAATTTCAGGCATTTCTTTCCTACTTCTCTCTTTTATTTGATATTTCTTGTCAGTGTTCTAGTCCTTGATTTTTGGAGAAACCACCCATTATTTGAAAAGCAAAAAGAACCTAATTTCTACTTGCAAAAATGCATTTAAAAGCCCTTTTGTTCTGAGTTTCTTAATTTGAGATCAGGAACAAAAAAAGCATATCTTACTTTGTCGTTAAATGGTCGCAATTTAGGAATAAAACCCTTCTAAAGCTTCCAGCTAGGTTAAAATTGGGGGTTGCAAGCTCCCCTTCACACATCCTCCGGGCTTCATCACGTACTGCACTCCAATTTTCCCTCTTAAGAGTTGACTATCTTATCACAATGGGCAAGGGAAGAGAGAGACAACACATTGATTCTATATCAGAGTGGAAGGTGTTCTGTTTTGTTTTAATAAGATTTATTTTGTTAGGGCTTATCAACTCTTCTCATCACCCCCCTTTTTTTGTGGACTGTGATATTTGTATTTCTTATTCAATTGCACATAATTGTAGGGGAGGAAAAAGTTTTCCTTAACCTTCTTAGAGTCCCTGGCCACATCTGAAAACTAAATTGACAAAGACAGATTAAAAAGGGAAAAGCATACAAAGGTATTTAATCTCAGCTTTACATGATACAGGAGACTTCATAAGGAAATGAAAACCCAAAGAAAGAGCCCAGAGCATTTCTAGGCTAGGTTGGGTGACGAGTGCACAGTCATGGAGGAATATGATCTTTGGTTTGGATTCTTCTGGGCATCCTTTTGTCTTCAGAGATAAGGATGCTTCTTCCCTCCAACTATAGGGTGGACACCCCTCACACAAGAGTTTTATTTTATTTCCCTGTTTCAGGGAAGAAGGGTGGAGGAAGGTCAGAGTGACCTTCCCACGTCAGCTATTTTCCTTCGGCTTAAAATAATACAATATGCCACAGTGCCATAGTTGGGGGTAGTCTGTCCTGGGCTCCATGAAGACACAACCAAATCAAGCGTGTCCTTGCTGGGGATGTATGTATGTGTGCATGTGCATTTAACGTCTCCTCAAATTTATTACAATGACATGAATCATCTGGTTGTCCTTTTTTCCCTTCAGATGCCCAGGCATTTCTTCAGTGGTCTAAGTTTCCTCAAGGACAGGATAAAGCTCACCCTCTAGTTGGAATACTCTATTTTTAGAACATGGCTCTTTTTTTCTTCTATTTATTTGACTGACACTCTACTTCACGGAGAAGGGAAATGGTATTGCCATTCTTGAAAATGGCAACTTGCTCATGAGTTTTTTTTTTTTTCCCCCATAATATGTACTCATCACCAGTTGGTCTGGAGATTTTTGTTTTAGGCTAGGGAGTGAGGTGGTTACACCCAAGTGTTGTGTCTCAAAAACACTTTCTGCCCTCTTGGGGTTTGTGATGTTCTGCAGGTGTGGGGGCCAGGACTCATTTGTTTTGATTGCGTTTGGATTCTTATGGGCTCTTTTTTGGTGACTTCAAGATTGTCTAGCTCTGTTATTGTCAAACTGTTTTCTGCACAGGAGACATTCTGGAAGGTGACAAAGGGGACAGAATGACGACAGGGTTCCCAAATCCCAACCCTGCTTCTTCCTGAAAGGCAACTTGTTGATGCCTTTTACATATTGGATTTCTATGAATTTTTGGAAAATCACTCACTTAGCACAACCCTCATATTTGAGAGCTGAGAATGTGGAGGCCAAAGGAAGTAGCTGACTCACCCTAAGACACACAATTAAGCTCAGAACTTGAGCTAACATTTAGCTCTCCTTGTTCAAATTCTAGTTTTCTTATGAGGGAACCATGCTGTCTGTCCCTTTGTGGCCCTTAAACTCTTATCTTAAATGGCTAACCCCAGAAGCAAATTGCCACCAATAGCTAGGCTCTTGACCCTTTTCAAGTACTTTTTACTTTCATTTGTTCCTAACATAGTATGGGATTTGAAAAGACTTCATTGGAAGAACATAACATTGGCTTAGGGTTAGGGTTAGAACATTACATGCTCATGTAATGACATAGTCATAGTTAATTTTTCATGCAGCTGTCATATATGATATGTATCATTGCTTTCAATAGAACACATGTACAGTCTTCGTGGTCTTACATAGGCAAGTAGAATCCATCCTTATCCTTTTGGGGAAGAAGTATCATTTCTGATGGTATTTGACATTAGAAAATTGAAACTATTATTTCTTTTCTTGTAGAGCCACATAAGTGAGAACTCCAGTGAAGTAGCAGCTGTGAAGAACTTATTTCCTGATTATAAAAACTACACAGATGTGTATGATAGGAACAATCTTCTGACAAATAAGGTACATTGCATATCGTGACATAGCCTGTATACAGCAGGGCATATTTATCTACATTTTAAGATCTCAGGGGCACCTACGTGGTTCAGTCAGTTGAGCCTCTGACTCTTGATTTTGTCTCAGGTCATGATCCTGGGGTTGTGGGATCGAGCCCCATGTTGGGCTTTGTGTTGAGCATGGAGCCTGCTTAAGATTCTCTCTCTCTCTTGCTCTCTCTCTCTCTCTCTCTCTCTCAAATAAAAATAATAATAATAAAATAAAATCTCAATAGTAATCTCCAGACTTCTCCAACCTATGTGCATTTCCCAAACTAGAGCATGCACATATGTGGGTAGATAGTTAAAAATGACCTGAAGTTCCATCCCAGTAAAGAAATCTAAAGGCTTCTTAGAGGGAGGGTAGGTCGTTTGGCCTAAGGACATTTTGTCAGTATCCATTAGAATATAAATACGCATTTCCTTGAGTTAGCAGGTACGTTTTTAAGGATCCATTCTGTACGGGATATGAATAGGAATGTTAATTAATGTGAAAGTTAGAAAATATCTATCAGTGGGGGATTGTTTAGATTATAGAACATTCATAATTAAAATTTTATCCAACATTCACAAGAATGATGTATCCAGGCTTACAAGGAAGAATGTTTGTACAGTATTGCTTGATGTTGTGTGGGTTGCATGCTCAGTTAGAAAGAAATTATCTGAAATACAAACATTGAATGTTAAAAGTGATCCTCCTGAGGGAGAAGGCAGAAGGACTTTTTACTCTTTGTTTTTAAACACTCTGCTATTGCTTTAAAAAAATGAGTGTATATTACTTTCATAATTAAATAATTTTACATTAATTTAGATTAATATAGTGAGGAGAGACTTCATTCCACAGTATACCCTTTAGCCTTGGCCTTCAATGAATTGCACAAAGTGTATGGAGAGTTTAACTACTGCAGCAAATCAGTTCTTCTGGACTTATGTGAACAGAGGGCTGAATATGACTAATCTGAAAGATTAATCCCTTACACAGGTCTTTAAATGCTACACTGTAATTTTCATCCTTCTCTACATCTATTTCCATGTGATTAATAAATTAACCTTCTAGCTGCATGTTAATTTTATTTGCATAGAGCTTGGGAAAATTTCATTTTATTAATTCTGTGGTCACGGAACCGTGCCTCCCAAAAGAGAAAGCTGTTTGAAAACGGGTTTTGTACTGAGGGGAAGAGAATTTTGAACGAGTAAAGCCGTTTTTTTTTTTAATTTTAATTTTTAAAAATTTGAGTATAGTCGACACCCAATGTTACATTAATTTCAGGTATACAATGTAGTGATTCAACTTTGCTCTATGTTGTGTTGTGCTCACCACAAGTGTCGCTACCCCGTCACCACACAATGCTGTTATAGTACCTATATATATTGACTATATGCCCTGTGCTGTGCCTTTTATTTCCATGACTTCTTCCAGAACTGGAAGCCTGTGTCTCCCACTCCCCTTCACCCATTCTCTCCCTCCCCGCCTACCTTCCTCTCTGGCAACTCTCCATTTGTTTCCTGTGTTTTCAGGTCTGCTTCTGCTTCTGTTTGTTTGCTTATTCATTTTTCTTTGTTTTAGATTCCACACATGAGTGAAATCCTCTGGTATTTGTCTTTCTCTGTCTGGCATATTTCACTTAGCATAATACTCTCTAGGTCCATCCATGTTGTCACAGATGGCATGATCTCATCCTTTGTTATAGCTGAGTAATATTCCATTCTATGTGTCTGTATGGATATATGCCATAAGAAAGAGGTAAGTCTCATTCAGGAAAACCCACAAATTATTACCAGGACTAAACAGAAAATTCTCCTATGTGTGCACACCGCCCACCTTCTTTGATCCATTTTACTTCCACGTTAATGCTTATAAGACATCACGTTTCCTAATTATTGTGAAAATGTGAATATGGGTGATAAAACAAAGCTTATTTGGTCGTGTAAACTATACTTCAATTAAAAAAAAAAAGACTTACAAATAGATGAACAAAGATTATATGGTTTTATGTGTCAAGAGCATTGTGCATATATTTTACTAGGAGCAGAAATAAAGAACGACCGTTTCCAGGATTACCCCCACAGCTTCCATGTGCTGGCAAAGGAAAGCTCACTTCTAGAAAGTTCTGATCAGGATGGGAACAAGCACGGCCCCACCAGTTGCTCCCCACGTAGAGTTAGGAAATAAAATAACGTGGCTGTTTTCTTAGGGTGGCGATGAAGCCATCGTAGTATCTTTGGGTGGGGTGGGTATCCTATACTGCCGGTAACCTGGACCCTCGTTATTTTCCACATGAAAAAGAGAAAACGGTAAGAGCCACAAAACTTGCTGAGCCTCGTGTGATCCCATGTTCATACGGGCCTCTTTTGAGGGGGTACCCGGTACACAGGGATTTTATCCATACGAGTGATCATAAATGCTCTTGTGGAGACGAGGCCAGCCGCAGCAGCTGCGTGTACCTGTAACGTCTCGCTGTGAGTGAAGACTCACCAAACATTGTTAAGTGGTAAACTCCACGCGGGTACTCTTCTCTCCAGACAGTGATGGCGCACGGCTGCTACCTTTCCGCCGAGGAACTCAAGGTGTTCAGGGAGCGGGGAGCGGCGCTCTCACACTGCCCCAATTCTAACTTATCGTAAGTAGGCGGTAATCGGTCGGTAGCTGGTGAGCATTTGGGGTGTGAGTTAGCAGCCCAAAGACCTCCGTTTTCTCAATCATGTCTTTAGTGTCCCTCTTCTAGAGGCCTATCTGATTGGGACAGAGGCCCTCGAAAGAGGACACTTTGTGCGGAGTATGCACGCGAAGAACACAGCGTCTTTTAAAATTTCTGAGTCTGTGCAATGCATCACGTCTGGAATTCATCCTAGACCCTTCTCTCCTAGTTTCTGCGGTTCTCAGCGGCAGCCTGTGAACTGCCAGGCCCCGACGCATCAGCCTGCACCCCCTTTTCCGGTGGTATCCCCTTTCTCTGGCCTTGCAAGTCCCGACTCATTCAGGGCAACAAATTATTCCAGATGGAGAGGAGAGATGATGCTTTATAATTTGTACGTCTTCACATAGAAGGACGAGTTGGTTAAAAACAAACCAAAACAAACAAACAAAAAACACTGAAGACCAATAAGACTTTTGCACTAACTGCAAGGTCGAATTGTTTCATTTATTTCTCCTTACAAATGATTCCCCTGCTTTCTCTTCTCCTTCTTGCTGCTTTGTACCCTCCTGAGATTAACCTCAACCCAAGGATTAAAGATCCTTTATGATTGTGTGTTCCTCCGGAACTCAGGTGATCTGATGTGGCTAATGAGTTTGTACCAACATGAGAGCCCATGTGACAGGAACCAAGTGTAGTGAAATTACCATCAGTACTGTTGGTGTCCTTTCTTTGTTGGAAGCATGTGGGTCTCCTTGTCCTGACTCTCTCCTCTCTCTACAGGCTCAGCAGCGGCTTTCTCAATGTCCTTGAAGTCATGAAACACAAAGTGAAAATAGGGCTCGGTACAGGTCAGTAGTTCGCTATTTGGACCTAAGCAAAGTGGTTGAGTAAGTGCGTAACTTTCTGATGTGACTAATTTTCAGGTAACAGTTCTATGTTAAAAAAAAAAAAAAGTTTTATGGGATGCCTGGGTGGCTTAGTCAATTAAGCGTCTGATTTCTGCTCAGGTCATGATCTCGCGGTTCGTGAGTTTGAGCCCCACGTGGGGTTCTGTGCTGACAGCTCAGAGCCTGGAGCCTGCTTCTGATTCTGTGTCTCCCTCTCTCCCTGCCCCTCCCCGGCTCACGCTCCATCTCGCTGTCTCAAAAGTAAATAAAATGAACATTTAAAAAATGTATTAAAAAATAGTTTTATTATCTGCTAGTACTGTCTCGAGCTGATAAAATGGTAAGGTTGGAAGCAGTAAGAAGGGGTTTTGATGATACTAACCTCCTGAAGGCCATTATCCTTGCTTCCTGTTCAGAGATTGGGTGATAAAGGGTAAGTCCTTCTAAGGTGTTTTAAAGGTTTTTTGTTGTTTTTTTTTAAAGCTCCTTGATTTTTCTTCCCCTTTTGTTTTGTCCTTCTGGCTAGCTTTTGACGGTTTGGGTTTGTACGGTTTCAGTTTTTAATAACTATGTCATCGCAAATACTGTCTCAACAGAAAATTATTTGACCTTGCCACATAGTAAGCTCAGATTCTATCGAGGCCAGCATTGTGAACTCGGTGGTATGTTGAGAACTTGTTTTGCTTTTAAGCAGTGTTTCACAAAATGAGATTCCACTTCCCGAAGGTAGTCTGTCGTTGACTGTGTTGAAGGACAGTCCAGGTGTCTGAGGAATTAGAGATGTCTTTTTTTGTTTGCAGCACATTTTAATTGTTTTTCCTGAGTATGTGCAGTGCTTCTCACTTTGGACACATGAGACAGGCCGAATGTCTAGGCATATCTGCCGTGAACCTTTTATTACTGTGTGTGAATAAACTAAAAAAATTTTTAAATGGGTGTGGGGCACAAGGATTTATTTTCCATTCCTTTTTTTTTTTTAATGCTTATTTATTTATTTTTGAGAGAGCATGTGAATGAGCGTGAGTGGGGGGAGGGGTAGAGAGAGGAGAAACAGAGGGAGAATCCCAAGCAGGCCCTGCACTGTCAGCACAGAGCCTGAGGCAGGGCTCGATCCCACCAACCTTGAGATCATGACCTGAGCTGAAAAAAGAGTCGGACGCTTAACCGACTGAGCCAACCAGGCACTGCTGTTTCAGTTAACTTCATACCAGCAATGTTGGTAAGATATACAATAATACAAAATGAATTATTAATATTTTTAAAGATGTGTGCTATGTTAGATTTTCTCCCCCAATTTTACATGAATCAAAAGAATTAAGATTTTTTTTTTATTCTAATTTAAGGCTTCAATCACTGAGACTGTGGCAATACTTGGGTAGAGTCACAGGTGTTAAGGTGGTGATTTTACCTTCACAGAAGAGCTTTAATGAATAAGAAAAACATGGCCAAGAATTTTTGTTACACGCTAGTCAGTTAATGACAAATTTTGTAGACAGCCAAAAATCAGGTAAGTGTTGCTTTCCAATTTTCTAGGATTTTGGTCTCCATGATTTAAATTCGTCATATGACTTCCAGGGGTACCTGGGGGGTTCAGTTGGTTAAGTGTCCGACTCTTGATCTCCTCAGGCCATGATCTCACGGTTCAAGTGTTTGAGCTCCCCCTCGGACTCTGCACTGACAGTGTGGAGCCTGCTTGGGATTCTGTCTCCCTCTCTCTGCCCATACCCTACTTGTGCGTGCACTCTCTCTCTCTCGTTCTCAAAATAAATAAATAAAAACTTTAAAAAATTCATCACGTGACTTCTAGTTCTTGACTTTGGGTTGTATAGGAATGCATAAAGCCTTTAGGTGAAACTGTCACTTATTAGCTGTAAGACTTTGAGCAGATTACCTTAATTTTCTAAGACTTCATTTCGTAATTACGATAACAACAGTTATAGGTATGTGTACCTTATAAGCTTGTTTTGAAGCTTAAATTAAAAAAAAAATGCATGCGAAGTGCTTAGCACATTCCTGACACATTGCACCAGTCAACAAAGACTGGTTTAAAGGAAAAATCAATGTTGGTGTATTGACCAAAGATTTGATTAAATATGATATATTCACTTATACATTTGGAGAATGCTATTGCATTTTACATAGTTTCTGTTAAAATATCCCCTCTACATTCCACCCTTTTCTGAATATGCCCTGTATATAACAACCTGCCTGTCCCCTGGAGGCTCCAGAACATCATTTAACCTCATACTGTAGAGAGACAGCAGGTCCAAAAGTACTTTGTTCACCCTGTCTATCATCATTGGAGACAGATCTGGGCTTGTTCACCTATGAGATAGGAGAAACTCACATGAAGCTTAACAAAAACATTGCAAACCAAGAGAAAGTAGTATTCCAAAGGATGAGAAGATGAGCTTATCTCAGAAAATGACCTACTGCAGGATCCAGAAGAAAGTTTCAGAAAATTGCCGTCATCCTTGGAGTACAAGAAGACATGGTGCTTTGAAAAGACCACAAGTTGTGATGGAAAGGGAATGTGTTTAAATGAAAGAAGAAAACCGGAGGTGGGGGGAGGGTGGGAAGAATGAGACGCACCAGACAATCGCCTGCGGCTGGAGGGACAGTAAGTTTTACAACCACTTTGGAAAACTGGCAAACTGGCAGTTGCTTATAAAGTTAAATATGCATCTGCATATGACCTGGTGATTCCATTTTGGGGTATTTACCCTAGAGAAATGAACATGTGTGTTTATGGAAAGAGGAGTACACAGACGTGTATACCAGCTGTGTTTATAACAGCCCCACACTGGAAACAATCCAGACACCTGCCGACAGGAGAATGGATAAGCCAACTGAAGCATATTCCTACAATGGAGTGCTACTCAGCATTCAGGAAAGAATGACCCACCAATGTATGCAAAACAAGGGTCAATCTAAAAACTATTTTGTTAAATGAGAAAAGCCAGACACAGAAGAGCACACACTGCATGTCCCCATATGCATGAAACCTAGGGACCAGTAGAGCTTACCTGGTGTTGATAAAAATCAGAAAGCGGTTGCCAAGGGTTGGGGCCGGAGGCAGAAATTGACTGGAAAGGGTGGCGGGAGAGCTTGCCGGAGCAATGGAAATGTTTAATATCTTGTTTTTCTGAAAGGTACTTCAATGGCCATGTACAGTCGTCAGCATTCATCGAACTGGACACCTGCCTTCTGTGCATTTTATGATATCTTAATTATACTTCAGTTTAAAAATAGCAAATAAACTAACCATGTAGGGAAGCTATGCGAAGTAGAACTATTGTTGCAGAAAATTAAATCAGTGATGTCAAGAACAAAGTTGACCAAAGATCAAAGGGGGTGTTTGAGGATGATCCACACGGAACGCAGGACAGCATTGCACCAGCACAGGGGAGTCTCCTGGCCCAGGATCCAGAACAAAGATAATAGAAGTTTTGAAGGCTAAATCTTTTCCTTAAGCTTAAGAAAAAACTGTGTATCATATTCAAAGAACTTACCCTGTTCCAGGCTAAATCATAACTGAACACATTGTGGCAAAATATTGGAGTTGCAAAGAAAAAGGAAAGAAAAAAGTCTTAAAACAGTGAGGCAGGGAAAAAAAGTCAGTTATCACTAAAACAATTAAAAACCAGTTTGGCATGAAAAATACCAAGAGAAAGAAAGAGTTTGGAGCCAAATAGTTGTTACTCAAGAATATTATATTGGACGAGATTCTCCTGTGAAGGCAACAGAATTCTCAGATGTACAAAGTTTTGGAAAATATTCTCCCCATGAACGCTTTGGAAAAACTACTTGAAAATCTACAGCATTAAATGAGTTATGAGGCTAAATAAAGGGCCAGGATCAAGGAAGTGATATTATAATAGGATATCAGTGAAGGCTAAGTCAGTTAAAACAGAAATAAGATTTAAAAAATTGTAAAAGAGTTTAAAAAACGAAAGCAAAAATCAAAAATGTATCTTAATAGAATGTGCACAGTGTGAAAAGTAATATCTTATAAAAAAGTTATCAGGCTGTGAACCTTAAACTGCTCTAAAAAATAAAGTCAGTAAACAATGGCAACAAATATAAACATTAAAAAAATTAAAATGGCAAATCAGTAAATCAAGAAGAGTCTCCGTCTGGTTGGGAAGAGGTTCCTGGGACCTGAATATTTTACTTTTGATACAGAGTGCCAGGTCCTTGAGGTTTGGTATTATATATCCCTTATGTCATTTGAACATCTTTAATCTTTCATCACAAACTTTGAAAGCGGTACATTCTCTGCAAGAAAAAACTTTCCAAATACTAAAATTTCTTCTATTTTCTGATTTTGTTAACAGAAACCAAGAAATTGTGGTTTCTGTGTAAGGTTAACAGAATGATGTATTTTGCAAACGGGAACAAAATTCTAAGTATATAAAATTTCTCATCTCAGAATAAAGGGACATAGTAAAAAAAAACCAAAAAACCAGTAATCTGAAGGGAAAAAAATATGGAACAAGGTTTACGTCAACAAGACCTACGACTTCATTAAAACAAACAACATACATGGAACCAGGGTCCTACTTACTTTCTTTTTTTTAAATTGTTTATTTTTGAGAGAGAGAGAGTGTGGGGGGTGGCAGAGAGAGAGAGAGAGAGAGAGAGAGAGAGAGACGCTCAGAATGTGAAGCAGGCTCCAGGCTCTGAGCTGTCAGCACAGAGCCCAACGTGATGCTTGAACTAGTGAACCCCGAGATCATGACCTGAGCTGAAGTCGGAGGCTTAACCGACTGAGCCACCTGGGTGCCCCCCAGGGTTCCACCTCCTAATGACAATCTCCTGACTTTCTATCTTACTTGTTCCATTACTCCCAAAGCAATAGTTCTTTGATCAACTTGTAAATGCCAAGCCACTGATTCCGTGCTTTCTCAAATCCATTTTCCACTCCTAATTTACCCAGCTTAGATGCCAGAATACATTGCTATAATCATTTCCTTGGAAACTCTCGTGTCCTTTTCATTTTCTTTGTACTCACTTAGCAAAACGTGAACCTCCTTGGTTCTCCCAACGATTCCCCTTCTCAGCGTCTGCAGCTGAGCATCTGGAAGTTGCTGGGAAAAAAATTCTCCGGTGGGGTTTCATTTTAAATTTTGCTTTCAAATTCCAAATGGCCCTCAGCACTACCCAAACAGACAATCACGTTGCTCTAAATACGCATGCATCCCCGTATTCCAAGACGGCCTTTTCTTATTTGTTTGCCCTAAACTTTCTACTCCAACTCTTACCCTCCTGACTTCTTTACCCTCCTCTCATGTCATTGAGAAAATAGAAACAATCGGAAATCCATCCCTCCTCTTCCTCACACCAAATGTCCCCACGTACACACTTTCCTGCGTCTGAGTTTTCTCTTCTTCCTCTCACTGCAGCCAAACAAACACACCCTGAGTGAGGTGTATTCTGTAGTCTACATCGTACTCATCCAGCCCACGACTCTAATATCTGCCGAGTCCACCCCCTTTCCCCAAATCAGCCATGGCCACCTGAGGTTGCCATGGTTTCTTGCCTAAACTCCTGCACTAGCTTCCTAATTGGTCTCCCATTCATCCCGGGCCCTTCTAATTCAGTCTTCTCTTTTCAAAAGAATTACAGTGAAAATCAGACCATTTTACCTCCTCCTGCTTACACCCTTCAGTGGGGTTTTGAATAGGGAAACCTCATGCCAAGGCACACAAAGCTCTGTCTGCATGGTTTGACACCCATCCACCTCCCAGCCTTGTCTCTCACTTCTCCCCGTTCCCTACACTCTACGAAGTCACACTCCCTTCTACCAAAAGAACTTGTGCATTCTGTTCCTCTGCCTGGAATGCCCTTTATGTCACTCTTTATATGGCTGAGTTCTCACTCCTGTCCTAGTTTAAATATCATTGCCTTAAAGAGGTCTTTTCTTGACCGTCTTGGCTAAATGGGTTTTCCCTGTCCATTTTCTTTATTACTAGCTGAATGTTATCTATACTTAATATTTGTTTGTTCATGTGTCTCTTTTCCTTCTCCTTCACCAGGTAGTTGGCTCATGTGGAGCCCATAACTTTTACTTATGAGTGCTTAAATAGATCAAGCACATAGAAGGTGCTCAGTAAATGACGGTCAATAAATGAATGAATAAAACAAAATGCACACACACAAATCTAATCATGTGCTTTTACCTTCCCATTGCCCTTTGGCTCAAGTTTTTACTCCTGTATGGTTTCTTCAGTGTCTTCTTGTAAATAATGTCCTTCGCGTTGACTGGCAAATGATAGCGTTGTTCCTTATCGTGATGGTAGAGGGACTTGGGGGTTTGGGAATCCATTTTCTGCAAAAATGCATTCTTTTTGCCCCCTCCAGTTCCCCCATGTAGTTTCCATCCTTTAGTCCTTATTTCTTTGCACTTATGCTATTTAATTGGATTTTCTCAGCAACTGTTAAGATAGGTCATGTTATTTTAATTTTCTGAGAAAACTGAGGTTCATAAGGTACCGACCAAAGGTCTATAAAACAATAAAGCCCCAGATCCACAGTTTAAAACCAGGTCAGTAAAATGTAAAGCTCATTCTTTCTCTCTCCACCCCGTCACGCTGCCTCTTGTGATATGATAAAATAGGGATTTTACTTTCATTAAATGTGTTGCGGGGAGGTGTTGGGGGGCAGGGGGAAACCATTGAGCTCACTGGGTATCTTAGGGATCAGGAATTTAGTTACTCTGGACAGAAATTCCCAGAAGAAAAGCTTGACTTTTACACAAATAGTCCAGACTAAACACCAGGGTCCATTCATTCTTTCTTCGGCACAGTATGGTTCCTATCGGTACTTTACTAACATAACAACTGAAGAATATAGGATCCTCAGCAACATAATAAGACAGCTCTCAAAATTTTCTCAGTGAATTGCATAGCATTGTTTTCTAATCTGCCCTTATTCTTTCCATATTGTTAGTTTTTATTAGATATTGAAGAAAATACTACTTTCTGTCATCTTTCATAAAACCTGTTTTTTTTTAACTGCATTAGTCAAATCTTCCATGTTAATACCATCCTAATGGCGTGGCTTTTGTTTTTGTTCCTTTCAGTCTTTGTCCACATACAGTTGACCCTTAAACAATGTGGGGGTTGGGGATGCTGACCCCATGCATAGTCGAAAATCCGTGCATAGTTTGACTCTCCCAAAACCTAACTGTTAATAGCCTACTGTTGACTGGAAGCCTTACCCAAAACATAAACAGTCAGTTGGCACATATTTTGTATGTTATATACATTATATACTGTATTCTTATACTAAAGTAAGCTAGAGAATAGAAAATGTTACTAAGAAAATCATAAGGAAGAGAAAATGTATTTACGATACTGTACTCTATTTAAAAAATCTACATATCACGTGTTGTTCAAAGGTCAGCTGCATTTTGAAATATATATTCAGTCTTTACATGTTTCCGTACCTTATGGTGATAGCATTTTTATTCTGCATTTACACTTAACGTTTGCTTGGTTCTAGCAATAAAAAGTAAGCAGACAATGTTTTTCAAAGTTAAAAGTATGTTATTTCTGAATCTTATCTGAAATTTTTCTAGTTTGAAGCTATGGTAAAATGAAGATTTAATGGATTGTTACTAAAATGGACAAATAACTTTTCTTAAATTTAAGTTTTTATTTTAATTCCAGTTAGTTAACAGTGTTATATTCGTTTCAGGTGTGCAATAGAATAATTCAACACTCCCATACATCACCCCGTGCTCATCATGACAAGTATACTCCTTAATCCCCATCACCTATTTAACCCATGCCTTCACCCCTCTCCCCTCTAACAGCCATCTGTTTGTTCTGTATAATTAAGAGTCTGTTTCTTGGTTTGTCTCTCTTTTTCTTATTTTTTTCACTTTGCTTGTTTTGTTTCTTAAATTCTACATATGCGTGAAATCGTATGGTATTTGTCTTTCTCTGACTGACTTATTTCGCTTAGCATAATACTGTTTAGCTCCATCCATGTTGTTGCATGTGGCAAGATTTCATTATTTTTTATGGCTGAATAATATTCCTGTGTAATATGCCTGTGTAATATATATATGTGTGTGTGTATATATACATATACATTTATATATATACACACACACACACACACACACACATATATACACACATATATATCATATCTTCTTCATTAAAATGAACTAATAACTTAGGTAGATGTAATAAAACTTGCCAAAGAAGTGGATGATCTTCTGGTAGTATTCATCTGCTAAAAGAAAAAAAATTCGTAAAAAAAATTCTATACATGTTATCTAAGGACATAGAAGACAGTTGCACATAGAAGTGAACTGCAGACTAGAGATTATTACTTAATAGGCTATTACTTTCCACTTTTGAAGTATATGTAGACACTGAGAATTAAGTTTGTCTACCTGGAAATGCAGAAGGAACCCTTAAAATATAAAAGGTATTTTATTAGTTATAGATGTACTTTTCCTTTAATAAAACATGCTTATTTATTTACTTGGCATTTATTTACGCAAATGCATTTAATAACTTCTACATTTGTTCTTGTCAAACATAGTATTTCAACTTAATTATGGTTAGAGACTTTATTTAAATCACTAAAAATCACATTCCTCATCTGATGATGATGCCAACCAACATGTAAAGCTGTTTACATCAGCACTGTTCATTTATTACACTAATTTTCCAGAATGTCTAAGTTCATTTTAAAAGCTATCCCTGAAAAATTATCATAAAGAGGTAGCTTTTTAATGCCCAAAGTTCTCATCTGGATTAGAATAGACTTAGGATGAGATTTTAGGGCATAAGAGCGTGACTTTGTTTTAAATCTCATGTTACCCAAATTACCTTCATAACTATGCAGGCATATTTCTGTGAGGCTTCAGGGAATATTCAGAGATAAGAGTTTCTTCACTTCACTTTATTAACCATTTGGGCATTGTACTGGGTTGAATTGTGTGTTTCTGCCCCCCTCCCCCCAAAAAAGATGTCTACTGGAACATGTAAATGTGACCTTGTTTGGAAAAAGGTCTTTGCAGATGTAATTAAGGTAAGGATCCCAAGATGAAGTCATTCTGAGTTAAGGTGGGCCCCAAATCCAATGATGAATGTTCTTATAAGAGAAAATGAGCACCATGTAAAGACAGAGGGAAGTTGGCCATTTGAAGGCAGAGGCACATATTGTAGCTATATTGCCACAAGCCATGGAACGGCAGGAGACACCAGAAACTGAAGCAGCAAAGAGAGATTCTTCCCTAGAACCTTTGTAGGGATCGTGGCCCCGCCGACAGTTCCATTGAAGACTTCTGCCCTCCAAAACTCTGAGAGAATACACGTCTGCTACTTTAAGCCACCACATTTATGGTAATTTGTTGTGGCAACCCTAAGAAAGGAATACAGGTATCCACTTGATGCTAATTGCAGGTTTTCAATTATTTTAAATGTTACTGTATACCTATTCTGTGTTTAGAGAAGATCTTTTCTTTGAAGTATATTACAGACTGAATATCAGTCACTAAAACCAAAAACGCAACCTCACATACCTCGTACTCCATATAGCTCATATTCCATTTATCTCATGAAGTGACTGCTTTGGCTTTATTTTGTCTACCGTAGATGTGGCCGGTGGTTATTCATCTTCCATGCTTGATGCAATCAGAAGAGCAGTGATGGTTTCCAATATACTTTTAATTAATAAGATAAATGAGAAAAGCCTCAGCCTCAAAGAGGCCTTCAGACTAGCTACTCTTGGAGGCAGTCAAGGTAATGACCATTTTCTTTCTTTCTTGAACAGTATACAACCATGCCGATCTGTGTCCTTGCAAGCAACGTGAAGGCACAGGAGGGTCGCATCAGCAGGCATCCCATACCCATGACTGTTGTATCTCACAGGACATATCCCAAATTTAGCGACTTAAGGTTCAGATATGTGGTGGAGATGTCATTTCTTCAGCAAGCCCCCTGTCTTTGACAGAAGACATGCTCGACACACAATTATATTAATTTTGCTTTGCTGGATATTTGCAATGGTCACATGTGAGTTCTTTAAAATAATCAGTTTTTTTTCCCAGAATCAAGTAACATGCTCTCTGTTGGCCTGAGTGATGATAACAATAATAGTAAAAATAATAGCCAAGAGCTACTGAAGTCTCACCAGATGACAGGCAGTATGCAGCATGCTTTATGTATGTTGTTCCTCAATCCTTATAACCACTGCTACGAATTCCACCTTACCAGTGAGATACCTGAATGAGGCACACACAACCATCAAGGTACAGAGCGCCATGGTTTGAATCCACATCGTCTGATGCCAGAGCGCAGGTTCTTACCCTTGCACTGTGATACCTTCCTCTATAAATCTTAGAAATGCAGGATGATAGTAGCTGAGAGTATCCTGGGAAGAGAACTTCCTGGCTCTTCTTTGAATGTTTGGGGCTATGATGAACGCCATAAAGAACATTGAAAAAAACAAAAAACAAGTAGAGGTCATGCTCTTGGCATTTTCCTAATGATTTCGTTTTCTAAAGTTCCAAGTTTTAAATCGCCCATTTTTAAAAACAAGTGTGACACTCCCTACCCCCACCCCCAGTCCGTTTGTGCATCTGAGTTTGAGTAGCTGGCCTACCATCTTATTTTCGGGGTGCGAATGGATTGTACTTAAATGGTGCTTTTTTTATTCTAGACTCTCTGTGAGGTGCTTCATCAGGATCCTGTATGTGATCAAGCTGGTATGGGGTGCTTACCAAATCCTTTTCTGTCTTGGCTGTATAGCTTTTAAATCTATTTTCTGGGCCACTGATCTTCCTGTGATGAAATTTCTTCTCCTTAGCTTGTGCCTCTATGACACTATGAGGGAAATGAGATGAACAGTTCCCTGTTTAAACTGTGGCATCTTCCCAGCTTGCCACAGCCTTTACATTCACTCTCAAGATCAGGATGTGCATAAATCACCCTCACAGAGACATTTGCTCTAAGGCTGCAAAACTGCATTTCCTGAAACGTATCTGAATTGCTTACCAGCCCTGCTGGGCCTCTCTGCAATAATCTGAATTTAGACCAACTTACAAATTTACGAAAGCAATTGTGTCTTTTTTGGTTAGTTCATGCCTGACTTTCCAGCTTCTAATGATTAGCTCAGTTAGTTTATATATACCATTACACTGACAAATGAAGCCAGTTCTCTGGCCTATTAAACACACAACCATTTTATGTTGAATACGGTCATTAAAAACTCATATTTGTTATCCTTCTTTGTCAAAGGCAAAAAGAAGTAGATTGTAATCGGTAAAGGAGGAGAGAATTTCTGCTGATTTTCTATTACATTTGGTCCTTCCCCACATAATTAGTAGAAGTCACCTAACTGCCTTTAACCTTTTCTAATTCTTTTTACACCCCTGTCTTCCTAAAAGAATTCTTTAGCTACACACTCTTTTTCTTTTCTGAGAATAAAGGAATTGCCCTTTAAATAATCTTTTAAGAACAAGTAGGATTTCTAAATCAGTGCTTAGACAATTGCCAAAAGACTACTGGATATCCATATGTAGAAATACAATGTACCAGATATTGTCTGACAGAGATACGTAATCCAGTATTTTCACATTGGACTCTATCCTGCCTGGGACAGAATACAACCAACACATGTAAAAATTCAACTAAATAATGCTGCCCTCCAGTTGGCCTTCCTTTTATGCATGCTTCCATTTGGCACCTCAGTGCACACTTAAATTACAGCCTTTAAGGAGCTTTAGACTTAATACCTTTATTGACTAGGAAAGCCAACCACTCCCATCTTCTGAAACTAAATCATAAGTGACAGATGTTCTTCCTTGACATCCAATATTCATGGAACATGAATTCTAGCTTTGAGATGGATCAAGTCAATAGATGTTATTGACCCATGCCTATTTTAGAAAACCATTCTTCCCTGGCAACCAGAAAGCCCTTGAGGGTACAGAGAAATCAGTCTGCTTTCAAAAGTGTTGGGACTCTTGAGTTATGGGGATCTATTTACTTTCAGAAGCGAATTTTCTCCAGTCACAGGATGTAAACCGAGGAACTTATGATGGATATGCCTGCATTCGCAAATATGTGAAAGGATACTTATTTTTTTATTGACTCGAGGTTCATTTCACTGCCATGAAAATAGATCCAGTCAGCTGTTTCATGGAACAAAAAGGGCAAGGAAAAGAGCTGGAATGTGAGGGGAGAAGGAGAGGGAAGAAGAAGAAAGATATTATGTCAATTGTCATGTTTGTTTGAGGGATGAATGGAAATCATAGACCAGCTGGACTGTGAAATGCACTGACAGAGCTGAGATAGACCGACGCCATCCGAATCATAGATTGTGGTGATGAGGGGTACTGTCTTGATTCTTAGATTTTGCTTTCTCTGTCCTTATTCTGCTTTCTGTATGTCAAAGTTTTAGGACCGCTTGGAATGAGAGAGCTTTTCTGCTTCACACTAAGATACTAACTTTTTCTAGTGATATGTTGGCAGATTCTGTCCTTGCAAACTGGGACATTTTCACCACCTGATGGCTCCAAAGACTGACTGTTTATTAATTTATTCCAACCTGTAGCCCTGGGGCTGGAAAAAGAGATTGGAAACTTTGAAGTGGGCAAGGAATTTGATGCCCTCCTGATCAACCCCAAAGCGTCTGACTCTCCCATTGACTTGTTTTCTGGGGATTTTTTTGGTGATCCGTCGGAAGTAAGTAAAATAAATTTCATCAGAAGGCATAGATTTCATGAAGTAGTCACAATATCTTCCCTATAGAAAAAAAGATAGAAACTGAAACTTTTCATGGAATGCAGGAGGATCTTAAAAGGGACACTAGATCCTTTTCAACTGTTTATCATTTGCCAATGCAATGTGAATAATGGTACTGACAGAAATCTGTATCTTGAAGATATTTGTATATTTGGATGTATTTGACTACAAGAAGCCACAATATACCTATTCCTTATTGATCACTTGCTATGTGCTAGGTAGTATGGGATTAAGTACTTCCATGCATCCTTTTTGATTAACCATTAGAATGACTCTTAATGACACGCAAATGCTATTAATATCTCTCATTGCTCACATGGGCAGTGAGGCCTAATGGAAGTTAAGTGATTTACCTAAGGACTCCTGGCTAGTAATTAGTAGTTAGTAGATACAGTTTGGATTCCAGCCCAGGACTTTCTGACTTCCAGAGTCTGGCCTCTTGACCACAATGCTACCTTGATTTTCTTAACTTTATACGAAAATGAGTTTTATTACCTTGTTCCTCTTATTTTAAAATATTTTTTCTATGTCTAAACTGGTTCTTCCTAACAACTCTTTATAAAACTGAGTTTTTCTAGAAAGTAATTAACTATTACTGATGTGATGAGGGCTGGGAGCGAATGATCAGGAAAGAATTCTTGAGATGTTTTTGGTGCAAAAAGATGTTTTTATTTAAGCATGGAGGAGACAGGACCCTTGGGCAGGAATTGCTGCTCTGGAATTGTGAGGAACAATTGATTATATACTTTTAAGTGGTGGTGGGGGGCAAGGGTGGTAAAGACAAAGGAAGTTTCTAGGAGGTATTTTCATATGTTAAAGAAGACTCAAAGGATCCTGGAAGTCGTGGCTATTGTCAAGAAAGGTTGCATTTTACCTCTAGCAAAGTGTTAACATCAAAGCAGTTTTGAGTTCCTTGAAGAATGTCCTACTCTGCCTGTCTCAAGTATTTGTCAATGGGCTGAAAGTTCTAGGGAAATTTAACTTTGTCTACATTTATTTTGCATTTGTTCTCCTCATCACTACTACTTATAAATCAATACACTGGTGAGAGTAAACAGGACATTATATATAACTTGTCAAGGTTTTTAGAAGAAAGATGCCAGATTGCTTGAAGGTGGTACCATTTGTTATTTTTATATTACTTATTCTTTTATTCCTTCATTAAAGTAAATTTGTGGGAATAGGGCTGAGTCCCATTCACCCACTTTTCTTATACACCTCTTAAAATATTTGAATTATTTTATTAAATTAATTTCTTTAATTTATGTAACACTTTTCTCTGAAGATTTCAATATCACATGCCAAGAACTTTACATAATGGATAAACATTTGTTAATAGCCAGGATTATTTTTTAAGCAAAAGACCATTTCTTTTTCACTAATAGAGTAGATTTTGCCATTGAGAAATACATTTCTATGTCTGTGCTTTGCCAACCCCTATTGGCTATGAATTTACTTTCCTAAATGCACAGAATTTTTTTTCTTATTATTCTATTTTGTATTTTAGGCTGTTATCCAGAAGTTCCTCTATGTAGGTAGGTGGATATATGTCTCTGTGGGAAATAAAATCTTTGCTTGTCTCTTTCTTGGGTATGGCTCCCTATATTTGTGGCACCACAGGCTAAACCCTATGCGTGACCATTTTATTTGGTTTATTATTTTATTTTAACATTTCTCAGCATCAAGCCCATTTAGGGCACACTATTTAAAGGCACTATTTGAAATGCAAATGGCTCTCTGCGAGATAAACCCAAAGCTGAGGAATGGCAGGCAGGCCCAGGGGAGGGGCCATCCTGTCTCTTCCTTCTACATTCGCTCTGTCGCCGCCCCCCACCCAAGGCTACCCTACCATGTCGTATTTGTGATGTTTGTGGTGGAGTCTCACTGCGTGTGGTTTTTTGTGTTTTGTTTTGTTTTGTTTTAATGTACTCACATTCCATTCCGTTCACTGAGAGAGAGAAATAAAGAGTACCGAAGGCTCTACCCTGCCTCCACTTGGTCCACTGAGCTCTGAGTCCTGCATAAACCTGAGATGGGAGAGACACAGGTGCTATTTCTTGAGCTCACTTCCTGCAGGCCTTCCACCTCACCACCCAGAGTATGATTCTGAGGTGTAAAGATAGTATTTCCTTTACAGTTGGTGCTGGAAATGCAAACCACTCCAGCTGAAAGGGAGTGGACCCAACTTTCTGTGATTTCTGCCTTAGATGCAGAATTCCAACCCTAATCCTCAAATTCGAGGCAACATCTTCCCTTGGCCATGTCCCCTTGTCCAGATAAGAAACAATCTGAGAGAAAAAAAGCACCTTTGTGCGTTTTCTCTCATAGAAGTGGTATTTGTTTCTAAAACCCGCCCGGTGGCAATTAGAATACTCCAGACATAAAAGCCCTTGATGAATGATTCTTTCATTTTTCTTTCAGGAGATGACCGAAATATTGAAGAGGTTTACGTGGGCGGAAAGCAGGTGGTACCCTTTTCAAGCTCAGTGTAAGACCCTTGGCCTCTACCAGCTCTGGGATCACGTGGTTCTGCGTCTCCCTTGTGCCCGGGCGGAGTTAGAAAGTCAAAAAATAGTATCTTGTTCTTGGGATGACTATCTCTTTCTGTGTCTAGTTACAGTATTCACTTGACAAATCATTTGAAGGAAGTTGCGTTAATTCTCAACTCTGTTTGGGAGGATTCAAAATTTCTCCCTTTTGAGCTGTTCGGATTTACTTTAAGCTCAAACATAAGGGAATGTTCTTCCTGATGGTGTTCTTATTATGAGATTTAAGTGAAATCACTCCATATTTGGAAATGTGGAGAGAAAAGATACTCCTATAAGGTTAGATACTTTGAGCTAATAAATGTGAAAATCAGAAATGGAGAATGAAACAGTGGATATATTTTTATGAGGGAGAAAAAGTTAGACTATGAGCAAACATTGGAAAATCAATTCAGATTATGTTTGAAAATTAAATGCTGAGCATATTAATTTCAGAAGAGAACTTGTTGAATTTTAAAATGTGTTTCTAGATTGACCTTGTGTTCTGGAAATTTGCACTTAATGGAATTTGCATTTCAGAGATGTTATTGTTGTGCTTTGCCTTCTTTGGGCATGAAATGTCAGAAACTGGATGCCACATGCTTTCTTAATACAGTTCTGTGCTTCAAAGTGTTCGACAGAGGTTGGGTATTAAAGATTTAAAGTCTCTTAGGAATATTATTCATATAACTACATGGCATAAATAGTGATATTTTTGTGTACTTCAGAATCACCTTAAAGTATAACTATGTGATGCTATTATTGCTTCCGTGTTATTAGAAGAGAAACACATTCCATACTCCACACTGTTGTGTAGACTGGTCTTCCTAAACTGGGGTAAGTGCTGGATGTCAAGGATCCGTCAGTACTAAAAGGAAGGGTTCCATTGCAATGACGTATTCTCTCCAAGAGTAATGCCACAGTTGCTGAAAATTTCATACTCGGATATCAATCTGTTAGAACTTTGAAATGAAGGACAAATTCAACTAAAAATATTGTTACAAATCTTTAAATCCTGCTTATCGAAAGTACTCTGTGTTTCAATTTTATCCTATTGACTTTTTACTTCAAATAATTTTCAGGACATCAGAAATTTTAGGATAATGAAAACTATGTAGATGTCCCACCTGATAGTTATATTAATAGAACTTAATCTGTACTAGACATCTAGGAACATGAAACAAAGCAAAAAGTATTGTTATGCCTCCCAACTCTTACAGTGTGCTTTCCCATACCCTATAATTAAAAACAAATTGACTTTATGATAAACCCTTAAGAAGTATTGATGTGAATGTCACTTAAATACTACATTTTCCCGTTTAATTCCAAATACTATAAACCAATGTGGAAAAGGAATAGATTTTCTTAATATATCATAACACTCATGCCTCGAGCTTAAGTGTGACTCTTTATTATTTACTTTAGAGAGAGAACTTCATGTAATATCATATAACTAACTCCATATTTACCGAACTAAGACCAAATTCCTCTTGTACTATACTTTGTTCTCACATAGTTATGCTAAATCAGCAGTAATTTGATTTGCCTACTTTTTGTTTTTTGTTTTTGTTTTCCCGGTGGAAACACTTTTATAATTGATTTTGTATACACAACACCTACTGATCTTATTTTTATTCTTTTTAAGAACTTTTCTTGAGTACCGTCGACTCACAATTTGATCTTATTTTAAAACAACAACAACAACGACAGAGTTTGTGTTGTGGGATATAAAGTAACTCAGTAAATTCAGTTTCCGGTGTCAATCTCTGTATTTCCAGAATTCCTAATTCCCAAGCTGTGTCAACAAGGCCCCGCCAGTTTTCTCCCCATTTCTCTGTAGTGTTGACTGAGTGTTTCCTGCTCTGCCTCCTGGTCCCTGCCAAAGGAACATGATTACCTGGTGTCTAACCCACAGGAGCGGGCTTAAGAATTTGGAGGAGACACGCAAAATCCACTAATAGGCAGCGGCTATCCCCAGCGTTTGCAAGATCCTACACTTGTACCTTCCTTAAAGATGTACATTTTGACGTTGACCATCAGTTTTCATTTAGACTAAGGATTCATACACGGTGTATATAAGTAAGCGCAGCATCAGCGACAAGTAGAATGGATCTATACCACCGATTTGTCGAACATTAAATGTAGCCCAGTAGGATGTTAAGACCCTACTCTCTTTTCTAGTAAAAATAGAATGTGTTGATATGTTTACATGTAGTTTGATCTCCCTGCATCGCTTACAACTTACGTGTTTGGTTTCTCCAAGTGCCGTGTTCCGAACGTCGCATATGCTTTTCGCAGCGCTACAGGCATCGGCCATACATGTGGCCAAATGCTCTACACTTTGAAACCTTGGCTTTGCCTCGTGCGGCTTAACTTTCTGAATTGTGGACAGGCGGTATTTCATCCAACACGGTTTGTCACTTTATGTTTGAATATTTTGCTCTCTGACAGGAAAGAAAGAATTAATTGAGACTTCTTATCAGCCCCCTCACCTCACCCGGCACTGTTTGCCTCGGGTTTTGTGGTACTTTTAGTGACATACACATTAGCAGGTAAAAACTGATTCAATAGTGGTGACTAGCACACATTTCAAAGGTACTTTTTACAACAGAACACAAAAGCAGGCCGAGCAGCTAAGGTGCACTGAATTTCCAAAAGGGAATGAAACATGGGACTAGGGCCCGAGACGTTGTCCTCATAATCATAACCTGAGACTGAGACCCTACTCCCTTCATAAGCTCCTTCTCCGATTTAATTGTCAAGGGCTCTAGAATCCAAGAGAGTATCTTGAACTAGCTCCCTTCATGGCAGGAGGAGATCTTTCTGAGTTATTATTGTGAAAATTGAACCCCACTGAATCTCTTTTTCACTTCTGTGCGAATTCTGCATGGTGAAGGGAGGAAAGTAGTTGGAAACACTCCTGTTACGCTCAGCTGATTTTGAACTGTGCCCTTGAAATCCCTGTTGGCAACTAAAGCTGAGATGTCAGAGAGGAAACATAATGGATGTGAGATCCAGCAATGTATTTTGAATCTTCACTCCCTTCCAGACTCTTCCTATTTTTAATCTTTTCACCTCAGAACTAGACATATGGAAGGCTTTCAAGGCAAGCTGGAAGGCACGTTGGATCAGTTCTACCTTGTGCGATACCTAAAAGATCTCCAGAAGTGGAGGCTTGTGTAGTAAGTAGCCTCCGGGACATCTTTTCATTTTTGTCCATTTTTTTAAAGTTGATGATGCTTCTGGACACATTCACATGTCTGAAAGGAGTGTTCGGAATTTTTAAAAGTTAGACGAAGAATTGTGTCATGGCAACGTCTTGAAATAATTTTCAGATTACATGGATTGTATTGAATTTTAGAAGAGATATTTGCAACTTCAGGTCTACCTAGCCCCTTTAGGTATGATTTTGGACCCCAACCCTTTTCAGTGTCTCTAAAGGAAAAGTGTGGAAACAAGTGCAAAGATGAAGGAAGGGACACTGTTGGCAAGCCCTAGCATTGGTCCCCATGCATGTTTTCACACCCGTCCTTTCCCTCCCACAGCCCCAAAGGCGAGAGATTGAGAGCTGAGGGGTTAGTTTGTAAATCTGATCCGAATTTACTGAAATGCAAAAGTTGAACAGGCCAGTGATGGACGTCAGTATAAATTCCAAGATGGCTTTCAGAGTCCACGGGGTTCAAGTGACTCGAGTCACTGATATTACATGGCATTGACTTACCTGTCCACTTCCTACTCAAGAGCCTGTCAGAAAGCATTCTCTATCGAAAACCACCTTCCATGGTTGTTAAGCTCCTGATTGCTGCTTTTAAGAATATATATGTGTGTATTCATGGGGACATTTTTACTCAATATTTGTGTGATTTGCTTACTGTTCATGTGCTGAGTGAACTCCTTTGTGCTTCAGACAAAAATAAATGAGATTTTGTGTTTACATTTTTTTGTTGTTGTGAGTTCTATCATTCTGACAGAAGGGAGATTAATCTTACAATGCTCTCCTCCTTTTAACGTGAAGTTTTAAAAACAGAATATTTAGCTGTGGACCAACATGTATCATGACATTTTATGACAGATAATGTACATAACTTTAAAAAATTAAGCTATGGGCGCCTGGGTGGCGCAGTCGGTTAAGCGTCCGACTTCAGCCAGGTCACGATCTCGCGGTCCGTGAGTTCGAGCCCCGCGTCGGGCTCTGGGCTGATGGCTCGGAGCCTGGAGCCTGTTTCCGATTCTGTGTCTCCCTCTCTCTCTCTGCCCCGCCCCCGTTCATGCTCTGTCTCTCTCTGTCCCAAAAATAAATAAAAAAAAAAAAAAAAATAAGCTATAATGTCAGCCCTTCAGAATCAGATTGTGATCGCTTTTGATTTCTGCACAGTTAAATTTCCTATTTTCCAAAGTCACAACCCAGAGTCAGAAATGCACTTGAGCAGCAAGAATTAGTTCATACCTCACATACGTGCATGTGGATTTAAAACAAAACTCTCACAAAATAATACTCTCCGTAACTGATGCCCTTGGGCTATTTTCTGCACTATTACTCTGTTCCATCCTTTTGTGTTCTGTTCTATGATATTTTCTTCTAAGTTTTTTTTATGCTGATAGTGATTTCTCAGGTTGGTTTCTTGGTCCTGGTGGGCTGGCAGCTGCAGCGTGGAAGCAGCTTTTGTGTCTCTAGTGTCTTTTGAGCTGTTTAAGTCTCCATGACTCCATTCTGTGATTGGGGCCTGACCTAAGTACCTGCCTTAGAGTAGTGAGGATTAAATAGAATAATACATGGCCAGCTCCCAGGAGAGCATCTGAGACCAAGTGAGGGCTCACCATGTGGTAGTTATTATTTTTAAAATGAATACAGACTGAACAGGAATAAAAATAATTTGAACTGTATTTTTATCAGTTTATTTTTTAGAATCTAAATCAAGTGATGTTAAGGATCTCTCTGCGCATAAAAATATTCTGTAAGGATTAAATCTGATTTCTCCCCCCCCCCCGCCCCGGCGCTATGATGTTCATTTTTTCTTTATAACACGAAACATAAGAAAGTGGTAGAAGATTTGGTCTTTAAATTCACCCTCAATTTTCTGAGCAAGCCACGAAGCATCTTTTCTTCCTCCTGAAGAACAACTTAGTGAAAATACCCAGAAGAGAATTCTCAGGCGCGTAAGCTAGCGATAACGTGTGCCTAATTTGCAACCGTGGGCACAGAGTTCTGTAATAGTTAATTAACAGACATGTGCAAATTATTGCATGGTACTAAATTAGGGATTTCAATAAAATAAGGTTTAGGTATAAAAATACTTGCTAGTAGCAAAATCGAACCTGTGGTAGGGTGTTTGAAGACTCCATGGGGAGGTCACTCAGTTAAAGGAACAGGACCCGTAAGTATTAACCAACGGGAACAGGTTTTGAGTTTTGGGGTTTTTTAATCTTGTTTTAAAATGGGATAAGAGGAAAAAATTTAAATGAAATGGAAAAAGGGAGTTAGTCTCTGTTCTTTAAAGTGATAGAACATTATTTTAAAGTGTAATTATTTTTTTTTAAGAATTCAGACTCATCTGCTTTTACCATCAAGCCCGCCTACACCATCATTGTAAAATGACATTAACTTTGCTATACTTCTTGGGTTTTTCATGCTTCTGTATGAGTTGAGTCTATATTTTGAGGTGGGAAGAGAGAAAGATCGCTAAAAAAAGTATTCTCCATGGGAAAGACTTTAGTGGGAAATCTTTCAGTGGTAACTCAGAAAAAAATAAATCGTTTTTTAAAAAAGATTTTATTTTTAAGTGACCTCTACACCCAATGTGGAGCTCTAACTTACAACCCCGAGATCAAGAATCACATGCTCTACTGAGTTGGCTGGGTGCCCCCCAAATAAAACATTCTTTTGCCTATACATAAAAAGTGATCAAAGAAAATATGAACAGATGAAATGGAGTTTCACAGGCCACTTGAGCCCTCCTCAGTCGCCTGGACTGTGCCCACCCCTATAGGGAATTAAGCAAACTTCATTCTGCATCTGTAGAGAGCTCAAAGTCATAGCCGTAAAATCCAACATACAAGAAGTAAAGTCCCTAGAAATATTATCATTCAGTCTGATAACAAAAGGTTCTCATACTTGCTTGAAAACTTGAAGCTTCAAGAGACTTGAAGCTTCACTGGGAAATTAATTTTTTTACGTTTGTTTATTTATTTTGAGAGAGAGAGAGAGAGTGCACGTGCAAGCCAGCAGTGGAGGGGCAGAGAGAAAGGGAGAGAGAGAATCCTAAGCAGGCTCCATGCTGTCAGTGAAAAGCCCTATGTGGTGCTCGATCTCACAAACTGTGAGATCATGACTTGAGCTGAAATCGAGAGTCAGTCACTTAACTGACTGACCCACTCAGGTGCCCCACAGTGAAGTTAATTTCTGTCCCAATCTTGGACGGTCTCCAAATCAGACTTTTGTTTTTACTTCTCTCAAACAAAGCCACAAATATGAATTGAATAATCTTAGGAAGAGTTTTACTCTTGTTTTTTAATTTCTAAATTTGCTTCCTGGAGCACTGGAGAGATTTTAAGCAGCTTTGGTGGGTTTTTTTTGTTTGTTTGTTTTTGTTTTGTTTTTTGTCTTCCTGCAAAAGTTGAGTCCACTGTCACCTGAACTTGGCAACCAGTGCAAGGATGGCTTTGCGCTTGGCAAGCACTTTGAAAATCTCCACTGAAGCCTCTAAACCGATGAGGAAATGAGAGGCTTGTGTTATTTCAAAGGAGAAGTTAAGAGCCTCAGGAGAAAGCAGTGTGTACATTTCTTTTAATCCATGAACATTTTTCTCCTGGCAGAACTATGAAAGATGAATCAGACTTAGCCAATTACATCTTCTGGATTAATTTATGCGAGTGCCACGGACCCCTTCGGCATCATAAACATGTCCTGGCACGATGCAGGGGCAGGCAATGCATCCAGTAAAACCCCATGGCAATGGTTCCGTCGTGCGGGTGTAAAAGAGAAGTTGTGGACTTTAGGGTGTTTGCGGTTGTCGTGTGAAGCTCGGTGACAGATTTTTTTGATGTCCAGGACAACTGTGCTATCTCTTGCAAGTGGGCTATTTATTGTAACACATGGGCAGAGAAAACCCAGTCTGTAGAGACTTGTACAAATTCCTCATGTTCCTTATAAAATTGCTGCCCAGATAAAATAAGAAAGAAGTCAACATCAATGCATACAAAGTCTTCATTAAACATGGTTTGTGACACTGTAGACCATTTAACATGGCACAATTGCTTCCAAAGGAAATCGCAGTTAATCGATCAAATTGCGCTGAAATGCACATGGCTGTTCTCATGCTTCTCATTGGTAGCAGTGAGTACTTAAGATTAATGAATTGCTTCTTTTAAAAAAGGTAGATAGAAACCCATCCTGCAGGAAGCATAAGTTACAGCCTAGTAAGTAATGTTTTATTTACTCATCGTGAAAGTTGGTAAGTTTTAAACCATATTCATTCAAGTGATATTTTATTAAATGCACACGAGATACCAGGCATGGCCCAGTTTCAAGGGTTAAAAATAACGTTCAAGGTGCCTGGGTGGCTCATTTGGTTGAGCTTCGATTCTCAATTTTGGCTCAGGTCATGATCCAAGGGCTATGGGATTGAGCCCCACATCAAGCTCCATGCTGAGCATGGAACCTGCTTAGGATTCTCTCTCTCTCTCTCTCTCTCTCTGTCTCTCTCTCTGTGTGTGTGTCTCTCCCCCCCTTTATCTTTCCCTCTTCCCCTCTTTTGCTTGTGCACTCTCTCTCTTTCAAGTAACAAAAAATAAAAATAAAAGCGATGTTTATCTCTTTGAGGAACTCAATCTGGGATGGTTGGTGAGAGAACTAGGCAGAGAAGTCAATATATGAAGTTCATGACACATGTATAGAGTGTTTACAGGTGAAGGCTGGGGTGTGTTGGGTACATGGTGGGCAGGGAAAACAGAAGCAAGGGCTAGTGGTGACAGTGTCACAGAAGAAAAGAAGGTGACACAGAGGTGTCACAATTCTTGAGCTGTAAAGAAGAATAGGAATTTCTTTTCCATGTGAAGGTTCTCAAAAGAATCTTCCAAAAGGAGCATTCGGCATGAGCAACAGCAGTCCTCATAAAGAACATGACCTCTGAAAAAAGTAAGCTAAGATTGAGATGGACTAACCCAGTGACCATAATGGTCACCAGGGGTGTTGATTCAAAATGAGGGTTTCCAGGCCCTTCTTCCTAGAGACTCTGGTTCAGCAGGTCTGGACTGGGGCTTATGAACTGTACTGTGACCTCGGTGAGGTCAGGTCGATGTGTTTCGAAGAGGACCATCCTGGTGAAGACAAGGACCGGGTGTGGTAGGAGGCATGAATAGTGAAGAGAGAAGGTGTGTCATTCACTGAGTGCAGGACTGTGAGCCTCGTGTGCAACCAGGGTCCTTTACCGGTTCACGGGGCAAATGTGTTGTTAGCACACCGTGTGCACGGCTACTGGGGAAAGACAAGCTGCCAGCCAGGTATGCCCCTGCCACCACGAGAAACCGGAGAGATGAATCCTGCTCATAAACACCCAGAGGTCGAATTTTCCTGAGTCTGGAACTGGAGACGCAGGGGTTCCGGCACAGGTGAGGCCCTGATCCAACTGGAGACCCGGGGCTGCTGTGGCTCCCTACTGCCCTGCCACTTCGTGAGCTACCTCAATATCCTCTGGTGGCTTAAGCCCCTGCCAGCTTTGTTTCTGGCAAATCAAAGATCCCCACCTAAAATCCCTCTAATCTCTCCCCTGCCCCACTAGGGCTATTCTTCAGTAACAGGTTATAAATTGTGAAACAGCCACTTTCTTCGTAAATAAATGAACGAACGATAAAGAAACCACAGGCATCTGGCTGCCTCCCCCACCCAACCATGCCCAGAGGCTTTATTCTCCACATCCACAGGGGCACCTGCAGCTGAACCTGGTGTCCTCCACGACCCCAGGCCAGCCTCCACTCACGGGTCCCTAGTTTCTATCCAATAAAGGTACTAGCGACACATCACTCATGGCAGAATTCCAGGTGGGATATGAGGAGAGTCCAACGCTGTTTAAGGAAGCAAATGGTGGCAAGTTTAGCTAAAAGAAGCACCTGTTCCCTCTGCAGAGGCAGCCACACTTCTGTGACTTCATGGAGTGGAGAAAACTTGCAAAATTGCAGGACAAGCTTGGGAGCCGTGAGCTGAAGATGGTTGGGTCACATGATGCAATTAGCCTGGGTCACCAAGTCACCATCAGAGTCTCCCTGATCCAGAAATACATGGATTAAAAGGGGACCAGCTGGCCCTACTGCAAATTCACGACTGGTTAAAACACTGCCATTCTGATATTGAAATCCAGAACTGTTCGTTATGCTCTTTGCTGAGGCCTTTCGGGGCTCTGTCCCCGCCCACCTGGATAGACCAAAACAAAAGCCAGGTGGGGAGAACCCTGTGACTTCTGCAGGCAGCATCAGGCTTCCCTGCTGCCAAAGAAAACTTGAACTCAAGAGAATGTTCCTCTCCCAGGGGTGTGGGTACAGGGCCAGGTCAGGTCCAGAGCGGCCAGAGCTCATGGCTGCTCTCCTCTGGCTGCAGTCAGCATTTTCCACTCGTGCAAATGGACTGGACAAATAATATCACTTCCTGTTTGTGCAATGAGCAGACCCAAATTAGAGAACGCTGTTTAATGGAAACTGACCCCCAGCCCACTGACGGCCCCTCCTGTTTGCCAGGCACCTGTTTGGGTTACCAGGGGGTTCCTCGTGATCAGTTGTGGCCCACAGGATACTGGCAGCCTGGGGCACCTGGTTGTCTCAGTTGGTTAAGAGTCCGACTTTGGCTCGGGTCGTGATCTCACGGTTGGTGAGTTCAAGCCCCGTGTTGGGGTCTCTGCTGTCTCCGCACAGAGCCTGCTTCAGATCCTCTGTTTCCATCTTGCTCTGCCCCTCCCTCACTCATTTTCTCTCTTCCTCTCTCTCTCTCTCTAATAATAAATAAACCTTTAAAAAAAGAAAACAGATACTGGCAGCCAGAGACAAAACAGCAGTTGCTTTGGAGTCTGAAAGTTGGTATGACATCTCCCCAGCCAGTCCTGGGGCGCTGCTCAGTGCTCTGGTGGTGGCCTAGGAATGCTTGAGCCAGGCCTAAGTCTCTCTGGGTCTCTCTGAGAGATTCTGGTATAAGCAGCCCTGATCATTGTTCTAGAAAAGTGCCAACACTCTTTAAGCAGCAGTTAGCGAATAACCAAACAGGCTCACATCTTCACGTGAGGACAGGGTAGACCTTGTCCCAAAAGGACAGAACAGCAAGCCCCTAAACTTTCATTTCATGGAAAGCTGATCTCTGGACTTCAAGCGCAGACAAAACCACTAGGAAATGCATCAAAATCCCATCACTCCTGGTGACCGATGCCAAAAACGTCTTACAAGCATCTCAGAAGAATGTAGAACAACTTCCAAGGGAAATTATGGATACTCCGGCTGAAACATTCATTTCCAGGAAAGCCGGAAACTGCTTTCCCAAGAAGCTACTAGGAAAGTTCCGAGAAGGGACTGTGCAGGAATTGAAGGAACAGAAACATATGTTTGAGAATTAAACAAGGGGTAAATTTCTGAAACTGCACTAAAGATAGTAAGTTTGCCTGGGATTTCCAGAAAACATTACATGATGGCAACTTGAGATTAGACAAAAAGAATACAACATGGACACCTGGGTGGCTTAGTTGAGCATCGGACTTCCACTCAGGTCTTGATCTCACGGTTGGCCTGTGCTGAGAAGCAGAGAAGAGACCATGTGGTCCCAGGGAAGGCGAGAAGCTATGCTGAACACTTGGTAACTTTGTTTTTTGTTTTTGCCTCCTTTAGTCAAGACTCCTAAAAGGTCTGTGTTCTTCCTTGTTGCAAGTCCTGCAAGATTTATTGTATTAAATCTTCTATAGCCTCTTTTTGTTGTTGTTGTTGTTGTAATCCTACAACTCTTAAATAAAGACCTACCTACTTGCCATTGAAATGGAGCACTGTTATCCCTTCCGGGGCAGCTATTACCCCAGCAAGCAAGCAGCTGATTTCTTGAGGCAGAGGTGGGGAGGGAGGAGTGTGTGTGTGAGTGGGGGGAGGGGAGGTATCTTCTGCCATTTTGACAACACAGGTTAGAGTTATGATTCATCGTTGGTGAGGTGAAATAAGCCCCTGTTTCCGCAGTCAGTTGGTCTGACTCCCTATTGAAATTCTTTCAACTTCCACTTAATACCCATGAAACAATCCTCTGCAGTTAAATAGCTTCCACTTAGGGGCATCTGGGTGGCTCAGCCGGTTAAGCATTCACCTCAGGTCATGCATGATCTTACTGTCCTCCGGTGGAGCCCTGTTAGCTTGAGCTGACAGCTCAGAGCCTGGAGCTTCCTCCAGATTCTGTGTCTCCCTCTCTCTCTCTGACCCTCCCCTGCTCACATTCTTTCTCTCTCTCTCTCTCTCAAAAATAAATAAACATTAAAAAAAAAATAGCTGCCACCGCTTGGGGGCTTCTCAGATGCACCTGGAGAGAAGCTGAACGGCACTTGGTTTATAAGAGGAGGAGATGCGTGAGTTATGCAGGACTCTGAAGTCCTCAGTAGGGTGGCACCTGTTCCCCAGAGGGATGATACCCCAACCTGGTGTACCCTCCCCCCATTCTGGAGAGTATCAGAACTTCCTGACTTCCTCTCTTATTTTTCTTTAAAAGATGAAAACTAGGGGGCACCTGGGTGGCTCAGTCGGTTAAACATCTGACTTCAGCTCAGGTCATGATCTCACAGTCTGTGAGTTCAAGCCCTGTGTCAGGCTCTGTGCTGACAGCTCAGAGCCTGGAGCCTGCTTTAGACTCTGTGTCTCCCTCTCTCTCTCTGCCCCTCCCCTGCTCATGCCCTGTCTCTCTCTCTCTCTGTCTCAAAAATAAATAAAAACATTAAGAAAAGATTAAAAAAATAAAAGATGAAAACCAAACTGAGATTGATGTAATAACAAACAGTAGTTGATACTTAGTATGTACTTACTTTATGCCAAACATTGTTCCAAGACATTTACTGAATCCACTCAGTCTTCACAGAAACTAAGAGGAAGGAGCCACCATCATCTTAATTTCACAAAGAGGGAGACTGAGGCATGTGGAAATTAAGGAAGAGGGTTAGATTCAAAGCCCAGTAAAGGACACTGGTGTGATCATTGGCAAGATTTGAATAACATTTGCAGATTCCATCAGGGGTCTGCAAACTGTCTATGTAAAGAGTATATATTTGGGGCTCTGTGGATCAGCAGTGAGCATACCTCAGAAATCTCTGTCATGACTACTCTGTCTTTGTAGCACAAGAGCAGCCACAGACAGTGGCCACACCTGAAAGTATTTAGAGATAAAGTAACCTGTTTCCAACTTCTCTCCACCAAATGGCTATCCAGCCTCTGCTTGCCTACCTCCACTGACGAGAAACTCGTTTTAACCAGCTCATTTTATTCTATGACAACATAGATGAATTAGAAAATTATGTAGGGGCATCTGGGTGGTGCAGTTGGTTAATACCCCACTGTTGATTTTGACTCAGGTCATGAAGTCATGGTTCGTGAGATTGAGTCCCACGCACTGTTAGCACAGAGGCTGCTTGAGATTCTCTCTCCCCCTTCCTCTCTCTGCTCCTCCCCATCTCACACTCACTCTCTCTTTCAAAACAAATAAACTTAAAAAAAGAAAATGATGTATCAGATTGAAAGAAAATATAATTCAAAGTGGGCTAAATCCTAAGATAAATATAATCATTTCAAAGTAAATGAAACTGGCTCTTTAGTACAAGATCTAAAATGCGCATTTTGGGAGTACGAAGCAAGATTGCTTGCACCCAGGGAGGTGGAGATAATGTTTCATGAGTGCACCACCTAGTGGCCAAAGCTTGAACAGACTGCTCTGTGCAACAACCAACGTTGAACTAAAACGGCCAAGTTGCAGAGGGAGAAAACCAAATTAATTTTATATTGACACCCAGCAGATGGGAAGCTTACAATTTTCATAAAAGACTAAAACAATACAAGAAATTTGGAAGAGTATTTTTCTAGCAGGAAGCTGGACATATTCTTTTCCTATACAAAGAAATTATCAAATAATTTCTTAGGTTGAACCCAGACTCTATAACAGACAAAACATAAAAACAAAACAAAACAACTATATTCTCAATGAAAACAAATACAATTTACTCACTGTCCCTAGTGAAGACAATTTCACAAGGAAAAAAAATGAAACAAAGTTGTGAAATCTCAAATGGCTTGCTCAAGTTGTCTCAGTTCCTTGAAGATAAAAGGCAAAGATGTGTCCACTGGAAAGGAATCTTGCATGTGGACATATTGCAAAATGATGAATTTCCATGGGTATGTTAAATTTGTCTTAAGAAGTAAGAATGTGGGGTTCCTGGGTGGCTCTGTTGGTTAAATGCAACTCTTGATTTCAGCTTAGGTCATGACCTCGTGTTTCATGGATTTGAGCCCTGTATCAGGCTTTGCACTGACAGTGCAGAGCCTGCTTGGGATTCTCTCTCTCTCCCCCCCTCTCTCTGCCCCTCCCCTCCTCTCAGTGCTCTCTCTCTCTCTCAAAATAAATAAATAAACAGTTTTTTTTTTAAAGTAAGAATGTAAGACAAATTGTTTTACGTATTCACCAAATATAAAATTCAACCACACTGCTTGTAGGTTGGTCAATTATTTTCAATTACTACACATACATGCATGATCCAAATGATAAGCCTTGCTCTAGCTTATGCCAAACCAATTACCAATTAACAGGCATTATCCCCTTGCCAGTATTAGACAGCCAAATGAAATCATGAGCAGGGGAATTTGGAAGATGGTGTGTCATAGTCCCATGAAGGATCTTATGAATCAAATCTTAGAAATCCTGAATCTCAGATTTGGAAGAACATTTTAAAGATCATCTAGTCTGGCCAGCTGGCTGACGCTTGAATCTCTTCTTTAATATCTCCAGCAAGGAATATTTAAGCTTGTTTAAGCCCTGGGAGTGATAGGGAGGTCAAGGCTGTGTCCCAAAGCTCTTTCCATTCTTGGACCACAATTTAAGAAGTCTAGCTAAAAAGACCTATTAAAGAGACCATGTGGAATGACCACGTAGAGAAGGCACATAAAGATGAAGAAGTCCTAAGATTGCATGGAGGGAGAGACTCAGCTTTTCCAGCACCTCAGCTGAGCCCAACCTTCCAGTCATTTCTGCATGATGCAATATATGTAAGCAAACAACCTCAGCTATTCTAGCCCAGTTGAGCCTCCCGATGACCACAGCCCCAAATGTCATCACACGGAATAAGAGAACTGCCCAGGTGGCCCCATTAACCACAGACTCATGAGAGAAAATAATGCAGTGGTTATTTTAAGCTACTCTATTTTAGTTTTTTTTTTTTTCAAGTCCAAGAGTTAGACTTAAATGCTCAGAGCAGTATGCACAGTGTTATGGCAGTTATCAATTTATTGCCTCTTAACTTCAAATTCATGCTTCGTTGCCTTACTTATGAAAATGTAACCAGACCCTTCAAATCTTCTACCTTTGTCTGGCACAATGCTAAGCTTCATCAGTAGAGGGCCCTAGAAAGAAGGGTTCCTGGGGGCTCTTGACTAGGTTGGGGAAAACAACTTCTTTCCACTGCTTGGATGATTGCTAGAGGCCTGTGGGACACAGCTTTCTCCACATTTGGGTACCATGCATTTTCTCCAGTTCTCATCTCAGGCAATGCCAGTGTGGCTAGGAGTCCCAGGTGGTTATATACATATAAACCTTTTCTTACTTCGAGGAAGGAGGGTTGCAGGGAAGATGGGTTGGTCACTGAATTGTACTTTATATGCTTCTGTATTGTTTGAACTCCTGGTGGGTAGCAGTAAATACCCTATGATTTTGGCTTTAAATTGACCCTAAATTTCAAGGCCTCTCTTTGCATTTGCCACTGGGACACATTTCTGTAGATTTTTGTTTTTATGATCATATACAAACTGTTCACCGGGAGAACAAAGTATCCATATGCTATTACCAAATCAGATACATATATAATCCTGGATATGTACTAATTGAACAGTAGACAGAGTGTGGAGCCACACTTCACAGCACTTCTGATATTGTGTTCCCTGGAAAGGGGGAGCCGTTAGGGTAGCTGTGACCAACCTTCCTTTGGCCAACCTAAGTAGATCACAGAAGAGTTTGGTATTCGACTGTCTAAGTTGAGTGTGATTTATTATTGCCCTTTGAAGAAAATCATTCAGCTGATAATGAATGCGATTAATGTCCCATCTAACAAATGACTGGCACAGTCACAATACTAAATAATATTGTGAATGAGGCAGAATTGGAAAGTATGTTGTGGGCAAAAATGCAAATTAGAGCTCATCTGATGTTTTGTTCAAATGGGATATGACCCAATGCCCACCCCAGAAAGTGAATAAAGCATATTAAATTGATTCGCCTCCGCAAATTTTGAAGTGTATGACTAGATTTGTACATATCCAGAGTCGTTAACAGTGCCACTCAATCCAATTATATGAATTTTACAGGCATCTTGCTGTGACAATAATTGAAAACAATGTCGACTCTTCTGCTTTTCTAAAATTACTGTATCTTCAGGTCAATAAAAATGTTTTCACATTTGCTAATTCATGATTTTTTTTCTATCCGTTCAGAGATGAGTCTGATATGGGTAGTATTTACTTACTGTAATGGAAATTGTTCATTACGTTTAGAGGACTGATAATCTTGGGAAGAATTTGTCTTTCAGTGGGGGGGGGGGGAAGCATACTTGATCTGTTTTAAGACTCTGAGGACAGAGGTGGACGTAGAAATTTACAACTTTTGGATCAAAAAGGGGCAGTGGCGTTTGTACTGATCAGGTTTCTTTGTGGAACACAATGGAAATGACCCCAGTTAATCTAAGGAGAGCTGTTTACAAAGTCACCATGGAGGCTGGAGAATCAGCCTTAGAAGTCAGGCACGATCCAACGTGAGGCTGACTGGCTGGAACCACCGTGAAAATCAGGCTACAGGAACAGGGTGCTCTAGGCCCTGCTGACTCCACTTTTGGTGGACACTGCCAGCGCTATGGGAGAACACCGCCATGGCGAATGGTTCTAACTGTACTTCCGCTCTTGGTGCCTGGCCACCTGATGGGCCAGCCTGCGTCCTGTGCCCCTATATTTGTCAGGGACATGAAGTAGGGAGACTTCGCCCCGAGTGACCTCAGTGAAGGATGGGGTACCACTTCCCACGGACGCACGGAGTGGGGGGTTTCTGCAAATTAAAAAAAGGGCTGGTTGGCGGGACAATCTGGATAAAGATCAAAATGGTTTATAAGATTCATCCCTACAGTATAGGCAGATTTGACTTCTAGGTCCCATTAGTTACTCTCATGTCCCAGAACAACATTTGTGTTCCTCACATCCTGTCCGCACCTGTCCTATTATTTTGGCTCAGTACCCCCAATCCACCAGTAACACTACCTCGCGCCCCCCCTGCCCCCCGCCGCTACCGTCTCCTTCCCTTTCCTGTTGGACCTTTCTCTCCAGGACACGACAGCCACTCATCACTGGTGTTTGAAGTAGGAAGTGTAAGAGTGGGAAGAGGGGGAAGCAGAAGGCCATCTGCAGGGGAACTTTTTGTTCTCATGGTCAAGGCTGCACCAGGAGTGACATGTGTTCTGATCCCCGTGGTTAGAAGTCTGTATGCAAAGATGAGCTCTGTATATCGGACTGTTAGCCCAAAGCCCACCAACAACAACCTTGAATCCTTACACATCCAATTGCTTTAAATGTAGCCCCAATAGGCCTATTTCTAGCAATCCAGAGCCTGACGGCTCTGCATACCTTGTGGAAGTTCACCCAGCAACAGCTAGCCGTGCATAAGATAGACCCCACGTCATAAAAGACCCCAACGTGCTGCTGTGAATCAGAGACTCCCCTCCTTGTTGCTGAGCGACATTGCCTAGACACACAGCCCCCTCTTCAAGTCCCTTCCCCGCTGAGAGTTCCCTGGCCCTCTTCCCCTTGTAGGTGGTGGGTCCTCACCTCTGTATCTGGAAGATCACCCCATAGGGAGGGATGTCCCCTCTCAAGCAACCCTGTCCCAGCACTGCCCAGGGAGCATGTTGTACAATACTGCCATCTTCTGGTCCTGTCTTCTCCTATATAAGCCCTGAGATTCTCCAACACACCACAGGACCTTGCCTTCTCTTGTCCATCATTCAGAACCTATTCATGATCGGGACTCCATTTCAGCCAGACCAAGGGTTAAACAGGTTTCTATGAACTAATCTGGAAACATAACCGTCTGAAATAAGTGGAGTGACCTGGTGTCCCGGTTTGCCAGAACTGTTGGTTTACCAGGCCCGAGGGTGTTCTTGGGATGTTGGACTATCAGTTCTAAAACTGGAAAAGTCCCTACTAACCACGGTGAGTTGGTTACCTTAGGAATGACTGTCTTTGTGGGAAAATATATTTTTCACTCCAAACAATTGATTTCTAGTCAGCTTAGTGAATGCAATCTTTGGAGACAGCATGCTGGAAAGTGTTTGACTCACCTAGTCAATGCGATCGGCTTCTAAGTAGGGCGGACATAGGCATGTTAATATGATTTTCTGATAGCTTCCACCAGAGGTCTTAATGTTCAGGAGTATTCTGTAGAGACTAAACCTGGGATACCAAGGATATCAAGAGAATATTCGTGTCTTGGTTGAGTCAAAGAAATATTTTATACTGGTCCAAGAAAAGAGCCAAGACATGGCTAGAGTCTTTCTTTAGAAAATTTTCATTAAAGATTTGATTATTTTTGGTTACTGGTACAAATGCACTCCACACAGGTTGGTGAGACCATACTGGCCAAGAGTCTGGTTGTATGGGTAACTGCCCTTGAAATCCTGGGGGACGTTTTGTCACCAATGAAATTTCAAGGGCAGCTCTGCAGGTGGGAAAGAGTCTTGGTTGAAAATTGCTAACACTAATGAAACCAAACTCAAAGCCCTTTTTGAGTCCTGCACATCAGTTTGGGTGAAATTCCTAAATCTATTTTTTGGGGGGAGGGAACCAGAAAAGCAAACAAACAAGCAAAGAACTTTTGGGGTGTGGGATGAAATTGTTCTTTAAATTTAAACTCCTTTCTTTGTATGTTTTTAATAGGACATCATTTGAATCTAAGCCCAATCATCATGATGTTTGTGTTAGTTTGGGTTCTCGTTAAAAATATAGCCTGAGAAAAGAACTTGGGTGCAGGTAGTTTATTGGAAGTGATCCCTGGAGGCAGGAGTGAGGGAACCAGGAGTGGGAGTGGGAGATAGGGAAAGAAGAAAAGCTAATATAAGGGTGTACTATCAAGGTTATGACCAAGAGCTCATTCCTGCTGGGAATACTGAAAAGTACACAGTTTCTGTGGCTCAGGAATTTGGGAAGAGCTTGGCCTGGCAGTTCTGGCTTGGGGTCTTTCGTAAGGTTGCCAGCAGATGTCACCTAGAAATGTAGTCATCCAAAGGCTAGTCTAGGGCTGGAGGATCCTTCTCTAAGGTGACTTAGTCCCAGGTGGCAAGTTAGTGCTGGGTCTTGGCATTAGGCCTCGGCTCCCTTCATGTACCCCTCCACAGGGCAGCTTGAATGTCCTCACAGCATGGCAGCTGGCTTCCCCGAAGCAAGTGATCCATAAGGCCAACATTAAATGTGTACTATGCTTCGTAATGTAGCCTTGAATGTTCCACACAGTTTCTTTCTTTTTATGCTGTTGGTACACAGACCAGTCCTGGTTCAAAGTGGGAAGGTCTACATGAGGAGGTGAGTTCCAGGAAGAGAGGGTTTTTGGGGATCTTGTGGTAGCTGACTTCCACTTAGTCTTATTTTCTTTATCAATGGGAATAATTATAGGACTATGTCATAGGGTCGTTGAGAATATTAAACCAGATAATGCATATGAAGTTCTTAATATTTTGCCTAATATAGTAAATGCTCAATAAATGTTAGTTATTACCACTATTATGAATTTCTTTCTTCCTTTTTCTTCCTTCTACTCAGTGGTAGGCCATCTTCATAGCAGCTGTACATGAATTTATAATTATACTGGCCATACAGAGCTCAAGCAAAAGAGCTTGAGGCTGATGTCTGAATTGAATAACCGATTGCAAAACGCAAGTTTTTGAAAAGGAGCAGGTTACCTGAAAGCTTGAGAGCCCTGTCAGCCTGAGAGCTGTAAAGTGTGATTATCACTGCATTCATAGTTCTGCATGTAGTTTAAACCCTCCCTGCCCCGGAAGGCTTAGCTCTACCTTCTTCTTCTCCTGGCATCGCCCTGGTCATGCTAAGTAATGATCACCTGCTGGAGCTTGTGAAAACTTGCCTGTGTCCATCACAGTGGGGAATGCATTTCCTTATGGGCCTAAACCCCCTTCCCCACACACACACCCCCAGGTGTAACCTGACTTTTTTGGAATTGGAATAGCATCCTGTTGATTCGGTTTGGTTTGCTTTGATTTGGCTTGATTCCTTTTTCTGGGGACAGCTCTGTGGATAGATTTGATTACCTTATGTCCCTAAAACCTGCTCTAGTCCTCACCTGGGGCATCGGTTGAGCGTCCAACTCTTGGTTTCAGCTCAGGTCATGATCTTGCAGTTCTGTGAGCTGGAGCCCTGGGTTGGGCTCTGTGCTGGGAGCCTGGAGCCTACTTGGGATTCTCTCTCTCTCCCTCTCTCTCTCTGCCTCTCCCCCTCTCATGCTGTCTCTGTCTCTCTCAGAATAAAGCTATTAATGAAAAAAATATTAACCCTCACCTGGGTCATGTTTTACTCTATTCTTCTTTGTCCCATCCAGTGACGTGGTGATGTATGAATAAACCCAACATCCTCGGCCAAAGAAAAACTCTTCGACTGGTAGAGGCTTACAATATCTCCCTTCTCCTGTTGCACTTTTGGGGGAAAAACTCAGTAGCTCTACTGTTTGCTGCTTTTCTCCCCCAACTTGCATTTGAGGATTGTATTTGCTTTCCTGCTACCCGGCCATGGCTGTGCTTGTTTTCACTTCCAATAACAGCCTTCAGCCTAGAGCAGCGGTTGTCAACCTTGGCTGTTCATTAGAATTGCCTGAGAGCTTTTAAAATCCCAATATCTTGGCTACACATCAGACTAATTGCATAAAGATCTCCAGGCACAGAACCCAGGCATCAATATTTGTTTCAAGCTTCCTAGGTTGATTCCAGTGGGCGGCCAAGGTTGAGAGCAATGGTTCTCAAGTGTTTTAACCTTAGAATCTTATCATTCTTTAAAATTGTTGAGGACCCCAAAGAGTTTCTGTTTACATGGATTATATCTATAGATATTTAGTATATTAGATATTAAAACAAAACAATTATTAATTCACTTAAAATAGTGATAATAAGCTCACTGTATATTAACATAAGTAATTTTATGAAAAATAGCTATATTTAAAAAAAAAAAACTTAGAAATGTGGAATTGGGGGCGCCTGGGTGGTTCAGTCGTTAAGCATCCGACTTTGGCTCAGGTCATGATCTCGAGGTTCATGAGTTCAAGCCCCGCATCGGGCTCTGTGCTGACAGCTCGGAGCCTGGAGCCTGTTTCGGATTCTGTGTCTCCCTCTCTCTCTGCTCCTCCCCCACTTGCACTCTCTCTATCTCTCAAAAATAAAGAAACCATTAAAAAAAATTTTTTTTTAAAAAGAAAGAAAAGTGGAGTCGCTTTACATATATTTACCAATACTTTTAACGTCTGGCTTAATAAAGACAGTAGGATTCTTATATCTGCATCTACGTGCAATCTGTTGTGATTCCAGCATGTCATGTGGCCTCTGAAAACCTCTGTAGGCTCACGCAAGAATGAGAACAAAAGAGGTACATTTTTGTATTATTATGAAAAGAGTTTTGACTTTGTAGACCCACTTGGGGTCCCTGGACCCCACTGCTGTGCCAGGGGGCTATAGAGTAAGTGAGTGCCAGCTGGGTTAGTTATGAAGCCCTCCAGCATTTCACCCTCTTTCCTCCTCACCTTCAATGACCTCTGTTCTCCCTGCCCTTATTATAGTCGGCCTCTAGAGGGAGCCCACGGCCTTTTACGCCAACACGAACAGGTGCACTGGTACTGGGTCAAGTTTAAGCAGTAAGTTGAGGGCAAGGAGATCTTGGGCTCTAAGAAGAAAAGGAATTAAAGTTTTGACTTCTGTCACAGACTCTCCCAGTCTCTCTCTCTCTTAGAAGTCCTGCCGTGTTTGACCTTTCTCTTGGTAGAGCTGCCCTTTTTTCCTTCTAGTCAGTGGGTGCAACAAAGAGCAATCAAGATAGGACCTAGAACAATGGTTTTCAAACTTCATGCTCCTCAGAATCACCTGGACAGTTTGTTTAAAATGCAGCTTCCAGGGCGCCTGGCTGGCTCAGCTGGTAGGGCATGTGACTCTTGATCGTGAGTTCGAGCCCCATGTTGGGTTTAGAGTTTACTTAAATAAATAAACTTAAAATAAAATAAAATAAAATAAAATAAAATAAATAAATAAAATAAAATAAAATGCAGCTTCCTGCCACAAAAATGTTGGTTTCATTTTTGATAAGGCTCATGAATCAGCATTTAAAGAGGTACTTTAGATTGCTCTAATCCAGGTGTTATAAGAACACTGCTCTGTCACTGACAGAAGAGGCAACCTGGGCCTGAGTATTCCAAGCAATAAGATCTCAGGCTAAACTTCTTTCATGAGAGTTTAGGGTGCAGACCCCAGATGATTGCCGTGCTCATTTTATTCTGTGCGTGATCGTGTTTCTGCTAACGGCTTTCACACAGTGTCACCACAGCCCTCTGCAACTCAGTACCCGGAGTTCAACAGCATATCACTCATCATGGCTAGAAAACTGTCTTCAACTCTTGCTTTTCTTCCCTCTTCCAGAATCTCTTCTTTCATTATTTTAACTGGACTCTGTCATTGTTTCCAGTGGAAACACACTGGAGCGTGTTCAGGGGAACATCCAAGAATCAGTTAAAACCAAGCAGCATGGCCCAAAAACACTAAGTGAAAAAACTGAACGTGTTTAATGTGGAGAAGTGAAAATTTGACAGAGATCAGGGAGACGTCTCTGAATGTACGCAGATTTGTTTTAAATGACTTTGTAAGTAAGATTAGCGACTGGTTGGAAACTTGGAGACAAAATATTTTGGTTCTTTCTAAAGAATTTTCTAAAATTAGAGCTGCCGAAAGGTGAAGTAGACTGCCTTGGGAGTGGTGAGTTTGCTATCACAGGAAGTATCTAAACATAGCTCAGACCATGATTTGGTAGGGATGACACGGAGGGGATTCAACAACAGGCTGAGTGATTGGAGAGGACTTTCCGTCCTAGAAGTCTTGACTGACCAACTGAACAAATAGAATCCTTTGGCTCCTGTCACCACAGGAGAAATTCACAAAACCAGACCAACTTGCAAATTTCATAAGGTACCAGAGGTGTACATGTGGTTTGATTTGCAGGCGGTGGGTGCCCCCCTGAGAGTTCACGCATTTGTTGGGCATTCTGCACCTTTTTCCGTCTCTATACCTGCAGAATCTTTTAGAGCCTTGGACTCCGAGTGTGGTTCCTGGACCAGCAGCAATGACATTACCTGGGAGCTTCCCGGAAATGCAGAGTCTGGGGCCCCATCTCAGACCTGATGAATCAGACCACAATTTAACATCTGCCGTTGAAGTTAGAGGCAGTCAAATATGTTTCTAACACAAGAGAGTCTATACAGGGAAGTATCTATTAGGAAAGGGCTGGCAGATTGTTCATTGTTTCATTTGCACAGAGCCAGCTCTCGGTATATGTTGATTTGAAGTGGTTTATAAATCTGGATAAAGAAAGAGGGGGAAGCAGCAGTGCAGCGGGAGGGTAGGCTGAGATGTCAGGACGTGGGTCTTACAGGAATTATAAAGAGGTAGGAAGACTCTCAACATAGTTTTGGAAACAAACTCGACGTACTTCTCTATTTTGCTTTGAGCTCATCAGGGCCCCCACTCAACATTACTGCTTACAGCTTGTTGCCCAGGGGTGCCCCCAGGTAAGGTCGCTTTACAAGTCATTCTGGATGTGGACTGGATCAACAGCCACCATGTGGCAGGGAGAGAACTTGGTCCCTCTGCTGTCTGGTATCTCTCCTGTACCCAGAACTGCTGTCCTTTCTTACCATTGTTAGCTACTTCTGCATAACAAATTAGCTCAAAATTTAGTGACCTAAAGCAATAAGAAACATTTGTTATCTCACACACTTTCTGTGAATCGGGAATCTAAGAGCAGCCTAGCTGAGTGATTTGAGTTCAAGGTATCTTCAGAATGTCTGCCGGGGCTGTCATTGTCCTGACTGGGGCTGGGGGATCCACTTTCAAGATGCTCACACCCATGACTGTTGGCAGGAGACCTCAGTTCCTCGCTACATGGACATCTCCATAAGGTTGCTCGAGTGTCTTCATGACATGGTCGCTGGTTTTCCTCAGAGCCAGGGATCCAAGAGGAGGCAAGGCAGAAGCCACAATATATTTTATGACTTAGTTTCAGAAATCATACTCTGTTATTTCTATAATATCCTACTGGTTACCCAAGTCAGTCCTATTTGATGTGGGAGGGGACGACACAAGGGCAAGAATACAAAGAGGTGGGACCACTGGGGACCATCTTGGAGGCTGGTAAGCATACACCCTTAAACTCTGCTGTTTCCCTTTGGTCATTAAGACAGACTTCTTCAATACAGGTCTACATGTGCAAACATGCTGAACAAGCCTGGCTCATGACACAATCAAAACACAACATTAGTTTAGTCTCCTACACCCCTGTAAAATTATTCCATGGGAGTGATCTTCCTCAGACCTTGGCAGGCTCATGACTTCACAGCTCACTTTAAGGCCTACGGTTCCTTTAGAAACCAAACCTACTCTTAATTCAGAAATTAGAATATCCAGCCCAAAGTAGAAATTCAAGCATTGAACTTGATTTAGCTTCGAGTTTCCTCCCCAGATGTGGTCTGGACCTGCTTCAGGCTGGAACTTAGACAAGAGAGTGTATCAGTTAGCGTTTGGTCAGAGAATTGGGCACTGGTTGAGACGTGTCAAGCAGAGAGGGATTTAGCTTGTTCTCAAAGGGGAAGAGCTTGAGGAGCAGAAGAGGGAAAGGAGTGAAGAAGGTGTCTGTTGGAGCCCAGAGCCAAACACACAGCTCAGCCACTAGGGACGTGTGAAGTGTTCTTGCTGTTGGCACTTCACCGGATCTGTTAGGTGGAAATCCAGACAGCTGTGCTCCTGGGAGCTGCTGAAGTCACCACCGATGTGCTCGAGTTCACACTTAATGCTGTAGGCTGCAGTTACTCACTGCCAGAAGGAGCTGCCAGCAGAAGAAAAAATTAGCTTCTCCCTCCTTCCAGTCCCCATGCCTGTGCCTCTCTCAGCAGAACCCAAATCAGGGCCTCCTAGCAAGGAGATCTGTGGGTCTCAGTGAGGGAAAAAGGGCACGAGTGATGGTAATGATAAATGGCAAAACAAGTTTCTCTCCCTTCTCCCGTTCCACCACACCAACTTGCTAGCCAGTTTCAGTTGCTTTCAGGGTTGGGAAGATAAGAACATCAGAAAAGGAAAGGAAATGGAAAGTTCTAGCACTGTAGATACCTGGCTCACTGTTTTCTAGACCTGGCAATGCTACAGATAACTTTTTCTTTGAGGGGGTAGTTTGTAGGCTGTTTCCAGGTCTTTGCTGGGTCCCTCTCCTGAGTTCCCTGAGCCTGGGCAGATGCAGCTTTATTCCATAAATGACTCATGACTTCTTCTGCCCCCAGCATTTGCTCCAGCTTCCTGATGCTGTGGACCCTCTACCCCTCCTGGTCATCCAATCAGAGAAGCCCAAGATGACCCTTTGCCAGCTCTGAGTGCTGGGTGATCCACCTCTGGTCTGCAGGAGGCACCCATTTATCCACTGGTCCAAGAAACTGAAAATTTTTGCCATTCCCAACCAGTGCTTCAGACATCTCCCAGCATGGCCATCAAAGCAGTTAAGCAACTTTTCTCTCACCCATCGAATGACCCAGGCAGGCGTCAGACCCAATTCCAGAGCTCCCCTCAACTCCCGGGAGAAGCATCTCAGACCTTCTGAGATTTCCCTCTAAAGAATCCATTGCCAATCTAGATTTGTAAGGAGATGGGGCTCATAGTCCAGCATCCTCCAAAGATAGCCTCTTCACCTAATCCCTTCCCCAGTATCCTGGAGGCTTTTGTATACCCTTTGTACTCTCAAAATGGCATGAGATTGTAAGGATCGTGGAAGAAGTTCTCATTCATTTCATTTAAAATTCTGTGCTTGGTGATTTGGCACCTCACATTGGATGTTCACTGTTATTACATCTTGAAGTCTATCAGAATTTGAATTTTAACCTCCCGCTACATATGCATGTCTGAACTTCAGTTGTGGGAAAATCCACTTTCTTCCCATGGGACAGCTGGACCTCAGCCAATAGGGATATTTAAGTAGGCTCCTCGAGGGCTGGATGGGCAAGGAGGAGTAGAAGAGTAATGAACAGGACAGGTCTTACTTGAAGTAGGGCTGTATTTAAAAAAAAATTTTTTTTTAATGTGTATTTATTTTTGAGAGAGACACAGACAGAATGCGAGTGGGTTGGGGCAGAAATAGAGGGAGACACAGAATCTGAAGCAGGCTTCAGGCTCTGAGCTGTCAGCACAGAGCCTGACACGGGGCTCCAACACACGACCTGCGAGATCATGACCTGAGCCGAAGTCAGACGCCCGACCAACTGAGCCACCCAGGTGCCCCAAAGCAGGACTGTATTTTAAGGAGTGCCCCCAAACTCCCTGAGAGTTAAAGAAAGCTTTATCAACCCAAGGTACACATAACATCTTGGGAGAGATGGGGGAATGGGGTAGCTCTGTCTTTTCTGAGATTCAGCTTTGCTCTAGCTAAGTCACATTCAAATGAGTATCTTAGCATTCAACTCCCCAAATACTGAACGAGTACCCACTAAGTACCAGGCATTGTGTGCGAGTCTGGAGGCTGCCAAAGCATAGACCCTACTTCAAAGAGCTCACAATCTATTAGCACAGCCCTCAAACTAGTTGTAAGTTTAAACCATTTACTGGAGGAGTCATGAAAAAAGTTCTTTCAACCCCTGCCTGACTTCCACACTAATTTTCAAACTAACCGCACCATTTTACATTTCCACCAGCAATGTACGAGAGTCTTTATTTCTTCATATCTTCACCAACCCTTGATATTGTCTTTTATTATTATTATAGACACCCTAGGGGTGTGAGGTGGTATCTCATTGTGGTTTTGATATGTATTTCCTTAATAACTAATGATGTTGAGTATCTTTTTATGTTCTTATTGGTCATTTGCATACCTTTTTGGGAGAAATCCCTATTCAAATCTCTTGCCCATTTAAGTCTGGTTATTTATGTTCTTATTGTTTAATTGTAAGTATTTATATATTCTAAATCCAAATCCTTTATGATATATTCTAAATACAAGTCCCTTATGATTTGCAAATATTCTCTCCTATTCTATGGATTGTCTTTTCACTTTTTTGACGGTGTCCTTTGAAACACACACAAATTTTTATTTATATCAAGTCCAGTTTACTCATTTTTCCTTTATTACTTGTGATTTTGGTGTTGTACCTAAGAAACCATTGCCTAATCCAAGGCTACAGAGATTTACTTCTGTATCTTCTTCCCGAAGTTTTATAGTTTTACCATCTTCATGTCAGTCTTGGATCCATTTTGAGTTAATTTTTGTATACAGTGTAAAGTAAGCGGTCCAAATTTATTCTTTTGCATGTGGTTATCCAGTAGTCCTAGTACTGTTTGTTGAAGAGATTATTCTCTCTCCAATGAATTGTCTTGGCACCCTTGTCAAAAATCAGTTGACAGTAAATGTGATCGTTTATTTCTGGATTCTCAATCCTACTCCATTTATCCTTTTGTCAACCCTTATGCGAGGTCCGTACTACCTTCATAACTGTAGTTTCATGGTAGGTTTTGAAACCACAAAGTCCGAGTTCTTCAACTTTGTCCTTCTATTGCAAGATTGTTTTGACTACTGGCTCCCCTGAATGTCCATATGAATTTTGAGATCGGTTTATCAATGTCGACAAGAAGAGGATCATGTTATTTTCTGCCCTTTATTCTATCAATATGGTATGTTACAAGATGGACTTTCAGATATCAAATCAATCTTGCATTCCTAGGAAAAATCACACTTAGCCATCATGTATAATCCTTTTTACATGCTGCTGGTTTCAGTTTGCCTGTGTTTTGTTGAGGATTCCACATAGTGTCTTTGATAAATATTTGTTGAATGAATGCATGAATTATGCATGCATGAATGTTTACAGAGTGAGGGCTTCTTTTATATAGGCAGACATTAAAATACATGCATACACATTTTGCATATAATTTGAAGAGGTTCAAGGACATGAAATTAGGTACCCCTGAAGAGTTTGGCAGGACGTGCTATTGTGGGATCATTAGAAAGGAAGTGGTTATGCTGAAGCAGTAAGAACACTGATTGGAATCAAAAGACACGGATAATAACCTTATTTTGCTAATTCCTGGGCATGAGAACTTGCGTGGTTATCCTATTTCGATAGACTGTGTTTCTTCATCTATATAATGGAGGTGGGAGGGAAATCTTGGGGAGGGTATATACTTGAATTAATCAACTCTCAGATACTTTCTAGGTCTAATAATACTTAATTTTCTAAAATATGGTGTGAAATTCAGTTTTAAGAAGAACCTTTATATATTTTTATAGCTTTTGTTTAATGTCTCTGGAGTGGCTTTGTGGGGAAAGATATAGGAAGATGATATTTTTTCAATATCTCAACTAGTATGCTTTGTTTCTAAATTTATATTTAAAAATTTTCAAGAAGTAAATTTTCTATTTTCTTCTAAAGTGTCCTCATAAATAATTTGTGAAAGAAAATCCCTTGGTCTAAGATGGAATTTTATATCTTCAGAGAACTCAATAGTGTGCTATCTTATTCTTGAACTCTGAATTTTCTGGGCTGAGTATGTGATTGAAGTTAATCTGAACAGGCAGCAAGGCTTATAATTTTAGGGGTCCTTACATGATAATAAAGGCTTATGGGTGTCAGATTTGACCTTCAACATGATTGCACGGTCCATTCTAATTTTATTCACTTCCAGACGTCATATCACCACTTCCCCAGCAGGGGGGGGGGGGGCATGCTTTTTAAATTAAGTTTCTTCACCACTAAGAGTCCACATCCTTTTTGCTTTTGGTCCATGGATTTTATTTTTTGTACATTTATCTCTTCCGTAGTTTGCTTAGGGTGCAGGAAATAGGAAAGATTTAAAATAAACTTAATTTTAGATCATAAACAACAAGTCAGAGAACATTCTCCTCAACAGAATGAAAGTAAATGGTAAAGAGCACTGTCCTTTAAGGAAGTTAGACAACCAACTGGGTTCAAGCTTACAAGGTAAAGTGAAGATGAGGAACCACCCAGAAAGCCGAGACAAAAATAACACAGTTTGAAAGCATCTTGGGGATATTTATGTTCAATTGAAGGTGATTTAACTTACTCCAAACAGCTGTTTAAATTGGCTTTTTTTTTTTTTTTGCATTTAAGCATCTTTCCATTGATAAAAAAATTAGCAATCTCCTTTTTTTTTTTAACGTTTATTTATTTTTGAGACAGAGAGAGACAGAGCGTGAATGGGGGAGGGTCAGAGAGAGAGGGAGACACAGAATCTGAAACAGTGTCCAGGCTCTGAGCTGTCAGCACAGAGCCCGACCCGGGGCTTGAACCCACCGACCACAAGATCATGACCTGAGCCGAAGTCAGACGCTTAACCGACTGAGCCACCCAAGCGCCCCCAAAATTAGCAATCTCCTAATTATGACCACATGCCTACATTATGGGCTGGTAAGTAGGTCAGCAGACAAGGACTCAAGGACCCAACTTCTAACAAGATGGAGAGGCGATATCACTTACCTACTTCCCCGTGTGGTTGAGCTAATCAAGTGAGATATCATATATAAAAGAACCTTTATAAAATAATTAAGTTGCATACACGTAAGTTATTTTTAGCATGGGAAACACTCCGTCTTGCACCTCTCCTCCAGCTGGTAGGAGACCATGTACTCAACGGGCAAAGTGTCTATGAGTTACACAGCCTTACCTTCCATGGAGGGAGGCCAGATTCACTCAAAATTTAAATGTAAGAAACCTTTGCCATTAATGCACAGAGGCTTATACTAACAAAGGACTTCTTGGAACAGAAACGCTGGGCTCATTTGTGATTCTCCTAAATGTAAATGATTGTGGAAACTAGCCCCCCAAATTACAGTGGTCATCTAGATAGACATATCAATTCCTTTTGCTCAACAAATATATATGCTCTGTCAACCAGACACTGGGTTTACACACAGGGGATATTTCGGTGAATAAAATAGACAAAATTCTCTGTCCTGTTGGACCTTCCATTTTTGTGTGAGGCGATAGTTACTAGGCTTTTTTGTTTGCTCATTTAATAGGATATAGAAATACTTCAGGGAAGTGTGCATTTTCTAGGCTAACATATTTACCGAGACATGATGAGCAAATCTCTGGGTCCTGAAATAAAAATATTGACTTAAAATTCCATCTGACTCTTGGGGGAGGTTTCATTAAGAATTCAGTTTTGTCCATTGTCAATAATATTTATTCAGCACCCACTGTGGACAGAGAGTCTAATGGGTGATATTAAATATGTGGTTTCTGGTTTAGTGTGTATCTTTATCATTTTTCCCATTTATTTTTCGCCATTTTCCTGAAAATTCTTCTCTGTCCTCTTCTTACAGACACTTGAGAGCAAATGGCCTTGTAATGAGCATTTAATAATAACATAATTATAGCGCTTTTTAGTTCAGAAATCATTTTATGATACATGTCTTTTGAGACCATCGGCAATCCAATCCATAGATGTTATTTCCATTTTATTGAGGAAGCTAAGATTCAGAGACTGTAAGGAACCTATGCAAAGTTGCACAGCTGGTGAAAGGCCCTGCTGGGATTCAAAGTCACATTTTCTGTATTCAGATCTCAAGACCTTTCCTAAAGGCCACCTCTTTCACTTGGCTTGAGAAAAGAAAAATATCACCTACCTTTGGTGTTTTAGTTCCCTCTAAAGCATGACCAAAGTCAGCCTGTCAAGAAATTTATTATAGTTATTAAGCAGAGGTAGGCTTATTTTCTTCTTTAGAATATTTTCTAAATAGAAATTAGAATATTAGAAAGTAGAATATTTTCTTCTTTAAGTTTGTGTAGATTCCTGAATCCTTTTTAGTGGTTGGTGAAACCAGTAACTGACCTCACTGGTACAAATTGCACCCAAAGTCTACTTCCTGAGTCACCTTCCTTTCTAGCCTAAGCTACAAAACGCATCAGTGTAAGAAGGGTAGGAATGGGAATTGCTTCCAGACACTCTACCAAGAAAGCTATGTTTAGGTGTAAGAACTTTTAACACTGATTCTGGCTTCATTTAAAGTAAGAAATATTGGAGCATCTGGGTGGCTCAGTTGGTTGAGCATCCGACTCTTGAATTTGGCTCAGGTCATGATCTCATGGTTCGTGGGTTCAAGCCCTGTGTCGGGCTGTGCACTGGCAGTGCGGAGCCTTGTTGGGGTTCTCTCTCGCCCTCTCTCTCTGTCCCTCCCCTGCTTGTGCTCTCCCTCTCTCTCTCAAAGTAAAAAATTAATAAAGTCAAAGATGTTAATACTAACTGAGGTAGCAGATATGTTCTGAATACAAGGAAGAGCACGGGTCATCCATTAAAGTAAAGAAATTGAGTCAACTCTACTCCGAAAGGCTAAAAATGGCCAGCTTTAGGAATAGCGAACCAGGAGAACACCTGAGTTGGTTTAGCATGTGAGGTGGGGCTTGGCACTTGTGACCTTGAGGGGCTGTGCTGTTGGGTAGGTAGTTTATGTTTTTGTAATTCTGAACAACTTTGTTTTACCTTCAGGTACCTGTGGGTGACCGCCTAAACAATGCCCAAGGTAGACATTGGCTGGCCCTTCCAATATTTGCAAGGGAGAAATAAGGCCATGAGGAAGGAAGCAAAAGAAGAGAAACAAGAAAGAGAACAGAAAGACATGGGGTTGGTGGTGGACACAACACTCGCAGACCCCTGTTTGTGCCACAGATTCCCTAGTCCAGGGTTCAGAAAAGAGGAGACTCAGGATTTCTATGTCCTTGTCCTTTTTTGCATTCTATCAGACTCTTTGTGTTCTGGTCCCACCACAAACATTTGTGGGACCCAGGGCAAGAATGTCAAGGGGATCCACCTACCTTATGTCTAACTATTTAAAGGTTATAAACCAAGTGGACAATCTGATAAGTGGTACACCTCGACTTATGCACCATGATAACGACCTAGAGGTTTTTGAAATTAGAATCTCCAAAGTACCACGTTGGAACACAGTGGAATAGGGAGACCTGGGTGCCGCCATTTGCTCAACCCTCCCCACCCCAGCTCTGTCCTCAATCATGAGGAGCTTTGATGCAAGGGGTGTGGACACCCCAGACTGCCCCCGTTGAACTCTGGCCACACCTCATGGGCAGCAGGTCCTTGGTCACTTTCTGGCTGGAGGTTATCATGGCAGTGGTACAGTCTACTCTTCAAAGGACAGACCTGAGGGCAAGGTCTACAGATGCCCTCAGAAATGGAGACATTTGGTCAAGGTGGGGAAGGGACTGCTGGGTTCCGCATCCCCTTGACCCCATGTATTCCTTGCTCCATAAGGAGGGATGTTGTTTGTGGAAGGCCAGAGCAGAAACCCCCAAAATTATGTATCCGGGGACAGGACCCCTCCTGCCTGGATCTAAAAGTAAGACTGCTGTGTCCTGATGCCCACTGCAATTTTCTTATCATGCACAATGCATGGAATGTTCTCTTTCAAATAGCCTGGGAGGCAGGAGCTGATGTGCTGCCACCCAAAATGTGCGACCATGCGTGTGCTGTCCTGCTGTTTCAGGTAGACTGTGCTAATAAAGCATTTCATAAGTAAAACTCAGTCCCCATGTCTGTGTGGCCAGACATCACCTCACGACGCTGCTTTTTATTGTCATTATTATTGCTTGACTTTTGCTGGTCAAATGTTTAAACTCAAGAACCACTAAGTCTTAATCTGTTTTCATTCATCATGCATCTCATTTTTGAGCCTTCAGACTAGCTTCATCACTGGGTTTATGCAAAATTAATTGCACGATTTCTGTTTGCTTTGGTAACATGTAGCTTATCACTTTTAGACACTTTGGTGTTATAATTACATAAAGCCACACTGAGAAACACTGGTATGCTTCTATGCTCCCCAAGTATTTTTTAAAGCTGTTTAGAACAGTTCTTGGAACTAAGATTCTCATTTCTTTCAGTCCTTGGGCAGCTGGTGAGCCCGGGTCGCCTCTGCTCTGTGGCTACTGGCTGCTACTTTCTAGAAGCTTCATTCCTTTATGCCGACATGCCCTGGTGTTAAAGAGGTTGGGCAGCTTGGCAAAAGTGATTTTGCTTTGAATGCATCTGGAGATACATGCATTTAGGACCACCCTAAGTTACTAATCTAAACAATATTGGTATTTCCTCTAATGTAGCAATGTATTTGGTCACCTCAATCTTCTGAAATGCCTTTCCCTCCTCCTCCTAATTTCTCCCAGTTCTGCTTATCCTTCAGTGCCTGCCGAATTTATTCAATCATCAAACAGGTTCAAAGCTCCTTTGTTCCAGGCATCATGCCCACCTTCTCCCTGAAGCCCTCCTTGACCACACTGGTTGGCCGTGGGCTCCCTGTCCCTTTTTAGAACTCATAGTGTATTTTATTCCCACTTCTATCTGCACACAGCCCCTTGTTGTTTCAGTTCTGTTTTTACACACATAGGTCAGTGAGGTTATAGATCCCAATGAGGTCATACATTCTTGAAAGAAAACCCTGCTTCTTATAAGGCCCTGTGTTTCTCACTCCACCGACTCAGGTGCACTTCACATCTATATAAAATCTCTTGACTAATTGATCGTGACTATAATAATCATAAATATCCTTTGCTGGGCACAGTGCTTAGAGCACAGTCTGTGCAGCGTCCCGCTGAACTGGACTGAATCCTGACAGTATGGCCTGTTAACGGTGCCCTCTCGGGCCGCTGACTTAACCGTTTCCTCGTCTGTAAAATCAAGATCAGGATGGCACCTCCCTCATGGGATTCTTCAAGAATTAAAGGAGCTAATCCCTGAAACAAACACCCGGAAGAGGTCCCGTTTGGAGCGGGTTGGGTGGTAATGACAAAAACCACGATGTCCTTGGCAAGGGGATAAGTTCTTTATATGTATTACCACTAACTCTTATTCTCTTATTATAATTCTACAAAGTATGAACTATTCTTACACCTACTTTGCAGATAGGTAAACTGAAGCTTAAGGAAGAGAAAGATCGGGCCCAAGGTCACAGAACAGGATTGGAGCCCAGGCAAGCCGGCTGCACAGCCTACCCTTTGAACCACTGCAAGACGTCAAGTGGCGAAGAGAGCTGTATCTGAAGCTAGTGGCACTGTCCCCTTCAAGGCACCTGTTGAAGAAGCATGCTGGGTAGGTGCAAGCGTTTATGTGTAAAGGAGTCTTGGCCCGAATGGAAAGGGATTTTGATCTGTCTGAGCCTGGGCACGACCTAGTAGCAAGGCCGCCGGAAGTCAATGTCAGTGAGTTTGGCTGAATCTTGAGTGGGAGGGGTGGCGTGCCCTGGTGCCTGATGTAGAGAAGGGAGGGTAGGAAACAGCGTGCCATTTGGTTCCATACTGTCTGAGGCCTCTGGGGCCAGGGGCTGCAGACAGATGACGAGGCAGCTGTTTTCATGAGGGATGCTGAGACACAGAGGTCTAGGCCGCCTGCCGGGGGCCCGGTGACAGGCTGTGACACAGAGCGGGGCGAGCGGTGTTCTCCCCACTGGCCGGGCCTGCCTGTGTTGCGGTGCAGGCTGAAGAGGGCCGCAGTGCCACGGCACTCTCAGCGGTGGGCAGGGCACCCTGGGGGCAGACGTCCGTGTTCTCACTGAGGGCCCACGCAGGAGCGGCGGCACGGGAGGACCCCAAGGCGGCTCCCTGGGCAGAGCGAGAGGAGAAGCACCTGAAAGCCCCCGGCACCCGCAAGACAGCTTCTGGGATTCCAGAAGAGCTGTGCACCATGCAAATGAATGTAAGACAGTGCACCCCACATGACTGGTGGCCTCACCAGAAGAGGAAGAGACACCAGGTGCCCACACACACACGGGGCAGCCATCTGCAAGGCGAGGAGAGAGGCCTCTGCCAGCACCTTGACCTTGGACTCCCAGCCCTCAGAACCGTAAGAAAATAAATGTTTATTGTTTAAGCCACCCAACCTGAGGTATTTTGTTACGGCATTCCTAGCAAAGCAGAACGCTGTTCCTAGAGAAGATCCATTTCACGTCTCTGGGCTGATGCGGCCTGGGGCAGCTTGGGGTAGACTCCCCTTTAACTCTTACTGGACGTATTCAAGGCAGGTCGTAGCTCTCCTTCTACAGCATAGGGAACCACGGTCAGGCAAAGCAAATAGCTTGCCCAAGATCACAGAGCAACTGAGTAATGGAGCCCAGACGTAAGCGCAGGTCTTTGTGACGCCCCGGTTTGTATTCCATGTTTCAACACTCATTTTCTCCTGCACCATCACTAAGTGATTAATAGGACGGGCACATATCATATTGCGACGTGGATCCAAAGAAAGCGGGTTCTTTATTTATGAATTGACTACAGTCGCCTGTGAGGTAACATAAAATCCAGAAATAGGTGCCGGCAGAGGAAAATTCGATTTCGTAAAAACATTTAAAAAATATTTCCAAGCCATTACTACTCGAGGCCTTAAAATGATCTTATTAAGATGATGTACAGCGGGGCCTTAGGCAGTAAATAGATAGATAGATGGGTCTATTCCTGAGTAAACGTGTATTGGATAAGCAGGGGAAGAAAGGGTGAGGGGACAGGAGGAGAGAGGAGACAGGGACTTCTCTACAGTTCCCAAAGTCAGAAGATATGTCCTCAGCATTGTTACGTCCCCTGGGGGGCTTACCGGGTTGGGATCTGTGGGCTGGCGACGTATACTTGGTTATTGGCCAACTGAACAAATGAATGAATTCAATCTTCTAATGAGAAGAGAAAAAGTCCTTAGGCCTTTTCATTGACCTAAATTTGTCAAAGTATTTTGGGCTTTTCCTAATTTACTTTCTGTTTCATTTAAACAAATGAGATGGAACTCGAGGGGAAGTAAAGACTGAACTGAAGAATTGAGCCGCAGACCAAAGCAGAGCAAGCAGGGGTTCTTGCCTGAATATTTGAAAAGGATTAATGAAAATGTATCATCCTGTCACCCTTTACCGTCATCATGGAAATCAAGTCCGTCCACTGCCTCCGGTAAGCCTGGAATGTATTTGTTTCAGGAGGATACCCTTGGTCTACATATGGTGAGCTACGGTCAGAGACGCCAATAGCTCAGGAGACGAAATACAACAACAATGGTAAATACAGGCAGAAATCCAAATCTTGTGAGCCAAATAGACTTCTTTTTGGCTGCTGGTTTTTGAGAACTGTCTTCCGTGCTTGTCTGTTTTTTTAATTATGCTAAAAATAATTATCTAAAGGCAGAGCACAGAGGATTTCTAGGGCAGTGAGACTGTTCTGTGTGATACTACGAGGGTGGGTACGTGTCATTACACATTTGTCTGAACCCGCAGAATGGACAACACCAAGGGCGAACCTTCACGTAGATGACGAACTTTAGGTGATAATGATGCATCAGTGGAGGTTCATCAACTTACAAACGTACTAGTCTGGTGGGAGATGGTGGTAATGGGGGAGGCTATGTATGTGTGGGGGCTGAGGCTATATGGTAAATCTCTGTACTTTCTGCTCAATGTTGCTGTGAACCTAAAAATGCTTTAAGGAATGAAGGCTACAAAAAAATTATCTACTGAAAAAGTAAATAATAAGACCTCCCTCCCCATTAAGAATAGTGGCTACCCCAGTTATGAACAAGACAAAACAAAGCTAGATGCCCTTAAAGTTTTCAAGCACTATTCTCAAACCGGCACTTAACTCTAGTACCTGTTACCATAACAAAACGTAAAAATTCCTGAGCACTCTGTCCACATTTGGATGAAGCACTGCAGGGAAAAAGCGAGTGTTTTCTCACTCTACCTTGGCTTATTACAGTTAGGAGTGTGGCAGCTATAATACCTTCTTTTCTCAGATGCTACGTAGCACTTACTTTGAAGAATATAATAAATTAGGGCGAGTCACTTTGCATCAGTATCCCAGTGTTTCCTTGGGGACAGGGAACGTTCTAACAGCTGGATAATTTTAACAAATATTTTTCCATTTTTTTCAATAACCTCATCAAGTTATTAATTTCTAACTTCTATCTGTAGCAATTTTAACGGGCTTTCAATGACAACGTTCCCATTTTACTTGCAAATGAAAGATACCTCCAGCCTACTATCTGCCATTGTTGTAAACAGGACTGTTGAGTCTGAACAATCCAGTGCTGATTAGCGGTCTTCAGCCTTAAGCGCTGGGCTCATTTCTAAAGTTAAACAAATAACACAATACATAATTCTCTGGCACGTCCAGTCCTTTTATGTCACGCAGTTAACACTCCCTCTACTCACGTGACAAGCCAACAGAATGCATCCTATAATCAACTGAGCAGGCTATGATTAACTTCGCACGGAGCCATCCCCGAACTCTGTACAAACTCCATAGTGGTTCTCAGATGAAAACATGTCAAGACATATTTCTCTAATGAAGAGAAAATTTCCAATTAAGAGCATCTTATGTGTCTTACTTTTTAGGAGATTATGAATCAAATTAGCACAGGGCCTGGCCAGACTGTCTCTAGTCTTATTTTCACCTGCTTCTGCTACACAAAGCCAATCATCTGCAAGGTGCTGGGCTTTACAATCTGGTCGGGACCATCATGTTAATTAATTAATCGAACAATAATGCATTGAACTCATTCCCGTTACCCTGAAGTGGGGCAAGTTCCAGCCACATCTGTGAGATAAGTAGATGCAGTGTTATTCCCATGTCACTTGAGTGTGTGCACATAGTCCTATCAGGAAAATGAAAGAAAGATTTTGGATTTCTTTTCCTTCCATATTGTAGGACAGTGCTTAGTACAGAAGAAATTTACCTTTGGGATTCTCTTGGAACATTCTTGGTAGGACAGGATCCTCAATTTCTTGGAAGATAATTTTATTATTTCTTTTTTGTTGAGAGCAAAGAAGGACCTCATTTGATTGTCCTGTGTCCCTCCCCGAGCCCTAGTAAAGTGCTTAACAATAATGTGAAGTCGCAGTGGGTAGCTAATAGCTCTGAACTCAAGGCATCTCCACCAGCATGGCTACTTGCTTTCTTTATTGATGGCAGAGGTTTAAGTTACAAATAGTAGGAATTGAACAGCATCTCAGCTGCCTTCCCGTGACAGACACTGTCAACCATCGTGCTCCCCATACACACGAAGGTCTAAGTGAATCTGTTTACAAAGCACCTAGACCACTCCAGTGAAAGAACTAGCATTCTGTCTGACTCCAGAACCAATTTGGAACCACTTTGTTCCAATATCAATAATTTCATGACTATCCCAAGTAAAGTGATGGTAGTTATCTTCTGACTAACACGTTTCCCAGTCCGGGAAAACTGTCTTGTCAGATGGGCTCATAAGGTGGCTAAGTGTAACGAAGTTCCCTGCTTAAGGAGAATCTGTCCAGAAAAGTCATTCCGAACTCCCCAAAGACCGGGGATGGGGAGGTTTAATATGTCTACAGCATCACTAGATTAAATTCCAAAACCTTAAATAATTTCCGGGGGTGTGGCTGCTGTTTGCCATTCTGCGCAGGTCCCTTTTTCGGGACCGGAGGATCTATTCGTCCAGCTGTTTCTGGGCAGGACTTCAGCTGACAGTCCACAGAGCTATTCTACTCAATGTCACAGCACTTCCTGGGGCAGCCAGCTTCCAATTATTGGTCCAGGCTTCCCTTTCACAACTGAGAGCAATGCAGAAGGGCCACCCCAGCTTTAGCGCTCCTCGTGGGGTCACCTCAGGCCTTGGTTTACACCCCTTCTTCTCCCCTCTCCCCATCCTGCTTTCTTGCTCTCCTTCCCTTCCCATCATAGGTTTTGATCCCAAGGGCACTCCCTATAAACTATTTGCATGCCGAGTTCCATCTCAGGGTCAGTTTCCCAGAGAACCCAAATGTACAATCTCTGGCTTCCCCTTTTTCTTCTCTTTTAAATACTATTGTGTTCTGGGGCACCCGGGTGGTTCAGCCTGTTAAACGTCTGACTCTTGGTTTCAGCTCAGGTCATGGTCTTGCACTTTGTGGGTTTGAGCCCCCTGTCAGGCTCTGTGCTGCGAGTGTGGAGCCTGCTTGGGATCCTCTCTCCCTCTCTCTCTGCCCCTCCTCTGCTTGCACTGTCTCTCTCTCTCAAAATAAATAAACTTTCAGAATAAATACTATTGCGTTCTTGCAAATGGAACTAGCCTTTGGAGAATATAGTGAATATACATTCTGTTTCCACATGAAATTTCTGATAGTATAGACTGTGCCTGCTTTCTAGTCTATACCCACAGAACATCTAGTACAGTTAGGATATAATAAATACTGAACAGAAGAAGCTGCACGGCGGGGCTGGGTGGTGCGTATTATTACTCACAAATGCTAAATATTTTATCTGGGGCTAATTAGTAACTTCAGAAGACAGCAAGTGAGTTAAGTTCACTTGGGCTACCATTAAGCACAGGCAGCTACGTTGAACAGTGGAAAGTGCCTGCATTTTGTTTTCCTCTGGATATATTTGAGGATGGGGAAACTGGTCAAGTGAAATAGTTGGTTAATTGTCAACTTCCTTATTTGAAGACATTTTTGGAAAATGTCTTGCCATTACTGTTTTTTTTTTTTAAATTCTGCTTGTGGATTTTTATTTGTTGACCTTTTTGTTTCTTTAACAGATCCAAATTTTGAATTGGTTGAGAAAACTCACTAGCAAGTAATGTCAAACAAGTACATTTATATTATTATTATTATTATTATTTTGGTTTATTTTTTTATTTTGAGAGACGGGGGTGGGGGAAGGGCACTGGGCTCTATCTCATACACCTGATCATGACCTGAACTGAAATCAAGAGTCAGATGTTCAACCGACTGAGTCACCTATGCGCCCCTAAACAAATAGACTTAGAAATAATGTGAGGGGTGCCTGGGTGGCTCAGTCGGTTGAGTGTCCAAATTCAGCTCAGGTCATGAACTTGCAGTTTGGGAGTTTGAGCCCTGCATCAGGCTCTGAGCTGCTTCGGATTCTGTGTCTCCCTCTCTCTCTTTTCCTCCCCTGCTCGCACTCTGTCTCTCTCTCTCAAAAATAAATCAAGATTTAAAAAAATTAAAAAAATAATGTGAGTCATAGTTGAGGTCACTGTACCCCCTTAAGACCTACAGGAGATAGCCTCAATCCTCTTGCCCCTGATTTGTGGAAAGTCTAAGGCATTCCTCAACGATTCTATGAATTTCTGGAGGGCTTACATTCTCCTGGTCAGCTTTGATCTCAAGTTCCTATTCTGCTAAAGTTGTTGAGTTTAGGTATGGTCTTTTCATAAACTATTGCTTTCTTTATTCTGTACCATGTGAATACAATGTAGAACCCAGTCTTTCACCCACCCCCCCTCTCTCTTGGTACACAGACACATGGACACACACATGCACGCGCACACACACACACACACACACCATTCACACAAGGCATTCTTTTTTTTTTAATGTTTATTTTTGAGAGAGAGAGAGAGAGTTGGGGAGGGGCAGAGAGAGAGGGAGACACAGAATTTGAAGCAGGCTCCAGGCTCTCAGCTGTCCACACAGAGCCAGAGGTGGGGCTCAAACTCACAAACCATGAGATCGTGACCTGAGCCGAAGTCAGACACTTAACTAGTCCCCCACAAGGCATTCTTACAGGTAGCCAAATTTACTAGAGTTTTGGGAAGGTGAAAGTTATGTAACACAGAATGCAAAAAGCATGATTACAACATTTATCATCTTTGTCCTCAAAAAAACAAGTCTTTCTTCCTTATCTGCAACAATCTGATGGCCTCTCCCTCTTTCTTCCTTCCTCCCTTAGGTGCCCACTTTTGTTTTTTAAGAGAAGAAAAAATTCCCCTCCTTCTCTTTAAGAAAATACTTTAGCCCTTTCAGATGCTTATGAGTCAAGTCATCTTAACTGCATGCAAAAGAAAACCTAACTCAGACTGGTTTATGCAAGAGCTTCTATGGGTCTTGCAACTTAAAAATCGAGGGCTAGGTCTTTATCTCAGGCATGGGTGGCTAAGGGACTCTGCTGTGTCAGCAGATCAGCTTTCCTTCTCAGTCTGTTGGCTCTCTGCTACTGGCTCCCTCTCAGATGCCTTTTGCTCAGTGTCGTAACACGATCCTTCACACCTCTTCCAGGGCTTCACACCAGCTGCAAGAGGGGGCCGGCCTCTCCCAGGCTCCGCAGTCAGACTGCACTGCATTGGCTGCCAGTGAGTCACATGCCTGTCCCTCAGCCTATCGTTGTGGGCAAAGGAATGCAGCGTGCTCATTGGCTTAGGCCTAATTCCCATCATCCAACCCTGGAGCTGCTCGGGGCGGGATTAGTCTGACTCAAACCGAGGGGTGGGGGGAGGGGGAAGGCGTGAGCGGCCCCTCAGAGGGAGACTAGTTAGGAATGCTGAACAGGGGTGAGGGGTCACAGAGCAGTAGCCCAAACCAGCAGTATCTGGAACAGGCTTAACCCAGCCTCATACTTAACGTTAGGACCTCCCTCTGAGTATTTAAGGACCGCCTGAAGTCTTTGTTGTTGTTTTATTTTGAGGAGAGACAGAAAGTGAGCAGGGGAGGGGCAAAGAGAGAGAGGGAGACAGAGGATTCCAAGCAGGCTCCGTGATGTCAGCGCAGAGTCCTGTGTGGGGCTCAATCTCCCTAACGGTGAGATCATGACCTGAGCCGAAATCAGGAATCCAACGCTCAATTTACTGAGCCACCCAGGTGGCCGAGACTCCCTAAAGTCTTAAAAGGATTGCTTGAGGAAGGCCAGTGTGGCTCAGTTGGTTAAGCATCCGACTCTCGGTTTTGACTCTGGTCCTGATCTCACGGTTAAGGAGATGGAGCCCTGACGGCGCCAGCGCGGAGCCTGCTTGGAATGCTCTGTCTCCCTCTCGCTCTCTGCCCCTCCCCCACTCATCCTCTCTCCCTCCCTCTCTCTCTCTCTCTCTCTCAAAATAAATAAATAAACATTAAAAAACAATAACCCACAATTGCCTAAATGTGCCTGCCCAATTAAGTCTGTAGACAAAGGCCATCTTCCTACCATTGACAGTTTAGAGTGGGGAAGTTCATTTTTGTAGATACTCTGAAGTGGTCTGCAGGGGCCAAGAATGTTGCGTATCTCGATGGCAGTGGTTATATGGTTGTACACATATGCAAAAATCCATCAAGCTGTACACGTCAGGTGTGTGTATTTTCGTATAAGTGTTATTACGCTTCAGTTAATTTTTATCTTTTTAATATCCTGCAAGATGACCAATACACGTCTGTGTGTTCCTTAGTGTGATAGTCAACCCTGTGATCTTCAATTTGCCTTTCTACCAAGTGGTATTTACTCAGAGGTGAAGACGTAGCCTGGCTGAGGCCCTGACAGTAGGAAACCTAATATGAATTGGGGGGTCAAGTCCTAATTGGTATTAATATGGGTGTATTTGCCTGAAGTCTCTTCTAGGACGTAATATATCCCTCAGATCGTATGTGAACATAAGAGACATTTAGAGACTGAGGATAACCTGAAGGGCGATGACTATGATAAGGCTTCTAAACCTTTCCCCAGACGATTCAGGTAGACATATTCAGAAAGATAACTTGTCTTCTATCATAAATAAAGCCAATCAGAGTCATTAGTCTTCAGGGAAACCACCACATTTGCTGTTCCTTTCGAGAAGGGTTATAATGAGCCTAGGATTGGAGATCTGTGTTCGAGTTCTGCCCCCGTCCTTTACTAGCTGTGTGACTGTGGGCAGGTCACTTAACCATGCCTGAGCTTCAGTTCTCCATCTATAAAAGAATGATGATAAGCGAGATTCCCCTCCTTCCGGGCTGCTCTGAGAAATAGATGACACACAAGCAACGTTTGGAAAACGGGGAAGTCTCGTTATTATTTTGGCCCCCACTCCTATTTCCTTTAATGGCATTAATCACTTTTTTTTTTTTAATTTTCAGTGCCTCTTTTGAACTTATCTTCATAGGCACCCTCCTGAAGGGATCTTTTTGTTCATGATTACTTCTAAGGTTAAGTGACTACCAGGATTTGATTCAGCAGCCCCTTCCATCCAGCCAATACATCAGGACACCTTGCCTGAGTTTCATCTTGCTTTTTTCTGTTTCTGCATCTGTATATAGCTTCTTCCTGTCTTTCTGGATCTTTCGCAGTTCCATCTTCTAATTCCCTTTGCTTACAATATTATCCCTCTTTGAAATCTCATTATCAACTGCAGCCAACGGGGGGAAGGACAGAGTTTCTTGATTTCTTTCAGTAAATTTCAATTACTGTAAACTTCTTCGGTTACATAAGTGAGATGAGTAAGAAATGATGGCTGATGGTACAGAGAAAGTGGAGTTTTCTTTTTGAAAGGTGGGATTACTCCCACATAAGGAAAAGCTTGCTGTTTTTTTTTCAGAAACGACTGGAGAGAGTGATGAGAGAGGGGAGTCAGAGTTGTTAGAATATTTGAGAGATTAGCTTAGATCCACATCTGGAGTACCTGCTATTTAGAAGGCATTGTTTTTAGGTTCTTACATTTCTTATCCAATTTGATCCTTGTCACCTTTCTACAGGTTCGCTGTTGTTTTCTCACCTTTACAAATGTTGAGACTGAGGTTAGCTCATACAAAGTCACACAGCAGATTAGTTGGAAAAAATCTATTTGGATGCAGACGTATCAAAATACAAAGCTAATACTTCTTCCAAAAACTGTTCTTCAGTGGTCCTTGTCTTGTAGAGTTTGGTGGGTCTACAACCGGGTAAATATAAGAGATAAGCTTTGGTAATAGAATACTGACTTGCTAGCCACATGGCTTATGTCTGGGATATATTTCCTTTTTATAAGAGTGTAAAATCAGGGGGCGGCTGGGTGGCTCAGTCGGTTAAATGTCTGACTTTGGCTCAGGTCGTGATCTCACAGTTTGTGGGTTCGAGCCCCACGTCAGGCTCTGGGCTGACGGCTTGGAGCCTGGAGCCTGCTTCAAATTCTATGTCCCCCTCTCTCTGCCCCTCCCCTGCTCATTCTCTTTCTCTCTCAAAAATAAATAAATATTTTTCTAAAAAAGAGTGCAAATGAGGAAGTAAGAAGAGAAGGATGAAAGGGAGGGAGGAAGGAAGACAAATGGTCCCTTTTTCTGCTTCTACTGAGGACTGCTCAAAAATAATAATAATTTTTAAAATACTGGTCTTACATTGCTTTGGTAGAAAGTTCTGTTACTTTTAAAGAAGGTAACTCAGAAAATGGGTTATTAGATGTAGGAATGGGCCACCCAGCAATTAATAGAATTAACCTTAATGAAAATTATCATGTCTAAGGTGTACCTAAGATCAACGATGGCCAGATTCAAGGACAACAGGGATTTGACTCAAAAGCCTGTGGGGCAACTATAATTTTATAATGTAATTACTTCCTTTAGTATTAATTTAAATGTAGTCCAATTGAAAACTTTGAGAAGACCATCTGAGTATGTCCTCATGGGGACACATCTGTTTGCAGACCCAAACGGCTAGAACGACACAGTTATCAACATTTAAACACACTAACGTGAACATGAATAACATTACTGAGACACTGAGATATATACAGATACTTGTTTGTGAAGTTAGCATATTGCTAGGAAAAATGTATGATTAAAAGGAAATAAGAGGGCCTTACAAGTTTGTTCATTCTTTCAGAAAAATAGACATTGTTTTTCACTACAAAGTCAACGGTGATCCTTTTCCTTGACTCAGAGGCCCTGCTGGAGCATTACTAGGTCAGAGAGTGACTCAGATTTATGGTCCAAACAAGTTCCGGATTTGAGCAGCGCTATACCTCAGCTCTCATGGCCCTGCTGGTGAATCATAGCAGCTACCCCTACATTCCTGGGACCTTTTTCAGCTCCCCTCAGCTGTGATTCCCCAGATCCATTGCTCAAGATTAACAGAATATAACACACGAAGATCAGAGGTCAGCTTTGAAATACAAAAGCATCATGCCCAAATGTCAAAAACAAGGTCAGCAATAAATCATGTTGGAAAGAAGCAGAAGGTCATAAATAGAAGACAAGAGATTATAAATCATAATTCACAACACGGAGCACCACCATCCTAAGAGAATGGACTAAAAAGTAACAACAACAGCTAAGACAGTGACCGCAAATAACGCAGGTCAGCAATCTGAAGTTTAGAAGGAAAAGACCAGAAATGTTCCAAGGGTCCAGAGGAAAGGGCAAAGGGCACAGGTCACAGGATTAGACAGACTAACTAGGTATCAGAACAATGTTTGTTGGCTTGCCCATTGTTTTTCATTCTGGAAAATGCCAAATCTCTAGTTATTATCTCTAAGAATAAAATCTCATGTGCTTAATTAAAGACATCCCTAATATCTTGGAGGCAAAATGCTGAAAATCTTAGAGTAAGAAGGGTAAACTTACATCACATTCTTCTGGTATCACTCAGCAATGCTAAAATATCATCCAGACTTTTTTCAATATGTAAGAGCATATCCTTGACATGAAGAGAAGAATGATTTTACTCTAAATCAGAGATAAGCCACAACCACAAATCTCACTGTCAGCTTTCTTGGTCAATTGCAAAGCTAACGATGGTTTAAAACTACTAATGACCATACATCATGTTTTTCTTGCAATGAAACATAATTACAATGTGTTAATACTTACGAATCACATTGAGGTTCTCAGACGAGGTGAAGTGAAAAGAAGTAAATAAATATTACATAAATAAGTAATTATACAAGCAATTAATGCCTCTCAAATTGTGGATTGTAAATTTGAAAACACTAATTGCCTTATAGGACTGAGCCCTGCACACAACATGGGAAGGGTTGCTGTTTAGAGTGAAATCAACCCCTCTCTGATTTGACTCTCAGATCAAGTGAAACAGAAAGAAGAAAATGAGGTTCTAATCTATTTGATTTTTTCATACTGCTGGAGACATTATGTATTAGTTGAATATAGTTGACTTAAGGATACGGGCAAGGAAATGTGTATGATCTTTTTCTTTTTTGTGGTCATATACAGTTAGTGCGTGCAAAAAGCTTTTAAATAGATTTAAAATATCTGATGGCCAGAACAGTCAGAAAGAAATATATGTGGGAGTAACTCAGTCTTTGAATCACATTCAGATGAGATGTAAATATTTTAAATGCCCACATGTAATTATTGAAAACTCAATTTTTGTATTTTCTTTTTTTTAGGTGTAATATTTTAATCTTTCATGAATAGGAAGAAAAATGGGGAAAAATGGGGAGTGGCAAATCACATTTCTAGTTACTAAGTCTTTTCAAACCAAAGCTTTGGAAACTCAGTATTCCAGATCATTTTGGGAGTTTTAAATATTAAGACAAGAATCCAGTTTGCCGTACAATACGAAGCATTTGGGAATATCAGAAGCTTACTGCTCCCCCATTCAACAATTCTCTAGAGATTCATCTGTAACAACTAGAAGTAGGAAAATTTTTCTTTATTCTCATTTGACTGCTTGAAAATGACTTAAGGTAAAATACCTTGAAATTGCCCTAGAATCAAAGGGGTTTTCTTTGTAGCTTTCACAAAAATAACTGCACAGGTTATTATTCAAACCCAAAAGAGCTTTGAACCTGGGCCCAGATCAAACAATAAGAGATTTGGCCCTATTTTATTGGCTTCTTTATACTCTACTATATTTTCTGAATTTCCTACGATGGACATATATCACTTTTATAATCAGAAGAAAACATCCCATAAAGAAGTTTAGTTCAGATGAAACACGCTCAGGGCCCATAGAAATGAGAAAATAGGCTGGAGCCCATGGCGTGAGTTCTTACAAGCATCACCGTGGGAGTCTGTGCACAGTTTTAAGAACTATTCCTTATGTTTAGTAACAAACACTTGGATGATGTAGATGATGGAACTATTACTCCTACCCCAGCCCCCTTACCGATGAGCAAAGAACGATGTGTACACTTACATAATTTTCTTCTGCACGGAGGTTAAAAAGTAAATTGTCTAGCAGCATTATAAACAACACGAAGGCTGCTTTAAATAAATCTGAAGCTGAGTTTGCTCTGGACAGTGTTAAGCCATCTGAGATTTCTGCTAGGGAGAGGCTGTCAGGCCCATCAAAGGCAGCAAGGATGAGCTTCTCAACTGAAAATTATTGTTTTCAGGAGTGTAAAGAGAGGCAACACAGTCTCATAAAAATTTGGAGTGATCAAAGCAGCACAATACAGGAGCCTCTAGATTTAACACCCACTCTGATATTTACAAGCTCTGTGACCCCGGGCCATTTGCCTAACCTCTCTGAGCCTCTGTTTTCATTTACAAAATGGCTATGTTAATAATAGAACCTGTTTGGGGGGTTATTGGAAGGATTAAACTAGGTAAATTGTTTGTAGGATATCTACCAGTACGTGGTAGATAACTTTTATGGAAACCTATATGGTCTACTCCCCTTAAATGACAGTGGTATTAAATGAAGAGCAGCATCTGAACGTTTTAAAATGTATTTATCACACAGTAGACTACGCTGGACGCACCGGGTTCCCTTACCCTCATGCTAAGAGAATTATCTGTGTAGAACCTCCAATCGGGCCCCAAAATGATGCCACCTAAGTAGTTACTCACCCTAGACATGGCATGTAGAATTTCCTTGTACAAAATTAGAGAGAGCTTATGTTTGTATTTAAGGTGTTGGAAGGAGTCCTAGCGGGGAAATCATGTGCCACTGGCAGATAAGAATCTGCTTATAATATGTATGATAAACCATTCCCAAATGTTCACTTGGAGTGAGAGAGTTGCTAACAAGTTGCCCCTGATTCATTTCTCACCACCACCCTATGCAGCAGGCACTGCTTTAATCTCCGGAGAAGATTGAAGCTCAGAGAGGTTAATAACTTTCTCACTGTCATCCAGGGAGTAAACAAGAGATGGGGCACTTCAGCGTCTAACCATAAATGGGAACATCCATTTATTTGAGAAAAACCCTGTTAGTCTCACCCTTTTTAAAAATGGTGGTGGGGAGGAAATACACCCGCAGAGGAAGGGAGGAATAAGGAGGAAAAATTCAGCCAGCCGATTCTTTTGTTGGAGGACAGAACCAACCACAATTGCCCAAGAAGCCAAATTGGACACTGGGGTGCAAAGACAATCTTCTAGGGAATCCAAAGAGAGGTTATGCTTTCAAAAGGGGTGAGCGGTGGCTTGGTTCCCGCCGCTCCCCCCCCCCCCCCGCCTTCTCCCCTCAAACCTGTTTGTCTCTGGAAAATGAAACAGTTTTGGTTTGCAAGCTGTCGCCAGGGAGTGGGGCAAGACTTTGTGTAACAAACAAGAGCGACTGCCAGAGCCCCCAGCCAGCCTCTCCGGGGCCAGACTGCCAAGGAAACCTGGCGTTGTGACAACAAGGTCCATTCAGCACGACCAGTGGTCACTGAGGAGCGGCTTTGGGAAGGACAGCCATGTGAGGCTCAGCAGGGGAAGAGTGCCGCCTCCCAGTAGTGAATTGTGTAAGCTCTTAAAATCCCTCCAGCCTGGAACACCTGGAAATAAGTACAATTGTGTGTGTGTGTGCGCACACATGCACAGAATTTTCTAGGAAAAAGGTTTAGAGCTTTCAGCAAATTCCTAAGAGCCTGCGACCCTCACGGGAGAAACCACAGTCAGGAGGAGCATATGTTCTGATCTTCCAGAAAAGAACACCAAGCTCACCAACTTTTATTTCTGGAGCAACTGAGCCCAGGCTGTCAGCCCACTTTCCTCTTGCAAAACCCTAAGGCACTTAAAAGAGACCACAGGGGTAAAAAAATCACTCAACCCCTTTTTTAATCTAAACCTAATCCTCCTTAAACCTCGCCTGACCCAGGCTACCAGGAATCCTGCCATTGCCAAATGATACGATGTTTATTCGGCTCAGGTCTCAGCCTGCTGCTCCCGAACCACAAAATCAAAGAGGGACGTGTCAGCCGCCACCTGCTGATGAATGAGTAAACAAAGGGCCAGTCAAGAAAGAGGAGGACCAGTGTTTGAGGACAATGCCCTTGTGTAGTTCTGGCTCAAATAAGGGCACAGCTCCTAAGGAACAGGCCTGAGACATGCATAAATGCTGTGCCCGGAAGCCTGGGGACAGCTGTTCCTAATACGCCCTTTGCCCCTGCTGCCCCCTAAAACTACAGTAGGGCGCCAGTGACACGGTGCCCCCTTTCCCAGAAGTGGGCAAAATTACACTTTGTGAACCCGTTAGGTTTGTGTCACAAGAGTGCTCTCCAAGGTATTTGCCCAGAAGCCTCAGGTCAGTAAGAGCGATGGAGAGCTCAGAAGGCATGGCCTGACCCCCATTTTACTGGAGCAGCTGTTTTGATCCGCTTTATATCTGGGGGATCTGAAAGAGGTTTGGGGGGAGGGAGTTCTGTTGTTAAAAATAGAATGTTTGTAATACACTCCTGAAATATCAGATTTGGCACATCCATACCCAAGACGGGCTGAAATGAAATAGGTCTTCTAGATCCCGAGATCCAGCAAGCTGGTTTTATCCTCGATGTTCTCTGCTTCCCTTCTCCGAACCGATGCCTCCTTATAACTCTTTCCATGTATGTTCAAATCAGCGTCGTCCTCCCAGTAATGGCTGTGAGAGGGACAGCTAACGTTTTTCTATTGTGTGACAGGCGATGTTCTGGGCATTTACTGGTCCCTCGGCAGCCCTTTGAGCAGGCGGTCTCTGTCCTCAGTTCAGCCGAAAACAGTGAAACAGAAACACAACAGCTATAACCAAAACATCAGCAACCACCGCTTGCCCAGTGCTCGTAAGTGGCGGGCCAGACCATAGCCCAGATGGTAACTCAGAGCCCGAGCTCTTACTCAATGCATAGTGTCGCCTGTCATATTTGAGCAAGGTGTGTGTGTGTGTGTGTGTGTGTGTAAATCAGATGTGTGTTTTTTTTACATCTTAGACATAAATAAAGTCTGAAGGTAAAAATAGGAAGAAAAAAAAATCGCCCATCATTCTACCGTTCCAAGACTATCAACTGTTCGCATTTGGCCATATTTCTTTTCAGTCTATTTTTACGCATAATTTCTAGCTGTGCACATTTAAGAAAACAGCTCTGATTATCTATGCATATTTTATTTTGCTTTTGTCACTTAATGTGACAACATGTTGATGTTTTTAATAACACTGCAAATTCTCTCTCATTTTTACTGGCTTAATAATAGTCTCCTAGGTGGAGCTATTCACTTTAACAAACAGTTATTGAGGATGTAATGTGTCCTAGACCCTATGCTAGGCCCTAGGAATACTGGTTTGTTTTTTTTTTTCTTCAAGGAACTAGTCTAATGTCGGCCAAATAAGGCACATAGATAACTATATAGTTGTAATAATAGCGAACACTACTGAACATATACCATGTTTGAGACACCATTCACATGAACTCACTGAATTCTCACAGAAACCTTATGAGCTGCGATGATCTCTGCTCTTCTTTTTTCCCTTTTTTGTGAGGTTTAATAGTACCTACCTCATAGGCACAGAGTGAGGTTTTATTTTTTTTTTAATGTTTATTTATTTATTTTGAGAGAGAGAGCAAGAGAGCAGGGGAGGGGTAGAGAGAGGGCGAGAAAGAGAATCCCAAACAGGCTCCACACTGTCAGCTCAGAGCCCTACTTGGGGCTCGATCTCATGAGCCATGAGATCATGACCTGAGCCGAAATCAAGAGTCCGACCCTCAACCAACTGAGCCCCACGGGTGCCACTCTGCTCTTTTGATAGTTGTTGAGACTGAGGCATATCTTGATAGCAAGATAGTGTTTCCAGATACGGTAGGTAGAAGGTGCTTGAAGATGTCCACCACCTTATCCCCAGAATTTGTGAATATTACTCTACATAGAAATTACCTGTAAGGTAAAATAGTAAAACGTAACATTACCTTACTTGGAAAAGGAACTTTGTAGGTGTGATTAAGTTAAGGGTTTTGAGAGGGGAAGATTGCCCTGGATTTTCTGGGTAGGCCTGATCTCATCACAGGGAGATTTATAAGAGGGAGACAGCAGTATCAGAGTCAGAGGAGATGTGACAATGAAACCACAGGTGTGAGAGTCTGTATGTATGGGAGAGAGAGAGAGAGAGAGAGAAAGAGAGAGAGAGAGAGAGACTAGAAGATGCTACAGAGTGGACCCCGAAGATGGGGGAAGGGGCCATGATCCAAGGAAGGTAGGAGGCCTTCAGAAGCTGGAAAAGACAATGAGACAGATTCTCTCCCTGGAACTTCCAGAAGGAACACAGCCATACCATCACCTTGATTTTAGGACTTGTATCTTCCGCAACTGTATGATAATAAGTTTATGTTGTTTTAAGCCACCAAGTCTGTGATAATTTGTTAAAGCAGCCATAGGAAACCAATACACTAGGATTCAAACCCAGGCAGCTTGACTCTAGAGCCGTTATTCTTAACTACGGTCATACGTGCTGGGCAAGGCATGCCCAGTGTGCTGTAAAAGCCCAGAGAAAGGACACCCAGCAGAGCGTTAGGCAGAGACAAGAGGATGACAGCCTGAATCTTCCAAACTGAGCACGAATTGTGAAGAGAGCAAAGGATGAGAAATTGAATTAACGTAGGAAGATATCCGTGATATCAGAAGTGGAAAAACATTCTAATACTATGTATAATAATCTTCCCATTTCTGTTTAAAAATACACACGAGTGTCTATTCATCAGCATATGTGCAGATGATACAGTCCCATAGTTATCTCCGAGGAGTGCCTTTGTGGGTAACTGTAAGGGGACATTTTCACTGTTTACTTATAAATCTTCATATTATTTGAAAATATCACCCCAAATGTATGTGGGGTTAATTTTTTGTGTGTGAAATAAAGTATCTATAACATACCTTTTTTTTTTTTAAGTTGGAGGAAATGCTATGCCTCGCTGGGATATAAATATTTGTGGATAGAGCTTTGTGCTTCTGTGGGATGATTTCCTTAGTGTGGAAAATTCCTGGAGGTAGAATCGCTGAATCAATGGGTAGAAACATTTGGAAAACACATGTATTAAAAAATAACGGAAGTAGTACTCAGTCAGTAAGCTAAAATGAAACGTAGGAGGAGGAAATGGATGTATAACCCGGTGAGCAGACGACATGGTAGTTTTCTCCTCCTGTGTGGAGGCTGATACATTGGATACTAGTTCCCCGGGGCTGCCCTGGCAAAGTACCACAGATTAGGTAGCTGAAACAACAGAAATTTCTTCTCTCGTAATTCTAGGGGCCAGATGTCCAAGATCAAGGTGTCTAGAGGGCTGGTTCTTCCTGAGGGCTCTCTCCTTGACTTGTAGATGCTGTTCTTCCTGTGTCTTCTTCGTACGGCATTTTCTTCTGGGCATGTCTGTGTCCTAATTTCCTCTTCTTCTAAGGACATCAGATGGCTTGGATTAGGGCCCATCCTAATGACTTCATTTTAACTTAATTACCTCTTTAAAGGCGCTACCTTCAAGAAAGATACTGCATTCTGAGGTACAGGATATTAGGACATCAACATATGAATTTGGCAGGGGGACGTAATTAAGCCCATACCACATGAAAAGAAAGCTCTAGAGGAATGAATCAATACCCATGAAGAGAATTTCTGCTCACTCTGAGAAGGAAGCTTTGTAATATCTTAACATTTTCCATAATGGAATAGAGCTAAAGAATGAACACCATGGTTATGCTGGTTATAGGCTCCCTGTTTCTTCCCAGCCCTGCCCCAGTGCCTGTCTTGATCAGCTGGGCTGAGCCGAATGCAAACTGCATAGACTCTTTCCTGACTTTTCTCTTTGGGAACCTAAACCCGAATCTGCTCTAAACAATGACATGACTCTTTCCTAGTACCCACTGTGGTTCCACTTTGCCTCTGTAATCTATCTCCAAAGACAGCACGAGAAGGGGGAGAATAAATCATCAACAGGAAGAGGGTTTGGCCCCTTCCCCCTCCCCACAAAATGTCACTGTGACTTCTTTGTGCCCTTTGTCTGTCCTTGATCCAGATCAGAAATCTCTTGGAGTGGGAAAAGAGGGTAAGGGTGGAATCCTGAGCTTTTTTTTTTTTTTTTTTTAGGATTAGAATACATCACCAGTAAGAGGTTTATAGAGTTTAACTCAGGAGTCATAAAACACTTCAGTAAAAAACTAGATAGGAAATATTTTAGCATTGCAGGCCACAGGATTATTGCTGAGTATTCAATTCTGTCATGTGGCACCAAACCAGCCACAGAAAAACATAAAAAAAAAAAAAATCACTGTTGTGTTCCAATAAAACTTTATTTACCAAACAAGCAGTGGGCCATTACTCAAGTAAATGGAAAATATTTACTAGGTTGAACAAAAGTATGTAGTGGGCCCAGAATGATCAACTGTGAATTGTATAAATTTCCTTCTTGATTTATTAAATAAATTACGTAGTATTGAGTGTAACTTATGTATTTCTGTTTTTTTCCCTCAACACATTTTGTTCATTTCTTATGATAAAGAAGGAGGCTTCAAAAGTTAGTTTAGTAATAACATGTTTCTGAACCTGAACTTTAGTTTTTTAAAAACGTTTTGCTACATAATGCTTGGGTTAAATCTGACACAGAGGTGACACAATCAGATGCTATAGTTACAAAATAAGGGCCAGAGATAAAGGACAGAATAAATCCCATTGACTTGGTGTTTCATTCGGTCATTCATTTAACCAATATTTGCATATGTGCTGTGTGTAAGTCACTAGAGCGAGTGCTGTAGAGAATTCTTCAAAGTCACCGGTAGTTCTCTCCAAATCAAGTGAGAAAAGAAGACTCCTGGCCATGGGTGATTAGCCTGGGGGAGAGCACCTGGCCACATTAGAACAAGCAGACTGTTCCTGTGGAATTTGAATCTGAAATGGAATGCCATGGTGGGAAGAGCCTGGAGCTGCTTCACCAAGGAGATAGTTCGTTTGTTCCTGCCGCTGAGCTACGTGGAGTTGCCCCCTTTTCAAGGTTGTTTGGTTGGTGAAGGAGACTGATAAGAAGTAATATTGAAAAAGGAGTTGGGGGTCAGCTGTGGTGAGCCTTCACAACCAGAGGGAGGAGCCTGAATTACACCTTACAGGTAACAAATATCCTTTGATACCACGACTGATTCGAGTGGGTTAACAACCAACCCGGCAAGCGCAGTTTCCGCATCCACAAAGTGCCAACCACCATCCTGGGTTATGCTAGATGGAAGGAACACCGAAGATCTGGAGCGTTTGGCACTCCTTCAGGTCTGCCAGTTCAGTGCTATAGAGCAGAAATTCTCCACCTCAGCACTAGTGACATTTGGGCTGGATAGTTCTTTGTTGGGACTGCCTGGTGCATTGTAGGACACTCAGCAGCATCTTTGGCCTCTCCTCACTAGCTACCACGCAGCTGAGTTACGACAGATACAAAAGTCACGTGTCCAGACGTTGCCACACGTCCCCTGGAGGACTGTATGGGTTCCCTCTTGCTGCTGTGACGAATTACAAGAAAATTAGTGCCTTAAAACGATCCAAACGTCTTCTCTTACAATCCTGGAAGTTAGAAGTACAAAATAAGTCCTATGGATCTACAATCGAGTTGTTGGCAGGGCTGGTTCCTTCCGGGGACTCTGAGGGAAGAATCTGTTTCGTTGCCTTTTTTGGCTCCTGGTGGCCACCTGTACGCCTTGTGTAGTGGCCCCTTCCTCCAGCTTCCAAGCACACCACTCCAATCTTGGCTTTTGGCTTCACGTGACCTTCTCCCCCACTCTCACTCTCCTGCCTCCTTCTTGTAAAGATCTTATAAGGCTCCATTGGGTGATCTGGACTACACAAATTAATCTCTCCATCTCAAGATCCTTAACTCAATCTCATCTGCAAAGTCTCTTGCCACGTAAGGTAATGTTCCTAAGTTCTGGGTCTTAGGACCTAGACATATTTGGGGGTCGGCCTGCCACAGGAGCAAAATCACCCCAGGTTGAGAGCTCCTTATCTAGAAGAATAGGGTCAGCTGACCTAGATTTGAGTCCCAGATCTTCCCTGCCTACCAGCTGTGTGGCATCGTTCCCTCATCGGTAAATGGGGCTGGTGGTAGTATTTATCCCATGGGATTAATAATATATGAACTGAAACACAGAAAGCCGTTGTCAAAGTTTTGGGCATACGGTGCTCAATACACATTAGTTATTAAAAACAAAAGTAAAGGGTCTTCTGGGTGGCTCAGTCAGTTAAGTCTCCAACTCTTGATCTCAGTTCAGGTCTTGATCTCAGGGTTGGGAGTTCAAACTTCACATTGGCCTCCACACTGGGCATGAAATACTACTTAAAAATGTTTTTTAAAAAAGTAAGTTTCGATTCGAGATTTATAAACATGAGGATCATTTTCATGATCATACAAAGAAAATGAGAGTGGTATGTAAGGAACAAGTCCCTGGCTAATTTGGAGTCGGTTAGTATAATTATAACTCATTTAAATATGATATTTCCTGATGCCTCCTGATGACCATTTTTACAAGGTACGTGAGGGCACACAGAATTTCTCCAAGTGCTTACATTTACTGAAATGTGGTACGGGCCAGTCTCTATTCTGTGCTTTTTACCTGCAATAGTTTATTTAACACTCAAAGCTACTGCAAGGCATAGGAATTTGAGTATTCCCATTTTACAGATGAGGAAACTAGGCTACAGAGAGATTCAGAATCTCATCCGAGTTTACAGTGTTGCTGACAGAGGTGAGATTTCAGTCAAGCAACCTCTGTCCAGAGTTCCCTTTTGAACGTCCACTTATACTGCCTTCATTTTTGTTTTCAAATTGTTGTAAACATGCACACACACACACACACACACACGATTTACCCTTTTAACAAACGTTTAAGTGAACAGTGCATTACGGTTAACTATAAGCACGTCTCTACAGCACATCTCTAGAGCTTTTTCATCTTCCATGACTGAAACTTTACACATTGAACAGCAATTCCCCGTCTCTCCCTCTAGCCTCCTGTAACAACCATTCTACTTTTGGATTTCTCTGGGTGTGATGACTTTAGATGTCACAGAAGTGGAATCACGGAGAATTTGCCACTTAGCGTCATGTTTTTAAGGTTTGTCCCTGCTGTCACAGAGGGCAGAATCTCCCTCTTTTTTTAAGGCTGTATAATACTTCAATGTATGTATAACTGCCTTCAAAGACCCAGCCCTTCTCCCAAATCAAGTTATTTCTTACTCAGATTAGGGACCAATTCATATCTACTCCCTGGGGATAAAGTTAGTTAAATAGAATGGGAGAAGGACAATTTTTCAAAATGATGTCCCTGCCTACTTCATTCTTGTTGTAAGAATATATATGTAACCATAAGAGCTGAGGGATTCTTGGAGCAGCTAAAGAGCAAAAGATAAGGATTCGTTTGTGGGACGCAGTTTGGACCTTTCATGTCCCCCTTCTAACTCTTGCCTGCAGGGTCCTAAGCTCCTCTGCAGACCCAGATTCTCTGGGGCAGAGAGCAGAGAAACAGCATTTGTAACAGGCTCCCCTGGCAATTCTTCCCCATGCCAAGGTTTGAGAACACTGTTCCTAATATTTCTAATCTCAGCCCCAGCTCATCAGAGAGCTGTTTTCTCTTCCATGGAAAAATCACCATCTTAATGATCGCTACCAGGGCTGGCTTATTAACTAAAGGGGGCACGGAGACTCAACTCTCAATGGTTGGCAATTATCGCAAGGTAGTTCCTGCCATTTTTCCTTCCCCCAAGGGGCAGCTTAGCAGCAAATGGCTCACTATTAACTTCACCAGTTGAAAAAGAAAATAACAAAACTAACAGTCAACTAAATTTGTTTTTCGTTGGTAGAAGCATTGGCTGCCTATATGATGCATCACGAAGGTTGAAGAAAGTCTCGTCTCTGCAAATACCTCTGTCCCACCAATCTGCTGGGGGGTGGGGGGAGGGGGCGATTTTGTGGTTTGGAGTTTCCTAAATTCCAAATACGTTAACCAGAAGGTGTAATAAGTAATACATTAAGCTGCTATGATTCAACCACAGCTTAAGGAGGATTGCAAAATCAGCTATGAAGCAATTGAGCAAATAACCAAATAAAGCCTTGAGAGAGTGAGATTTAGAATAGTATATTTAGACGAGCAGAAAAAGATTAGGCGAACTCAAGAAGAGGGGCTATTACAAGAGGCTGAGTGGGTAGAACAAACGAGTTCGTCATCTTCTCCCACTATTTGCCTTTCTGCCCCTTATGCTTTCTCTAAAGCAGGAGTCAGCAAACTTATTCTGTGAGGAGTCACATAGTTTATATTTTAGGTTCTTTAGCAATCACTCGGTTCTGTCACTGTAGTACAAAAGCCGCCGAAGACAGTATGTAAATGAGTGAAGGTGGCCGTATTGCAATAAACCTTTGGTTCTGGACCCCGAAGCTTGAATTTTATATAATTTTTACATGTTCCAATCTTTCATCCTCCTCTGGGTTTTTTCCAACCATTAAGACATATGAAAACCTTTGTTAGTTTGGGAGCCAGGCAAAAACAGAGAGCGGGATAGTTTGTAGACCCTTGTTCTTAAGCAATGACCATTTGCTTTTAGGGGGCGCCCGGGTGGCTCAGTCGGTTAAGTGTCCGACTTCCGCTCAGGTCATGATCTCAGGTCATAATCTTATGATTTGTGAGTTCGAGCCCCATATCGGGCTCTCTGCTGTTAGCGTGGAGTCCTCTTAGGATCCTCTGTCTCCCTCTCTCTTCGCCCCTCCCCCGTTTGTACTCTCTCTCTCAAAAATAAATAAACATTTTTTTAAAAATGCTATTTTCAGTGCACACCCCAGGCTAGTTCAGTTCTCTGCATTTGCTTCTGCTATTTCTTCTACATGGAGTGTTATTTTCCCACCCCTTTATTTGCATCTTGTGCTTACCACCTGGTTCGATTACTGTCCCCCTTCCAAAATGGCCTGTCATCCTCCAGTGTCTCCATCTGTATCTCTCTAATAGCCTCAATCATTTCTGATTTGCATTATTTTGTGGCCCAAGCTGTTTTATTTTTATATCCTCCGTGGCACTGAGCCTAACACGGAGTTAGCGACTGCTAGTGTTTTTTGGGTCAAGGCAGGACCATCAGCATTTAGGAAACCGTATAATATTGGGATAAGAAGAGAGCTGAAAGAGAAGTGATAGGACATGCCGAACACCTGTAGTGGATTGATTCGTGGCCCTTTAAAAGATACGCCCACTTTCTAATACCCTGACCCTGTGAATGGGAACTTACTTGGAAAAAGGGTCTTTGAAGCTGTAATTAAGTTAAAGATCTTGAGATGAGATGATCCTGGGTTACCCAAGTGGGCCTTAAATCCAATGACAAACATCTTTATAAGAGACAGAGAAGAAGGCATGTAGAGGAGCGGGCCATTGAAGGTGACACAGAGACTGTAGTGACACAGACATGAAGACTGTCCAGAGCCACCAGAAGCTGGAAGAGGCAAGGAAAGCATCGCGTTGGAGCCCCCTGAGGAAATGCCGCCCTGCCAACACCTTGATTTTGGGTCTCTGACTCCAGAACTGTGAGACAATACCTTTCTATTGTTCTGGAAAGCTTGGTTTGTGCTAATTGCTATGTCAAAGCTAATAAACCCTCCCTGCAAGTTAAATATTGATAGAGTAACAGCTGATGTTTATTTAGCACTTATTTTGTGCAGTTTCACATGGAGTATTATATTAAATTTTCACAACTATCCAAAGAATTTGGAACTATTCTTATCCCTTGTACAAATGAGGAAACGGATATTCTGAGTAACCGGCACAAAGATCCACTCGGTTAGTAGGTGACGGAACCAGAATTGAGTCCAAGTGGTCTGACTTCAGAGTCTCCTCCTTTTGATCACTATGTTATCTGTTCAGGTCTTCTTAGTTATTCATCTGGCATCTCACATACCCTAAAAAAGATGGGGGAAATGTTGGGCAATGACTTTCATCTCTGGGCGTTGAAATTCCTTGAATTGGATTTGTACTATTCCAGCAGCCCGTTCTTTCTTTTCTTTCCTTTTTGCCTGCATTAAATAAAGTCCGTTTCCCTGAGCAGCCCTAATGTGACTACAAGTAACAATCTTAGCTTCTAGTTTCCATTAAGGAAAATAAATAAGAAGAAACACAACTCCAGGCAGCAGTGGGAAGATGTCAGCAATGGAAACACGGCCTGTTGAGGGGTGAGTCATGAAGAACAAAGTGTCCAGCTGTCATTGGGACCTTCCCATAGGAAAAGGCTCTGTGGACAGGACGCTGTTTGTACAAAGCAACCCACAGTTAGGGCTCACAGGGAAGCCAGACAGCATAGTATTCAGGAGCGTGAATACACTTGGGTCTAGGTTTGAATATACTGGTTTTGCAGCATACTAGCTGTGTGACCTGGGCAAGTTAACTTCCTTGAATGTTAGTTTTTCCATCTGTGGACTGGGGATGATAATCATACCTACTTCATAGGTGATATTTGTGTCAAATGCAGGCACATATGCAGTATGATCAAAGTCTAGTTGTTAAATTGTTTATAGCCAAGGCTTAAAGAACGGAAGCCTGTCTCTACACACTGCTTTTCCTTCCCCCGCCTCCTTCTCTTAACAATTTCTTTGTTGCTAGGTATAACTTTGCCACTTCATTAACTTCTGAGTAGCTATCTGAAGGCCAAAAATAAGTTGGAAAGAATAAAAATAAGAATTCCCAAAGCTCACGCAAACTCTCCTTTAAAAAGTAATGACAAAATAAAAGATGTTTTCAGAGAAGAGAGATTTCACACAACAAGAATTGGGATCTTTACCCAGTATTCTAACCTGGCCAATTCAGATTATTTCATAACTCCATTACAGGAAAACCTAATTGGGGCCATTTTCATCACTTAATTCCTCTCCTCCCCCCTCCCCCATGCCTGCTGCCTCCTAGAAGCATTTATTATTTCAAGATAATTTCACTGATTATTGAGCCATTATTCTGCTGCTTCTCCTGTGACCTCTTCATTCCTGAAATCATTCCTTTGCTTCAAACATGACATTCTGGCAAGAATACTGTTTTTCCCTATGCCTGCATTAACTGGGTCCCATAGCTCCAACATTTGCAATATGAGGACCAGAATGGAAAATGTCATCGGTAGAAAGTGACACACAGGAGTAGATGTAATACTCATTTTGCCAATAACACTCAGCATTTCCTGACCACTGTCTTCATATCACTTACTTTCAAAGCATTTTCTGTCTCCTTGATGTAGATCGTGTATGTACGAATCCCTACACATGTGTATTTCTTGTGGTAATTGTTATGGAATATAGTATCATACCCTCTTTATAGTTGGTATGATTTGTTGATGGAGTGAGACCCAGGGTGAGTTCATTAACTGCTAGGCTGGCCCTATGGATTCATTGCAGAACTATAAATTCAGAGGTTAGATTTTTATTGCTCACAAGTCCAAGCGTATGCATTCTTGAGATAATGGTAGGACTGCATGCCTTAGTCCTTCCGACCAACGTTCAATACCACAGTAACAGTGTTTCCTTAGTCTGCTGAATTCTGCCCCGTCCTAAAGAACGTTACCTCCATCTGCCTTGTCGCTTTCCCCTTCCTGCGAAATTTCCCTTCGCGCCTTCTTCATTCTTAGCCCACTGGAACCTGATTCCAACCTCACCTACCCTACTGACTGTGGTGTCTTCAAGGTCATTGATTTAGTTAATGTAGCTTTGGGGAAACGAGAACGTGTCACGTGCCACTCCTGAGTTAGTCTGCATTGCTGTTTGTGTCACTTTTGTCACCAGGACCTAGAGGTTGTTAAATCTGAGAACAGATAGTTCCCACTTTGGTGGGTTCCAACATCTGTGAATTAGTTATTTGGAGGGTTTTTGTTTGTTTGTTTGTGTGTTTACTTTGGGTGCAGAAATTGCGGGACATGGTAGCCAGGTCCCTGTGATAGCACTCAAAAGATAATTTCACCCATAACAAAATAGGTCTGTGATATTATACATATTTTTAATGTTTTATTTATTTTTGAGAGAAAGAGAAAGAGTCAGAGCATGAGTAGGGGAGGAGCAGAAAGAGAGGGAGACACAGAATCTGAAGCAGGCTCCAGGCTCCGAGCTGTCAGCACAGAGCCCGATGCGGGGCTTGAACCCATGAATGGTGAGATTATGACCTGAGCCGAAGTTGGATGCTTTAACCGACTGAGCCACTCAGGCGCCCCATATATCCATGATATTATAAATCCCAAGCACTATCTTAAGTTTCTCTGTGAAAATTCATTTACAAAAATTTGAAAGATTTGTGGATGAGTATAGAGAATTCATTTGTCATGTTGTCCCTTATTGCATTTCTGCCTAGACGTAGAAACAATCTTCTTGAGTTTCAAGGATAAGCTCCTTTCTTAACGGGAAGCTATGTAATGAAAACTTAGGTGGGAGGTCGGTCGGGTGTCCCCAATCTAGGGTCATGACCCAGAAAAAGAAAGCATTCAAGAAAACCTTTAGGGATGTGATGCTCAGTGTGGTGAAGAAAATCTCATGCTATAGTTTTAGGGCTCCTCCATTTCCCCCACAAGTCCTTTTTTGTTATTCTTGGCTGCCTCAATTGCCCGTCCTCTTTCGCAACGATTGCAGGGGCACCTGGGTGGCTCAGTCAGTTGAGTGGCCAACTCGTGATTTTAGCTCAGGTCATGATCTCCTGGTGGGGAGATCAAGCCCCGAGGGGGGCTCTACGCTGAGTGTGAAGCATGCTTAACCTTCTTTCTTTCCCTCAGCCCCTCTCCCCGGCTTGTGAGTGCGTGCTCTCTCTCTCTCTTTCTCTCTCAAATAAAAAGCCAAAACCCCAAATCCAAACAAACGAAAACCCACAATGATTGCAATATCCCCCAGGCCTGGAAAAGAGCCTCTGCCTTTGGAGCAGAAGAAGCAAGTCCTTCGTCAGATAAGTGATGGCTGAGGTTTCAACATGGGTCTCCTCTCCTTCCAGCTTCTCCACACGCCATTCCTTACAAAAGGTTTATTGTTGTTCCTCAAGGTCTCTAGGGTCACACATTCAACGTAGGAGAGCAATTCGCGCGAGAGATGCTTAACATATGCAGCCAAGGCCTGCCCTTTTTCAGGATTCTAGCAAATCCAGGTTCTCTGATACTGCTATGTATATATACGTTCTCCGGCATTACCGTGACTCAAAGCCACATGACGGAGTGATGGGCATCACTATTACTCAAAGCCACATTAAGGATCATTCTCCTTTATGTGGTCTTGTGCCCTTTTAGGACTTTCCCCCAAACCCAAGCGTGAGCACTTATACCTGAGAGTGTTGTGGTTTAGTCCAGACACCAGCCCAGGTAAAGGTTTTTCTTTCTTCAACATTCCCTTCGCTCTGAGCTATACATCTGCCTCCTGTCATACTTGAAACCCTCTTAACTCTCATTTTCTTTTTTTTTTAATGTTTAGTTATTTTGAGAGAGAAAGAGAGAGAGCTTGGGCACATGCGCTAGAGAGAGCAAGGGAGAGGCAGAAAGAGAGAGTGAGAATCCCAGGCAGGCTCTGAGCTGACAGTGCAGGGATCGGGGCTCGATCTCATGAACTGGGAGATCATGACCTGAGCAGAAATCAAGATTTGGACACTTAACCAACTGAGCCACTCAGGTGCCTCTTAACTCTCACGTTCTTAAATGATCATAAAACTCCCAGGCCTTATTGATAATTTGTCTTTTGCCTCTCTTATCATTTATTGATTAGGGTTAGAAGCTATCGGTCTCAATTGATACTGTCTTTGCTTCGCTCCAACAATACAAACACTCTTCACTCATTAAATCAAAACCTCCCTCTGGCTGAATTGTTCACAGGATAAAACAAATGCATCTGGATATAAACCTGTGCTTCCCTAGCTGGCGTAAGATTTAAAAGACATGTTTTTAGTCACATGTATAGTCCCTGTTTATCAACTTAACAAAAATTAATCTCGGTAATGTATTTCTTTTAGTCTTCTGTCCTCTGTGAAAATATCAACAAATAACACTGGAAGACAGCTCCTCTTGAGTTTGTTTATTGGAATATCTTTAACAGCCCTGTTTTCTTATTTATCACTAGGGCTCAAGCACAGTCAAATCAGCATTGCTCAAAGCAGGCAAGGCACTCACAAAAGCATAAATAAAGCAAAATGGAGAGAGGATCTTAGCATTTTGCAAGGTGGGTTAGTTGAAAAGGAAAGACACGTTCTCTCTTTCTCTCTCTCAAGCATCAGAAAGGAGCTGCTTTTTCCTGGTTAAAAGCAAGGAAACATGAAACCATCGATTTTCCAAGCGAAAGGTCTTTTTCCAGTCCCTCTGAGGGTTAACTTTATGACAAAATGAAAGATTATCCCCCTGCCATCTGTCACTGAAACCCAGTCTCCACTCTATATCCAGACCTCAGTGCAGAGTGGAAGCAAAGGAAATCAAGAGACTTAAATGCACCAGGAGCCATTGCACGACAAGCTTCTTTCTCATTTGTCTTCATCAGAAGAATTTCAAGATCGAAACATCGAATAGACGCTCGCTGATCACTGATAGGAAGATTAGTGATCAAGGGTTGGAGCCATTTGGAAAGGGAGTGTGCTCAGCCAGGGGGATCGATGTGCACATGAAGAGGGAACTCCAAGCCCTCAAACAGAGACCGTTGAGGCTAAAGGCCCGAGAAGCTGCTGCCCGGGAAGGAGAGGGATGGATTCCGTCTTCTGTGGAGGCCGCATCCCAAGTCCATGCAGACGTGTGCACGCGGCCCTCTTCAGAGGAATGGGGACTAGCCAAGTGGTGTGCTTGAGAAAGCCAATCGCAGGAGGCCTCTCACATTTGAGGGGTCAGCTCTGTGTGAGGAGAGAGGACATGCGTCCGCGAAACAAACCGTATGAGGGAGTCACGGCCTTCGAGAAGAGACAGTATTCAAAACGTGGTTCCCGGCATCATCACTTACCGGAAATCTGTTTCATGGGCATATTGCTCTAGCCTCCGTGAATCCAGGGTCTCCTCCACAGAATTGCAATTGAGAAATGAAGATTGTAGGGATTTTTGGCTTTTCAGCTCATAGACGGCTCACGAGGCCGATGAAACTGTTAATTCCATTCACACGGATTTATCACTCCCTCACATCCTCCCCCTCCTCCCTCACAGTCTACTGATTGGTTCCAGAAACAAAAGTAGAGACGTCGTCAGATTACATACTTGAATCTGAACTGGCCCACGGTTAGGCTTGAAGGAAAATGAAAGACTCTCGGTGGAGAGGCTATAGAAGTCCCCTCGTGGTGACACTTTGGGAGACCAGCAAATATTCAGACGAAATGAGGAGACTTCACTGAAGAGATGTGGTGGCTGAGCCTCTGGCTTCGAATTCTGACTCTGTCCTCCTATCTAAGATGAAATGAGGCTCTGAATAAGAGTCCTCCTCCCCTTCTGGAATCCCAAAATGTGAAGGCTGGAAAGGACCTGAATGCCGTCTCAAGCAGGCCCTGCCTTTTACAAGTGAGGAAAACGGAAGATGCCAGATGTACCGCGACCTGTCTGCACTCACAGAACAACTTCACGACAGATGCCCAGTTCACTTCCGTCTGGTGACGAAGATTCTCTCCTCGACCAAACCTTACTCAGGCTCCTCCCACCTCTCTTCTCAAATAGGCCTTGACTTTTGGGCTTCCAAAAGTGTTTGTCTCTCCATCTCCAATTTTAGCGGGAAATCCTGCCAAGTTGGTCTAGACAGAATCCCCCACTCTCAACGTCTGATCCCCCTTGATACCTGGTCACTTCCCCCGCAGGTGTCGTTTGGTCACCCAGACCTGCCTTCCTCAAGACTCTTGTCAGGTCGGTTTAGCCAGAATCCTCCCTGACCACTCTTAGTGACCTTTCCTCTGAGTAATCGTCCACCCGCTGACCCCTGCCCTGTTTCTTGGCTATAAATTCCCTCTTTTCCTTGCGTTGTGGGTTGAGCCCATTACAGTGGTCCTTACACTTAGGATGGCTCTGAATAAAGTCTGCCTCTCTATTCTTTAACAAGTGTTGTGAATACTTTCTTTAACGCTGGTCTGGGGCGGGGGGCATTTATTTTCTAATCATCATGAAGAGGGGAAAGTAAGAATTCTCCATCCTTCGTTCATACGATTACAAGTGGTGGAGAAAGAGGGTTGAAATTCTTAACTAAAAATGAAGTACGATTTTAGATTCTTTCTCATTTTAGAGAGAGAGCACGCACATGAGAGAAGGAGAGGGGCAGAGGGAGAGAGAGAGAGAGGGAGAGAGAGAGAGAATCTCCAGCCCTGATGTAGGGCTCGATTCCATGAACCTGGGATCATGACCTGAGCCGAAATCAAGAGTCCGTCACTCAACCGACTGAGCCAACCACATGCCCCAAATTTTAGATTTCTAACTAAAATATATCTGATTACTGACTGAAAGCTTTCCTTCCTTTTAAGGAAATCCTCCTCTCTTATTTCTAGAAGGTAGACCAACATGGTACATAAAACTTTAGATGCCACCCTCACTCTAGTGATCCACATTATTCTCATCTCTACCCCCAGTTACCCTCTGAAATTTCCCAATTCTGGTAATAGTGTTTTTGAACGCTAGGGACAGGCACTTTAGTTGTTTTTCAGTTTACACATTTAGTGAAATATTATTAACGCTGAAATTATTAAAACCTCATCGACTTGTTTAAACAGAAAAAAAGGCCAGTCTAAATTACAGAATATTTTGAAAGAAGTGGACTTAATAGCAACACATGAGTTTACTAGCTTGAAAAGAATAAGATGTTGTGAGGGGGGCTGGGTAAGAATGAGTCTTAATCAGCATTGGAATCCCTTTGTATCTTTCCAAAGGAATTTGCAAAATTTGTTTGCAGCAGTGTTTAAAACCTTTGCCACACTATTGTCGTGCTAAGCAAAGAAACCGTGCTCACCTGCACCAACTCAGGACTTATCACTTGGAGGGATTTACCAAACTCTAAAGAAGCATCCCCCCTTCATGAATTTGAACATGAAGTGTTATTTATTTGTTTTTAATGTTTGTTTATTTACTTAGAGAGAGAGAGAGAGAGAGGGAAGGAGTGCACACGTGAGCTGGGGGGGGGGGCAGGGAGAGAGAGAGGGAGAGAGAAAATCCCAAGCAGGCTCCACACTCAGTGTGGAGACCAATGTAGGGCTCAAACCCACCAACCATGAGATCGTGACCTGAGCGGAAACCAAGAGTCAGAGGCCCAACCAACTGAGCCCCCCAAGTTTTATTTTTATCGTCAATTTACTGAAGCATTTGAAAGTTAAAATGTGCATAAAACAATCATTTGCTAAATGCATCAGCCCCTCAGGGGCCCCCATCAACAGTTGTGTTCATCTAGAGGCTTAAAGCTTTCCGTTCGTTGTCACTTCCAAAATTCTTGTCAAAGTTGTCATCAGGCTGAAGGTCTGACTCATTTTGAGCTTATCTGAGCAGGCTGTTCGGATCTGTCAGTTATGATTGTTCTTTTTACTTCTCTAGTCATGTTGGTTAAAAACCCCGTCTGCACAGCCCGCCTAACCTCCTCCCCCAGCTGCTCCAACCATCACCACTGGATTTGGTGTTTTTGAAGATGGTAACTTGTAAACCCGTCTGCTTCATTCTCGGTCTGGCTCCTCAGACAACAGCTGCTGCTGTCAGTCAGGTCAGAGCGGCGCAAATGAAAGCCTTTCCCTTCCTTAAAGAATAGTTTTTGAATTGATGAGGTTTCTAGTAGATGGGTTTTTTTGAGAGAGAAAAAGAGAGGGTGCAAGTGAGGGAGGGGCAGAGAGAGAGAGAGAGAAGAGAGAAGCAGGGCTCACTTGATTCAGGCCTCGAACTTATGAACTATGAGGTCATGATCTGAGCCAAAGTCAGATGCTTAACCCACTGAGACACCCAGGCGCCCGTAGATGATTTTTTTCGGTATATTGACGAACTTTTCGTGAATAAAAAAAAAGTAATAGCTGATTTGTGGCTTGCTGACTTTATTTGCTCTTTGCCCAAATCGGGACTATACAGTCATTACCTTCTCCTCTAAAGTCGTTGTGTTCTACCTGTTCTTCCTGTTTATAGACAGAGTGACGCATGGCAGGTGCCCACTGTATTCGTTTTGTTGTTGCTTATTTTCCTCTTTCTTTTATTTAGTTAAAAAAACTAAGATGTGAAATCATGAGTTTTCATCACGAGTAGTATGAAGGCTGAAAAAAAAATACGGATACTGCTTTTTGAAGGAGATCAGTTCTTGATGGAAAAAAACCATCATGGGGAGCCCGGGTGGCTTAGTCGGTTAAACATCCGACTCTTGGTTTCGGTTTACGTCATGATCTCCTGGTTGGTGAGTTCAGGCCCTGTGTTGGGCTCCAAGCTGACAGCTCGGAGCCTGCTTGAGATTCTCTCTCTCTCTCTCTCTCTGCTCCTCCTGAACGCACGCACGTGCTCTCTCTCTTTCAAAATAAATAAATAAACTTTAAAAAAAAATAAAGAAAACCATCACAACGAATCAGGCGCTGGGAAACACGGTGCAGATACAAAGAGCAATTCTTCACAGTCAGTGTTTGTACTCCAGGGGCTTTCAACGCACACAACGCTGCTTACTCGTAGTTGGATGATGCTATGGACTTGCATGATGCAGAGCCTGCATCAGGGGGCTGGGCCGCGAGGCAGTACGAAGCTCAACTTCATCCTTCACCCATGGCAGCTGCAGTATGGCCAGGTACCCTTCCCCATCTGGTCGTTGTGCCACCGGAAAATGTGGTCCCCAAGTCACCCTAGCGGGAACAGCGGTGGAAGGAGACTCGAGCAGAGTGTTTCCACGGGCCAAACTTAGACGTGGTTTACATCGGCTCCACCCATGGTTCATTGGTCAGACTCTGGCAGGTGGCTCACTGCAAGGAAACTTGGGAATAGTTGTCTTCCCATGTGCCGGGCAGGGGGATCTGGGTGGGGTGGTGGTGGGGTGATGCATGAGTACTCAGCATTGTTTCTGCCACACGACCGAAGCTCATTTTCCTCTGAATTTTTCAAAACACATAACGACGTTGAACATAAATGTCAACATTTCTCGCAATCATAAGAAAGTACATGTTTTTAGAATCACTGAGGTATACTTCTCAGAGAGACCTATTTGTTTCTTTACTGAATCCATTATATCGAGGAAACAGCACACACTGACCTAATTTTTATCTGTGGAAAGGCTGTTAATAAAATCTTGGTAACTATTCATGTAAAAACATATCTGGATCATAATCAACATAATTGGGTTTTTTTTCTACTTCAAATTATAATAGTTAAAGCAAGACTCCTTGGACACATATTCTAGTCTTTATTATATCTTTTATGTAGTGAGTTGAATTATGTCTTCCAAAAAGATGCATTCAAGTCCTAATCCCTCGTTCCTGTGAATGTGATCTTATTTAGAAATAGTCTTTGCAGATGTAATCAATTAAAATGAGGTCATTTTGGAGGTGCCTGGGTGGCTCAGTCTGCTAAGTGCCTCACTCTGAATTTTGGCTCAGGTCATGATCTCACAGTTCATGGAATCGAACCCCAAGTCGGGCTTGGTGCTGATGGCATGCAGCCTACTTGGGATTCTCTCTCTCTCTCTCTCTCTCTGCACCTCTCTCTCTCTCTCTCTCTCTTAAAATAAATAAATAAACTTTAAAAAAAGGTAAAAGAATAAAATGAGGTCATACTGGATTAGGATGGGCTCTAAATCCAATGACTGTCATCTTTAGAAGGGAAAGGAGAGGGAAATTTGGATATAGAGCCACATGTACACATAGAGGGAAAAAGTCACATGAAGTCTGAGGCAGAGTCTGGAGCGATGCAGCTACAAGCCAAGGAATATCAAGGATTTTTGGCAACTACCAGAAGCTAGAGAAGAGAGGCATGGAGTGGATTCCCCTTCAGAGGCTCCAGAAGGAATCAATTCTGCTGACACCTTGATTTCAGATCGCTCAAGAACTATGGGAGAATAGGGGCGCCTGGGTGGCGCAGTCGGTTAAGCGTCCGACTTCAGCCAGGTCACGATCTCGCGGTCCGTGAGTTCGAGCCCCGTGTCAGGCTCTGGGCTGATGGCTCAGAGCCTGGAGCCTGTTTCTGATTCTGTGTCTCCCTCTCTCTCTGCCCCTCCCCCGTTCATGCTCTGTCTCTCTCTGTCCCAAAAATAAATAAATAAATAAAAAAAAAAGAACTATGGGAGAATAAATTTCTATTGTTTTAAGGCACCGAATTTGTGGTAATCCGTTACAGTAGTCCTAGGAAACTTGGACCCTTGACTTACAAAGAATCTAGACTTTAAGAGACAGATACCGTCTTTAGGCTCCTACTGTGTGCAAGGCACAGCTAGACATGAATGATGCAAAGATGGGCACAAAATGCTTGCAAACTATTAGAAGTGAAAGACATGTAAATTGATAGATTTGAATTTGAATGTGGGGCATTCTTGTCCGCTTTGACTCCCCACCTCCAAAAGAGAACAAACATAATGTCAAAAATTATGTTTTGTGTTATCACTTCTTTTTCTTCCTTCAATAATCAGAATATCCAGTTCATTTCAACCAATACTTGGGCTGAACAGTGATCTTTCGAGACATTAAGATATTACCGATGTTACATAACGTGACGGCACAGGAAACATCCCATTTGTCTTTCCCAACGTCTTAAGGAAAAGATCACTGATGTTTTAGTATTTGATAAGACAACTGTGTTTTAGAACATTGCTACAGGCTAAAAAGTGTACAAGACCCCATAATTCTTGGAAATCATTTCATATCAGAAAACAAGGGCAGATCAAACCCAGCTCTGCATGATGGTAGTTGGGTTTTGATGTGAAATAAAAGGGTTATTTTGTGTTGGAGCTGGGATGTCCAACTTGAAATGCCACTAACTAGAAACCATTTCCTGAGAAATAGCGAGTGTCAGCAAAGACCTGTGTATATGCTGGAAAATACCGTCAGATACATAATACTGATAATTGTCTGTTTTTGGAATTGTCCTTTTGGTTACATCTGCTAAATGGGAGACCAGATCACTGTCAGGTCATTATAGAAGAACCACGCTGATATGATAATGGAGCCCTGACTCCATGACTGTGTAACTCATGGCATTTTAAGGGTTTATTATTGATTCAGCTTTGTTAAGTAGATGACTAACTGTTGATTTCAAGTCATAGGAGTCTCATAATGGATGAACCCAGTGAATCTCATTCACTCGAGTTTTGTAGTACCGGTGGAAAATGCCACATTAAATTTATCGTGTTCAAATATTTATGTAGTGTGATGCATTTCCCTGAGAGAGGAAAAGAAGAGGAATTTTTTCACAAGTTGGCCCTGGTTTGGCACATAAAGTCAAATCCAGTTCAATTGCATTCCCGGGAGTGTGGGGAGTCGCCCACAGATAATTTACAACAAGTTACACTGAAGTTCAAGTGTAGGTCACGATGAAGGTGCTGTGGCCAAATTACAGGATGGCCCAGCACATAGCAAATACTTGGGTCAAAAGTCACCAAGAAGAGAAAATTGTGGCTAAGTCAATAGGCTACTATCTGAAGGCGGCCATGTTAGCTCCTCCCTGCCTCCCTCAGAAGGTCCCCCAAATCATTACATTTCTCATCTCGAGGAGAACTTGACTGCTTTGTGTGTGGTCATTCAGCCTAACCCTGCACTTGCCACTATGCGAATCGCTTCCTGAAGTCTGTTGCTCTCCACAGCAGGGACCTCGTGGATCCTTCTAAACACCTACCGGAGATCAGCATCTCCCCTAGACCCCTTATTCCACCCTTCAGGGGCTATAGCTGATGACCTGTTCTTGCAACCCAGGAAATCTGGCTCAGATAAATATTAACCTGAGGGTCTTCACTACTAGAGTTCATCTAATGGTTATAGCCCTTTCCCTTCCACAGGAAGGGGATGAACATCCATCCTGTTTATGCAATAATTAGTGACAGCTCAGCATCGATGTCTCCTCCACTTCTTTCCAGCTCAGATCTTCCTTAACTTGGCCAGTATGTGTGTAGCAGTGTGTGTGTGTGTGTTGGGGCGGGGGGGTAGTGGGGTGGAGGAGCGAGGTGAGACGATGAAGAGAGTGTGCAAATATTTTTAAACATCAGTACCAACACAGTGTTAAATGCTGTGCTCAGCTCTTTGGAGATTTCATTTAATTGGGACAAGAATCCTGTAAAGTTGTCTTGTTAGGCCCACTTAAGGAAACAGAGGGGCTAACTAACTTGCCTCAAACCACATTGCTAGTAAGAACTGAAGCAAAGACTTGAGCCCAGGTCCACCCGATTTCAACATCCTCCATTTTTTTGGCTACATTCTCTTTGAGACACAGTTACTTAAGGATGCCCAAACTTTTCAGCGAAGGTCACCTGTCTCACTTGGGCCCTGGTGCCTTTCCTCTGTTCCTGGAAAGACCATGGGGCACACTTCTTTGAATGACTCTGCCCAATCTGTTTGGGAACAAAAAGCCATTCCAACAAGTCTGCATTCTGCAGCATACATTCACGTGACCCCAGGTTGCATTTGCAGAGATGAAACCAAGACTCGAGGGTAACTACCTATTCATATCTTTGATTATATGCTTACTTTTACTTTAAAAAAAATTTTTTTTAAATCTTTATTTATTTTTGAGAGAGAGAGACAGCGTGTGAGCAGGGGAGGAGCAGAGAGAGAGGGAGACACAGAATCTGAAGCAGGCTCCAGGCTCTGAGCTGTCATCACAGAGCCTGACGCGGGGCTCGAACTCACAAATTGTGAGATCATGACCTGAGCTGAAGTCAGACACTCAACCGACTGAGCCACCCAGGCGCCCCTATGCTTACTAAATAAATGGGTGCCTATTGTTTTGAAAAATGCTTTTTTTTAAAGTTTATTTTGAGAGAGAGAGAGAAAGAGAGAGAGAGCAAGTGAGCCAGCATGAGTGGGGGAGGGGCAGAGAGAGAGGGAGCGAGAGAGAAGCCCAAGCAGGCTGTCAGCTCACGGAGCCCAGTTCGGGGCTCGATCCCACCTACCACGAGATCATGACCTGAGCTAAAACCAAGAGTCAAACGCTTAACCAACTGGGCCACCCAGGCGCCCCTGAAAATGCTTTTGAACAAGATTCTGAAGTTGTGCCGGAAAGGGTATGCTAGGAGCTATCTGATTCCTGGTCCTGGATTCTTGCTCACCTTTTCTAGATGACTCACACACTGAAGAGGAACAAAAGATCCTTTCTTCCCATTGCCTTTCCTTACGCCTTCTCCAGAACTGAGGAAGTGTGGCTGCAGCTTTAACTAGCTTTTCTTCAAGGCTGGTAAAGAAAAGGGTATCAATGCACAAGGAAGAAAAATGGGTAGAGCACCCAGTCAGAGACGCTGCAGAAAAGCGAGCAAGTGTCATGAATGAATTTGAAAATGAGATCCGTAATAGGGTCTAAAGCTTAAGGGAAGAGTCTTTATTGTTTTGGGTTTTTTTGGTGGAGTTTTACTGAGTAAAAGAACAATGTAAGTGGTTACTTTTGGGAAGGATCTTCCAGGTGAAATGTCTGAGCTGTATATTGGGAAACCATTAGAGTACAACCAAAATATATTGTTTATTTATATATATATATATATATATATATATATATATTTATCTTTTTATTTTTTTGAGAGAGCACAAGTAGGGGAGGGGCAGAGAGAGAAGGACACAGGATCTGAAGTGGGTCCTGCTCTGACAGCAGCGAGCCCAATGTGGGGCTTGAACTCAGGACCAGCGGGATCACGACCTGAGCCAAAGTTGGATGCTTAACCGACTGAGCCACCCAGATGCCCAAAATGGGTTTGCTCTTGTGTTAGCATTCTTCAAATTCTCTGACATGGTATTAGAAACCATGGATAGAAAACAATAAATGCAAGAGTTCTAACAAGAGGCAATGCATCCCAGCACTTTGCAATAGGAATAATACATAGACACAGAAAGTTACATTCACCATAATTCAAGTGAGGCAATGGACTGTCCAAGCTTACCTGTATACTGTATGGGCCTAATTTGTGGGAGGGGACATGTATACTCTGAACAGTGTTTTCCAAACCTGGTTAATAAAACCACCTATGGGAGAGCTGTCAAAAATACACATTCTCCCAGACATTCTGATTTAGGGGAAATGAAATAAAACCTGTGTGTGTGTGTGTGTGTGTGTGTGTGTGTGTGTTTGACTCTCCAGTTGATTTTGGTGATCCACAGTTTTGGGAATGATTCTGCTTGTCACTCTAAGGCATGAATTAAGCAAACATTATCCATTTTCAGTATCTGGATCAACGGACTGGTAAGGACCATAATGTAAGCGTTGGGAGAGATTCAAAGATGGATTCCAAGACATCCCCCAGCAACAGCAGACTGAGATACAGGTTCAGAGAGAAAGTGTGCACCAGTAATAAAGTGCTGTTGCACTGATTTGACTCAGAGGAAAAGTGGCAACTTCTCTACTATTTTAGCCTTGGAAATAACAGCGTAGAGATGGTTTTCTTTCTCTCCACCCTGACAATTTTGGTTCCGCTCCACCAAATTAATTTTCGTTGATTGCAAAATGGCCGTTACACTGTACAGACCAGAATCTGGCCTTTTAAACATGCGTGAACATAGTCTTTGGCAGAGGTTATTTGCTGTTAGGAATGTTAAAACGCCTAGCCTATATTAAGTACTCACAATGTGCTTGACATTGGGGGTGTTACATGTCACATCATTTTAATCCTTAAAAGTTTGTGCAAGTAAAGGCACTCGGGTACCCTAGATTAAGTAACCTTTTCAAAGTCACACAGTATTTGAGTCATAAACTCAAACCGACTTCAAAGCTAGCATCTAAGATCTACTCCATTGCCGTGCCACCCTGAAATGAAAAACGCGCTCTTCCCCTGCAACGGTGACAAATTTTGTGAGGTGTATTGTTCTGGAGAGAAGAGACTTCCAGTAATGATCTATGCATGGCCATGTCCAACACTAATCCTGACCACCCATCCTTCCAAAGAGCAAAAGAAATTTACTTTCTCAGTTTTAAAATCCACGTGGCCACTTAAGCAATTCAGATCATTGTACTAGTTCATGATCTCCTTGAAAACCAGAACTGCATCTGCCTCACTTTGGGGCCCACACACAGCACGCCCAGGCCACAGGGGCAGCTGGGGAACTTCATAGACGCAAACCATCAAAACCCTCTTGTATCAACTTTAATAGGCCTGTTTAAATTGGTTTCTACTGCACACTATACAGCCAGCTCATTTTAAAAATCAGCCCTTAGTCCTTAGCTCCACAAATGCATACCGCTGACCAAGTAAATTTACTATAAAGTTTGAAATGCCGTTCAGTACTGTGTTCAATTCAATTTGGCTTTCTGTGTGAGGGCTGTACATCCTTGGGAAGATTTGATCAATGGTTAGCTGGGACAGCTGACTACGGCCCTTCTAGTTTAGAAAATTCTTGGTCACAATTAACCAAGTAAAAACTATTTTTTATTTAACTATTTTTTATTTAATCTATTTTAAAAATCTCTTTCTTTTAATCAGACCCAAATAAACATGCCCATCACCTGAATACTAAAGGGCCGTGCCTGAATATAAATACCTATTTTGTTGCCTACCATTTGCACTTTTTCTAAGAGGTATTATTATTTATCAAATCTCTGAAGTCTCACATTATTTTTGTCATCAGATATAATCCAGCCTCTGACAAAAGCTGGTACGCCACTCCAGATATTCAAACCAGTCTAATTTTCATGCCAACCAAATAAATAAGCCGCAGAACAGCTAAAGACGAAACTTGTTTACACATATGTAATTTTAGCAGAGCTTTAAATATAACACAGATGGTAAAGGCTAATGGGCGGAATGGCAGATTAACTATCTGTATTTAAGTATTATAATTTTTACAGTAGAATTGTTTTTACAATGGCGATCATTAGTGAAAGACAACATTAGAGGCCAGATTATTTTTAGTACACGGGTGATATTTTTAAGTACATGGGGTATGTCTAGGGGAAGGGTACCTTTAGAAATGTCACCCTAGAAAGGAAGTACTTTTCTCCTAAGAGTGGATGTGGAACCAGAATACCAGGGTTAGTTTTCTTCAAAGAAATGCCTTTTTTTTTTTTTTTTTTTTTTTAAGTACTATCACTCCTAGTGGTTCTATAAAAAAGCAGATGTAGTGCCACACAATAGAAAATCTAAATCAGGGGCGCCTGGGTGGCGCAGTCGGTTAAGCGTCCGACTTCAGCCAGGTCACGATCTCGCGGTCCGTGAGTTCGAGCCCCGCGTCAGGCTCTGGGCTGATGGCTCGGAGCCTGGAGCCTGTTTCCGATTCTGTGTCTCCCTCTCTCTGCCCCTCCCCCGTTCATGCTCTGTCTCTCTCTGTCCCAAAAATAAATAAAAAACGTTGAAAAAAAAAAAATTTAAAAAAAGAAAATCTAAATCATGGTTATTTGCACGGTATTCTAATTTGCATGTTTGAACACATTTTTAGTGACAGGGAGGGGAGAGAGCAGGCACATATAATGTAAGCAAGGATCAACTACCATTTTTTATTGTATTTTTTATAAATATGTATATTCTTAAAGTTTATTTATTTGAGGGGGCGGGGGGGGGGGGTTGCACAGAGAGGCAGAGAGAGGAGAGCGAATCCCAAGCAGCCTCCACACTGTGGTGCAGAGCCCGATGTAGGGCTGGAACCCATGAACGGTGAGATCACAACCTGAGCCCAAACCGAGAGTCAGATGCTTAACCTTGACTGAGCACCCAGGTGCCCCTCAATTACCAGTTTTTAATTTGCTGTGAATTATACACACAGGATCTCTCTGAGAAATTTACTCCAACACTGGTGCTTAAGTTGAGCTCATCTAGGTTATATATATTTTTGTTATTGTTTTGTTTTTGTTTTTAGTTGATTCTTAAGCTCTAAAGTACTTAAGTAAATGCTAGTGAATAACCAAAATTTAAGAATGTGTTAGAAAGGTTGCCTGTTGGGGTGCCTGGGTGGCTCAACTGGTTAAGCGACCGACTCTTGATTTTGGCTCAGGTCACATCACGATCTTGTGGTGGTGAGACCGAGTCCTGGGTTGGGCTGCTTAAGATTCTCTCCGTCCCTCTCTCTCTGCCCCTCCCCATCTTGTGTGCTCTCTTTCTCTCTCAAAAACAAAAAAAAAAAACAAAACAAAAAAAGTCCTGCTAACTACTGAGTCAACTCATCAATGACCCCAATTTCTGAACAGCCATGGTTACATTACCAATCATTTCAGATATACACGATCTGAGTTCTGTGGTGATCGTTTCAATCAAAACCATCAGGAAAAAACAGATCCAAGACCTATTAACCAACTAGAAAATAACCTATAACTTCTGTCATCTTGCCGTTAATTGAGGTATAACATGAAGTAGGACTTTGTAACATCAGTACCTATGCTAATAAAGAAAGTAGTACTTTGTTGCAGACAAAATGGAGTCTTACATTTATGTCACAAAATGGTAGAACTTTTACTTCTAGGACAAGCACACAAATGCACTCTGGAGGGAAACACACAAACAGCCCTCTTTGGTTTTATATGAATTAAACAGCTTTTGTGTATGGAAACAGTATCAAATAGCATTTTTGTGTCCTGTTGTTCATGTAGTTTGCTTTAAAGATTCTACAAACACGAGAAACTGCTTTGTCAAATTTCAAGTTACTTTCCATACCTGCTGCCTCACCGACAGAAACCCTTTTCTGCAGTTTAAGGCTACACAATCTTATGGCTAATCAACCAGCAACCACACCCACCATTCTCTCCAAAATTATAAGCGAAGATTACTGGACAGAAATCACTGTAAGAACTTCGCACTCAAACAATTAAGCAAACAAGAGTCAAATTAAGTCTCTGTACACAATGTTTATGGAAGAGATAAAATAGCCTTTCCAAGTTTTGACAGTTACCTAAAATGTACATGTGTCTTCAGAATGGAGGGTATGGGACAGAATGTTTAAGGCCTTGCTATATTGATCAATTCGTTTTTGAATTCTGTGAATGTATTATTGACTGCAAAAAATACAATTATAACATTGTATTTTTACAATACTTAACATGTTGCCATTACACTACTTAGTAGACATTTACCCATTTGTAGAGACTTGCTAAGAATTTCAATTCAACAGTCTTTCCAAGTTCTGGAAATCATTACTCTAAGACATTAAAATTAATAATAGCTCAAGAAAATAAGACAACTTACAGACTGAAGGTATATGCAAATGACACATCTGAAAAAGGACTGTTGTCCAAAATATAGAAAGAACTCTTAAAACTCAACAGTTAAGAGGGGCACGTGGGTGGCTTAGTTGGTTGAGTGTCTTGACTCTTGATTTCAGCTTGGGTCATGATCCCTGGATCATGGGATTGAGCTTTGTGTCGGGCTCTGTGCCGAGCGTGGAGCTTGCCTGAGAATATATATATCTATACACACAAACACATATATATCCGTATGTATAACATATATACGGATATATAAATGTTTATAAAACAGTAAGAAAACCTGATTAAAAAATGGGCCAAAGACCTTAGCAAAGAAGATACACAGATGGCAAATAAGCACACAGAAAGATGCTCCAGTCATGTCATCAGAGAAACACAAATTAATATGAGTTACTACTGCACACCTGTTAGAATGGCCAAAATCAGAACACTGACCAACACCAACTGTTGGTGAAGATGTGGGGCAAAAATCATTCACGCGTTGCTGCTAGGAATGCAAAATGGTACAGCCGCTTTGGAATTTTGGTGGTTTCTTACAAAACTAAACATTCTTACCATACAATCCAGCAATCGCACTTGGTATTTACCCAGAGTTGAAAATTCACGTCCACACAAAATTCGCACACTGGTTTAAAGTGGCTTTATTTGGAATTGCCAAAACTTGGAAGCAACCAAGATTTCCTTCAGTAGGTGAATGGATAAACCATGGCACTTCCAGCCAATGGAATATTATTCAGCACTAGAAAGAAATGAGCTACCTATCAAGCCATGAAAGATGTGGAGGGAACTCGCGGTGTATCACTAAGTCAAAGAAGCCCATCTGAAAGGTTACATACCGCAGAATTCCTACTACGTGACATTCTGGAAAAGGCAAATTAGGGACAGTAAAAAGACAGTAGTTGCCAGGGGTTAGTGAGGGTGAGGAATAGGTACATTTTTAGGGCAGCGAAATGGTCCATATACTACAGTGATGGATACACGTCATCACACTTGTCTAAACCTACACAATGTATACCACCAAGAGTGAACCGTAAACTACGGACTGGGAGGCGATAGCGGCTCAACGTAGGTTTGGCAGTTTTAACAAATATACCGTCCGGGTGGCAGAGGTGACTAGAGGCGGCTATGCACATGTTGGGGGCTGGGGAGAAGGTATATGGGAAATCTCTGTACTTCCAATTTTGCTGTGGATCTAAAGCTGCTCTAAAAAGAGAAATTTTAAAATTTTTTAGCAGGGCATACTATGCGTCAGCCACTATCACCGTCCTCGTTTACTTACAGACGAAACCTGATTCTAGGGTCCATTACCTTCACCACCACGCCATACCACTCAAAATAGGTCTCTGCTTGCAAATTCGCGCCGTGAAAAGTCCACCTCAGAGCCAACCTGAGGCTCTAGTCTTACAGATAAGGCCCTTCGAATAAATCTTATAAAAGGACCAGCCCACGGCCATACATTTAACTATCATGGTCTGTCCTCACAAGACAATTTTGGAGTGGGGGTGTACAGAGCCTATATAAAGAGAAACATGGTATGTTCTTCAGATGCTTAGGATGTCAGTGTACATTCCAAAGTCAAAGCCACTTAAGTCTTGCCTGAAGAATATTCCGGTTTAAATGCAAGTCTAGCTAGAATTGAATCTTCTAGTTGTCTCACACTTACTCTTCTTCTCAATCAACTGATGCTCCTGACAAATCCTCAATCCAAATCTTTCCTAAATACTTCTCACAAAAAATTGTGGAAACATTACCACCATCTTGTGCTGCACAAAGTTACAGAACAACAAAGGGCCCATCACCTTGTCATCTAAGTCTTTATCCCCCAGATACCACTTTGATTTCAAAACCTTAACATTTAAAATTCATCAAGCAAACATTGACAAAGGCAGCACTGAGAGGGGAAGTCTTAAACTTTCGATAAAAATTGTTGGCCCCAGTACTGTACTTTTCACCTCAATTGTGATTCTTCAGTATCTTCACAGTTCAGGATGATCTCATGACTTCCGCCACGTGAAGCACAGGCAGCAGCACCCAAAGAACCATGACAGACCAGTGAACGAGGGCATTTCCGTTGCAGACTCCATCACTGAGAAGTCATGGTTCTGCTTTTAGCTTCGGCTACCCCATGGGCCCAGCTCTGCATTAGAACCACACCCGAAACAGAAACAAAACCATGCCTGTTTCTGTACACAAATGGTTGTGTCACCTTATATAAAGCAAGAAAACGGGCAAGGGAGATAGGTCACAGTTGTGAAAAGTCCATTCCTTTCTCAAGTCCTAAGATTGTTATGATCCTAAAAGGTGCCTATTCATTTCTTCAAAAATAAGCTGCCCACTGTGTACCACACTTGACGTCTCAAAGTTCATCTCAAGGCTCTCACTTAAACATACCATGTTCGGGCGGGGGGGGGGGGGGCAATTAAAAAAATTACAAGGTAGCCATGCAAAGTCTCCATATGCAACTACCAAGTTGGATATGAAACATTTTCTAACTATTCCTCTTTATGGTTTCTACCTGTGGCTTAAGGACCCAATGAACAAGTGGAAGTTTCCCTCTGTACATGGCTTTTATTATTTACATAATACAATATAGCATCGATGCTGAATAGCATGATTATGTGCAATACATAAATATGAACTATCTGTACACATCTGCAGATCTAACTCCGAACTAAGGTACATAAAAATCGAAAGCAAAACCGAATGCTTTAATTAAAGTAAAAACTAGGACTGAACACTGCAATAAATCAGAAGTAGTGCCTCGTGTACATACTTAACTATTTACAGATGAAAACAGGCATTACCACAATACTAATCTAACTATGCTCGTTTATATATAAAAAACACAAGTTTCATACATCACAAAAACCTTCCATTATGACACAGAAGTGATATTACCAGACAAGCATCAGTGAAGTATACTGCCTCTTCTAGTTGTTATTGTACAATGCTGTAGATAATGCAGCCCATGCAATACACCCAAGAACACTAGAGTCCTACACCCAAGTACAATTAATAGGATAACGCAGCCCTCTGCGAGTGGTGCTGGATACCACTAAGAAGTCTACTGCAGCCATGTTGGTTATGATTTTCCATGCAGAAGGTACAGTTACATTAAGAACTGAAGTCTTTAAAAAAGCTTTAAACATTCTTTCTTGAACCAAAACATTCAACAAAAGATGCACACGAAAAATGAACTTTTCAGATACCTTTGCAACTTAAAATTCAGATGCATGTTATTCAATAGAGCTGCGGCATGTAAAAACCAAATGTAGTTTTAATTTCTTCTTGTAGACAAATTAATTCTAGTGCAGTTCTGTGCTACACAACATTTTGAGCAATGAGAGTAATGCAGGCATCTTCTGGTGCAGGCCAGCACAGTAAGCTTCAAAGAGAGCTCAAGCCCCTGTTGGCTTGATGGCTTTACTCATGATAACCAGTTGCGATGTTTACCTTTCACAGAATGTCTTACTTGACAGCTTTTAGGAGACCAATGAGCCAGGCTTACATATGGCACCAAATACTGGTTTCACGGAAAGGTCTGATCCTCTTTATAGCTTTCCTCCTGCTTCCAAAGAACATGTTGTGGAAATTAACAGGGTGAAGTTGGACTATGGAAGAAGTAGACTGCCAGTCCTTTTCTGGTGTACCATTTTTTTAAAAATACAGGCACATAACACTAGCCAAAGATTATACCTTGATTACATTCCCAAAAGGCAGATATGCTGCAAACATGCAGAGATTTCACGGATTATGTTTGGCACGTGGGAACTAAATTTTGTCCCTATCGTCTGTGTATTTCAATTTGCTGTGCAGATTTTCATCCAATTTTATTCAGGGGAGGGCATATACATTTTGTAGGGCTGTATCTATCCATTTCTGCCTGTAACAAACACCCAAACATCCTAAAATTTCAATTATAAGACAGACAAGTGTAAAGTAAAACTCTGGAGAACATCAAAGGAAAATGGCCATGCATCTGCTCTTTAATGTTTTCCTACGATATATTAAAATAAAAACAAAGTTTCAGTCTCTTCACAAGTAGTAATTTATATTCTCTGGATTTTTTCAGCCACAACAACTGGATTCTCTTTTCTGATTTTTGCTGCAGCTTCTGCTTTGTAATCATATGGACAGTTGTGCTTGTCAGAGTAACGGTGAAGTCCACAAAACAAATTTCCACATCGGCAGTCAAACCCTGTACACATAAGAGGAAGTAGAGTCACTTGGGAATTTGCAGTAATTAAAAGGGGGGAAAAAAAAGCCTCAGTCAGTGGAGAAAAAGAACCGGATTTTCATGGTTCTCTGTAACATGAAATTGAGTCTGCCACTTTATTTATTTATTTATTTATTTTTTTTTAAATTTTTTTTCAACGTTTTTTAATTTATTTTTGGGACAGAGAGAGACAGAGCATGAACGGGGAAGGGTCAGAGAGAGAGGGAGACACAGAATCGGAAACAGGCTCCAGGCTCCGAGCCATCAGCCCAGAGCCTGACGCGGGGCTCGAACTCACGGACCGCGGGACCGCGAGATCGTCGCGGGGCTCGAACTCACGGACCGCGAGATCGTGACCTGGCTGAAGTCGGACGCTTAACCGACTGCGCCACCCAGGCGCCCCGAGTCTGCCACTTTAAATTGTGAAACAGCTTTCAATCTCTTTTGACATAGTGAGAAATTAGAATAGCTCTCCCTCCATAAACTCCTGTAGATAGCACAGGGTAGAAATTACACAGGCTCTAAAAGCCAGACTGACCTGGATGCAAATCCTCCTCCTCCTCCATATAAACAGGATAACGTTTTCTCAAGTGAAAACTAGGGAAAAGAGAACCAGAGGGTTCTGGAATTTACAGGGAACAGTTAAGAAGTATTCTAATACTTTGTGCCTGGCTCAAAGATGGTGTTCACTGTTTGGGTCAACTACCTTCTCCTCAGGAGAACAAAGAAAAGACTCGAAAGCGATGAATTTTTATCAGTTCAGTAAAGCAGAGTAACTCACAAGGCCTGAAGGTAATAAAAGGTTCCAGAGGATTAGAGACACAAGTGCAAATCAAACCCAACTTCTCCCACTCTGGAAACTTTCTGTTCCTGAAAGTCGGGCATTTTGTTGTAGGTGTTAGGACCGACCAGTCCCTTAAGGGAGCTCCCTGTTAAAGCCTACCAACAAAATATACGTTGTCTTCTATGTTCTCTAATACCTGTAAGGCCAACTTTCTTTCTGCACATAAAACATCTGTTCTTCTTTGGTTTGGGCAACTCAGGAGCTTTTTCTTCACTTTGAGAAGTACTAGGCTGAGAAACGGATGGACTGGGCTGAGTGACAACTGAAAAACAAGGGTGAAAATGAGATAACTGTTAAGAGTTCACTGGCTGACAATTACTTAAGTCACAAAAAGAAAACATTTAAGAGAAGCAGGAAGATTCTTAGTGAAAATATTCATGAAGCCTTTCTTAAAAACATGTGCTTTAAACAGAATCTTCTACTTCAGTATCAGAACTTTCAAATCTGACAATTTCTTGCCAACCAACATACACTTGGCTTCTCTAAATTTTGTAAAATGATTACTCCACTCAAATTCCTTTAAACTGACTCTTAACAGCTAGTCCTAGGGAATAAACTCCTAAGTTTTAAAGACCTGGGAGATGCTGGTCACATGCCCAGTTTTTCCAAATTGCAATTGCCTAAATGCAAACTTCTTAATTAGGGCAGTTTACATTCATTATTACTCAGTACATAAAGTTGCCAACCGCCAAAAAATTCATTTTGGTTTTACACTGATAGACAAAAGACTGAATACATAAATTTAGCAATTTCAGTAAGTAAAACCCTTATCGTTAAGCCCTAATTAACTTCAGATCCTAAAATTTCACAATTATTTTGCCATTTTAACACGGGCTTTATATGGTCACATGCAGAAAATCTGAATAGTCCTTAAACTTTTTGAAAGATCAGCAAACAATCTTTAGGACAATATAAGTACTTGTGAAGTTTTGACTATTAAGGATTCCACAGGCAAATCAAGAATTTTTAAAGCACAGCTTTTATTTGCTTTGCAGTACTTCTCTAAAATGGGTACAGAATTTAGACAATGAGAGATAATGATCTACTTTTAAGAAGTCCGTGTTTCTCCTTAAAGTTTTAGTTCACATGACATCAATAAAATTTGTCAACATGAAGATAAAATTGCAGTTCAGCACATTAGAGCTCACCATTACCACTAGTTACTTAAAACAAAAATACCAAATTAGTTCTCCTTTTATAGAATTCAATTAGACCAGAAGCACAGTTTTAATATTAATCCAAACCCCAAGAATAGCAAATTATTGTATGCAATGCTAAGATTACTGCTTAAATAGGCCAGCACCAATGCTATAAGCATAAATCCAAACTCTAGAGCAAGCTGATAGGTTTCATGACAGCTTACTCTAAAATTCTCTGTAAATACATAACTCATTTGCATTAATAATATATTTAGTCAGACTAATAGCCTATTATAGACTAACAGAATAATACTCTACCTACTACTCATTCCTAATAATCTACTATGACAACCTAATAGTTTCTCCTGATGCTATGATGGTAAAGAAAAATGTACGGGAACAGTTTGGGGGAGGGGTATGTGTGACAGCCATTTCCTTGGCTACATCAGAAGACTGAGTAGTGGTTCCTGGGACATACAGGGACAAATGGGAGTTAAGAAGGGGGAAATGACTCAGTAAAGGCAAAGAGGAACAAACTACAGAACCTATTAAGAAATAATAAATGCAGAGACTAGGTACAGATCTAAACCAAAAGAGTACCGTTCCCAGGTCAGAGTAATTTTGTTTATAAAAGCCCACAAACACCTAATTTGGCCGGCTTTTTCAGAAAGATTGAACTCCTTTGAAAATACCAAATATGGATTCACCTGCTGAACTGCAGAGTTTTTACTTAACTTTATAAATTAAGATTGCTATAGTTCACATAAGCTTTGCTATGTGATGTTAGCAAAAGCAAGCCTCCAAAGCAGATCACATACCCACAGATGTTATTTCCTCACAATAAAGTTTTATATTGTGTTCAGTCAACACTGTACCAGGAGACAATGAACTGAGTAAATGAATGATGTGCCCTATAGAGTACAGAGCTATCTGTTTTAGGGCCCAGCACAGGTAATTCAAACAAGTCCATCTCTCAATGTGACAGCACTTCTGACTGTGCTCTACAGAAGCAGAGACTCAAAGGCACTCAGTGAAAAAAATGCCTTTCCATATTGAGTTTTGAGCTCTTGTTTTTTCAACTCCTAGACTTTTCAACTTGAAAGCTTCTTTCAGTGTTCAATATGTTGTCTTAAATATTTTCTACAACACTGAGGATACCAAGACTGAGTGTTGCTTTTGATTATAAAACGTTCTTCATGGCTTTGAAATTTAATCTAATTTCTTCTGTTTATGAATAACACTTTCTTTAGTGATTTAGAGATCTTTGAAATATAATGGCAAACGACCTTTTAAGTTCATTACATTCTTAATATTTCCAGTTCCCAGATTATAAATTTATGGTGTGAGTTTAAGAAGAAAGAAGAGTAAAGAATGACTATTTTACACCCAAGGGACTTGAGAGAGAGTGGTTCTTCCTTGGCCTATATTTTACAGCTCTCTCTCCAATTTAACCTTCGATGGGAAGGAACTCCTCTCCCACCAACTCTTTCTTGTACTACCAAATCCAGAACGGAACTAGTATTAAACAAAAAGCATACCTGGCTCTGACACCTCTGTTTTCGGGGTAGTTATTTTGTCCTCTCTTGAAATGCTCATTTCTGTCATTTGCTGAGTTACAGGCAAGGCAGCCACAGGCACATTTCTATTTGAGTTCAAGCAAACATTTTTAAAGATGTTAAGGGTACTTCTTTGTGAGACAGTAAGTTGTCACTTCAACTTTAAAGTACGTACTATTTCCAACATGATCAAATGGAACTAAATAATCTAAAAACTTAAAAGAATATTGGATGCCCAGCACACACGGTTGAGAATAAAGAAAGCGATCTGATAAATGGCTCATCAATTCAAGGCTGCATATGTGTATAGGTTACGAGGTCCTATTATAGCCAACTGGGAACTTTTAGCTGTGCCTGTAATTTAAGGGCAAAAGGGGCAGTTTGCCAAAATGTCTTGTGTAGCATTACAATACAGTCTGCAGAGCCATACTCTACAATCACTTAACCTCAATTATAATACAAGCACAGCATTCTCAATACAGCATCTTTGAGAGTACCACGGAGTGTTAGGATATACGTCTTTATTCAGTGACCTGTAAGACCATGTAGTAAAAGATCCCAGAATCCCAGAATGTGCAACACAAGCAAAGCCAAGGGCATCAGATCCATTAACATCCTTAGCGTATATAGACATTCATAATTAGAATGGTATGGGGAGCACCCATGTATTTCCTTGTTGTATTATGATAAAAAGCCTGAAGTGGTCAATCTTACCTTGATTTTTCAGATGTGCTGCCAGCAGCACCTTCACAGTTGTTTAAACTAGTGTCTGCTCTCTGTACAGATGCAGAATCTGAGGTAGGACTGTTGGAACCACTAGCTGTTCCTATTTAAAAAAAGGATTTGTAAGAAACAGCAAGACTACCAACACTCAGTAGCAAGACTCTTAATAAGTAACAAATACTTGCATTTAATTAGGTTAGTGATTTAAGCACTTTCACTGTACTGCTGAATCCTACAATTAAGTGAGTATCCAAACAAAAACATGTATGGAAAAGTCACATCCAGTGAACATAAGTATGAAACAAAACCTCAAAAAGGAAAATAAAAAAGCTAGAAGATGCTTGTAGATGGTCATTCATTCCTGATGTTGTCATGCCAAGGACGTGGGCTGGGCTGCTGCTTTAATTTCAAGCTTTTCTCAGGAATTCTCTTCTCGGGCTCTCAGCATTGATTCTCATAGTCTTAGGCCCCAATTCTTGGTTCTATATTTTCTGTCCACCAGTTCTTCAAATGGGTTTTTCCTTGGAAACTTACCCATTGGGCTCATTCTGCCACTATTTTGCTGCCTCTGAAGATGTTCTTTGTAGCAAACGGAACACATTCCATTTGTCCTAGGATTCCCATAAAAGCCACATCCTGTACTACACAGCATGGGCCCTGGGGTCTGGTTAGTCTCCTGAGCCATATTTTTCTGCTATAAACAAAACAAAAACAAAATTTTAGAAATTAGCATGTTACCAAATAAAATCACTAAATTAGTATGACAGCCACCAGCATACCTTTGTTATTTCTAAACACCAAGTCTATTTCTAACAAAGGCCCTAATTACGTTAATCATTAAAAAGAGTAGGACAAGAAAACTATGAATATTTTGTTGCCTTTATAAAACAAAGGGCATTAAAGAAATTGTCTTTTTAACTTGATAAACAATGAACTGTAGGGACTTCACATTCTTTAGGACAAAAAAAATGCTATCATTAAACATTAAAATGCATTACTCCACCTATCACTATGATCTTTGTTTCAATTTCTGAAAAGGTCACTCTGCCAGATGTCAGAATTACATTTAAATCAGTTTGGACAATTGTCATCTTAAAGTCACTTTCTGATTTCTGCACTACAGGCAGACCATATCAAATGAGATTTTTACTTCTCTGGCTAAAAATCTATAAAATGGAACTTGCCAATGAAAAAAAAATCTACAATAATCACAATTAAGTACCAACTCTTGATATGTACTAGTGGTTCTTTAAGCTGGCCGTACACTGGATGTAGCTATAAAGCTTTCTTAAAATATCTTATAAGATGATGGGCCTCACTAGTAATTCAACAATTCTGCCATGGGACAGAATTTTAAAAACTTTTAAAAACGCAACACCTTTACAGAACACTGAAGAGAGCTGATAGATCATCTGGCCTTTCCTGCTGCCTTGGCACTAACAAGTGAAGCTCTTTAAGAATTTAGGGGTCAGCTGCTCATGCAATTCCTTTTAAGTTCTGCATTTGAGGTGTGAAATCTGGGTTTGAATACTTTAAAGGCAGTGCCTAGTAACTTGCAAAAGCACAAATTATCAGCTATAGATTTCTCCAGCCAAAGGCTCTCTTAAAGCTTTTCACGAGTGCTTGCCTTCCTCACGTCAGAAAACGAAACCTTTGAAAGCTCAATTTCAATATGGCAAAGCCAAGCAATATGAACACACGACCTTCAGTAGTCATTAATATTTAATGCTAGGTTACCAGAAAGAACTTCGCACAGCTAGCCTACCTTGCTTTTCCAGAAGCCTTGTTAAAATTAGAACAGATATAGTAACGTTATGCTAAATTTAGTAAATTTTTGAGTTTTAAGTGAAAACACACATTAAGAAAAATTTAAACTGTAGAAAGTTTCCATGTCACCTTAAAATATGTATGTACGTACAAAAACATATTTGAGAGCATTTTATTAAAGGGAGATTGTGTGCTATAACTTGTGGTCATGGTCATTTAAATGTGTCTTAACATTGATAACGGAAGTTAAGTTACTTATTTGTTAAGTTATGAACATTTCAAATTAAGTGCAGGAAAGTCCTTCATTCAAGCTAGAGCTGGTCTAGAATTTCATATGGCTTTTTCCAACTAACACACACTAGAATACACTCTTTAGTGAGTTACTAAAAACAATGTTTTAGCAAGTTATTTAATACTTTTTACCAAAATTACAAAAAGGGGAGAAGAGGGCTAACCAAATTTGACCTGGCCAGAATCCTGCCACTATTTCCTCCACAGTTAAATGATAGTACTCTTTCCTTTCGTTAGCAAAAAGAAATATCTGAAGCTTGAAAATACTTCAGGCCAATCAAGCTTATGTGGAGGGTGTCGGAGAACCACAGCTTACTTCAAACACTACTAATTTAGTTGACATGGTCTCTTTAAATAGTAAGTGGAATTTAGCTAACTCATTTTGGAGCAGGGCAGTGTAAACATTTCAACATCACTTAGGTTTATTAATAAACATTTTCAGCTGGGCTTAAAAAATTTTTAATATGTGCAAAAATGCTTCAAATAATAAATTATGTCTTTACTTGCACCGCCCCCCCCCCCACGTAGTATGTGGGAATCTGCCCTATGCAAAAAGTTCATTCCTTGAAGCCAGCTTAAGAATTATGCTAGCTCACAGGTGCTATACTAACTTCCAGTGGCTCTTGTGACAGTGGCTTTATAATGGCGACCAGGCCTAAATTTAAGCATCAACCTTAAAGTTAAGCATCAACCTTAGTTAATTCAATTCTTTAAAATCTTTTCTTTTACATAAAAAAAGGAGGGGGAAAGGAATCTCAATGATTTTACCCACTTCGACTGGCAACTTGCAAAGTATTCCACCTTCCCTTCTTCAGAAAACACAACTACTTTCAATTCACTATAAATAGCCTGCAACTGAGACACAAGAGACACCAGGACATTAGTCTTCCACGTAGCTTCCCATTTTGTAGATTTCCCCCCCCTAGAAAGCGAGCTTTTAAACGCCATCACATGTGCAAAGCTTGCCTTAATATTTCTCAGAAGCTTAGATCACATGGGCGGGAGCTTCAGCCTGTCACAAGGCTGCAATGTGACAGGCTGAGCTGGATGGAGGCTCTCACATAAAGCCTAGTCAACAGGGGCCTCTGAAATCAGCTTCTATTTATATCTTAGAGCCTGCCAACTCCTACACAACCCCAAGAACTAAGGATGCTGCGTTTATATATCTAATATAATAAGGAAACAAAACAAAAAGATGCCATTAAGGCTGCTATTTTTTTTTTTTTTTTGGTAATGTAGACAGGGCTAGTGAACAATCTCAAATTCAACAAAAAGATGCATCATTAATCACTCGTGAAGCCAAAATGGTCAGGGTTGTTTATAAAAACCAAGCACAGTACAGAGAGCACCGAGGCAGAAAGAATCCTCATGTTTAAATCCTCCTGCTTAGCAGCAATTTGGGGCGGGAGAGGGCAGTTTGCCATTAAGTGCCGTTTCCCTTCTGCTTGGCAACATTTCAGAAAAATACAATACCATTACTATTTAGTACCTTTAAAGTTTTGTTGTTAGAAACTTGTGCATCCCTGTGCCAGCTCTATCAAGCACAGGGAAAATGTTTATTTTTATAGTTTGAATAGCTGAAATGTATATTTTTAGTTTGTGGCTTCCCCTAACTTCTAGTTTAAAGAAAACCAAAACCTGTAGCAGAAAAACTCTCCAGCCTCAAATATGAATAATAATTGAAAAAAAACGACATTTTACACCTATGGAATTTAGTTTTCAGATGCACATGTTAGAAGATGTTAATGCCTACTCACCCTGAGCTGAGACCTGAGTTCTAGTATCTAATCTACTTCTAACTAAGCCAGTGACCTTGGGCAAGTCCTTACTCTCCTGATCTCCGTTCTCTCTTTGCCAAAATGAGATTACTGTGATTTTTAAAGGCTCCTTTCCAGGCTTAATATCTGGCCCGAGACAGAAAATAGGGGAGAAGTACAGTAAATTCTTTGTTGGGGAAACATTAAAAAAAAAAAAAAAAAACTTGTAAGATAAAATTGCAATATTCTCACCCATGAAGTTCTGAAATTCTACTTAAAAAAAAATAAATAAATAAGGAATGAAATTTTATTTTATTTTTAAGTCTGTAAATGACCTGAACTCCAGGTTTAAAACTAGGGGCTCTGTGACCTATATACGCTACTTTACCCTCATGTCCTTAGACTAGATTCTTAGGAGGCATGCAACAAATAAACACGGGCCTTTCCTGAAAACACGGCTCCACCGGAGTGCGTGGAAAGCGAGCAAGAAATGCATGTTCACCAGCTTAAATGCACGAAACAAAGGGGAAGGTGCTCCATTTCCTTCATGAAAGGGATCTTGGGCGACAAACGCAGCGACGCTGGCAAAACTAAAACACGACGACGAACGAGTCCCCCTCACCCACGTTCCAGCGGATTTCCGAACAAGTCCGGGTCCCACCGGGCCCCCATCCCTCCCCCCAGGCCCCTCTCTAAGCCGAGGCCTTGCTCAGGAAAGCCCAGCAGGGCCTTCTCCAAAAATCACTGAGTCATGCAGAACAGCAGCTCCGCAGGCCAGGCCGGCCCCGCGCCGACCCCCGACCTCGACCGGCTCCTCCGAGGCGGCGGCGGCGAACCGGGGCGGCCGGGAGGAGGGGGAGGGTGTGCGGCGAGCAGGGGGCCGGGGGCGCGGCCGCCGCCACGGCCCCTTTGTCTCTCCGGGTCCGGCTGCCCACGCCGGGCGCCGCGCCGAAGGCGGCCGGGACGGACGCGAGGGAGGCCCGGAACCCACACGCCGGGCATTGTTCTCCGGGCCGTGCGGGTGCAGGCGGGCCGGGGGCGCGGGGTGCCGGACCCCGGGCCACGACGACCGGATGACGCCTCCGTCTTTGTGCTTCCTGAGCTGGAGGGCGGGCTCCCCTCCCCCGGAGGCCGCCAGCCGCGGCCCGCTCGAGCTCCGCCGGAGCCCCCCACTGCCCTCCCCCGGCCCGGCACGAGCAGCCGGGCGCCCTCCCCCAGCTCCGCACCACTCACCCTGCGGGGGGCAGGAGGGCAGGAGCCGGGCTCGCGCGCGACGCCGGCGCGGTGAGGCCGGGCCCGGGCCTCCGGGAGGGGCGAGCCGGGCGCCCCGGAGCGGCCGCCTCGGGCCGGGAGCGGGTCGGAAGCGGAGGTGGCGCTGCCGCCGCCGCGGGGTCCTCCTTTGTTCCTGCAGCGGCACTGAGCGTGGCCGGGACACGCCGGAGCCCGGGAAGTGGGAGGAGAGAAGCGAGGAGGGGGGACAGAGGAGGAGGCGGAGGGAGGACCGGAGGCCGCGGCGGCTAACGCTGCTCGCGGCACTCGCCCGTCGTCACCTCACGCCTCCACCGGCGGCGGGCTGGGCCGACTCCGAGGGCGACCGGGACGCGAGCAGGGAGGCCTGGGCGCCGCGAGGGCCCGCCGGCGGTGCTCTGCGTCGCCTCAGCTACGGCCGGGAAGTTGCGCGGCTGCCGGGAAGGGAGCGAGCCCCAAGTCCAGACGCACACAGGTCCGCGCTCCGGCCGACTGACGCTCTCTCTCCGCCCGGCACTCGGGCAGCGAGGGAAAGAGGGAGGAGGGGCGGGGTCTGTGCGTCAGCGAAAACCCCGACGGCGGCGGCGGCGGGGAGCGCGGTGACGTCGCGAGCCCGACGCCCCGCCCCCTCGGGCCCTGTTCCCGAGTCCAGGAGGCGGGGTCAAGTCCGGCCCTGCTGCCGTCGCGCGGAGCCGAGTCACTGGCGCGGCTGTCGGCCCCAGGGTGGGGCTGGAAGGAGCGAGTCCTGTGGAGAATACGTTTCTATTTTTAACCCGATTGTCCGCCCTCAGCCTTCCTCCTTCCGATTTTCTCGCTCAAGCCCGCTTCTCGCCATCAGAGTTCTCACGCTTTGTCTCCAGCCCTTGGCAGACATTTCCCTGTCCTCCTTACTCCCCTAACGGTCGCTCCCCACGTCGCCCAGGAGTTAGAAGGATTCGTTTCGAGAAAAGGAAACTAACTTCTCGCCTGTTTAAGAAGCCGCCCCTGACCCGTTCCCCCGTACCCCCTTTCGGTTCTAAAGTCCAGCTAGAACGTGGCCCGGGCGCCGCCAGGAAGCAGCGGCGCAGGCGGCGCTCGCTCGCCCCAAGGTCACGGGTGGTTGTGCAGAGTCGGGAAACGCTCGGCCGACTGGCTGCCAGTCCGGCCCCCGCGGCCCTGGCGTCGCTGTTCGGAACAAACTGTTTTGGCCAGCCTGTAAAATCCCTGGAAATCGACTATTCCAGTAAGGCGTCGTGAACTAGGAAAGCACCAAATGTTCTGCTCAAGATGTGGAGTTAAGGGACAAAAACACGCCAGACCTGAGGCGGGAGAGACCAGAAAGAGGAGACGTTGCGGGGGGGGGGGGGGGGGGGGGGGGGGGGGGGGGGGGGGGG